>NC_052247.1:5229084-5578976 GCF_013401445.1 Tripterygium wilfordii
TCACAAAATAGCATTTAGTTATACAAAAAGTTGTATCTCATTGGTACATTATCCCCATGGGTTGAGACATGTTTCCTAGCATGCTCATTAAAATGTCATAAACACCAATTTCTTTCTACTACTAACTACTCAAAGCTAAAGTACTTAATTAAACATAGAAAATCAAAGACTATCCTCCATCTACCCTTGAACCATTGAGGTATAGCTACTATTCTCACTTGGTCCGTTTCATTTTCACTTTCTCCATGGCGAAGAACATCCAACTCATACTCTAATTATGCCACCTTAGCCTTAAGCTCATTGTTTTCCTTATCATGAAGCATTAAGTCCTTCTCGACAACTCCTCTTTGTTGTATTATTTTCTCCATCTTAGCCGACATCCACTTTCGGCTTGCCACCATCACATCTATTTACTTGGCGAGGTTAAAAATTCTCTCTGTCATTTCACCACATGCCTTACCATAGGCCTCCATCCTATCTAAATTGAAGTCTCGAATCTTGCAATCACATTGCTCACAAATCTTCTCCATCATCATCTCGGCTAACATCTCTCTCACATAGTCTATGTTTAGGTCTAACTTTTCTTGAACCTCAAGCTTGGGCTTCGGATTCTCTGAGGTACCCACAGGCAGCAGTACCACCAGATGCATGTAGACCTTCTGCGGCTCTACAACCATGGTGTAGGTCGGGTATCCAAAGTCTAATGTCCGGTTCACCATCTCCAACATCCCCACTCTCGGCACATATGCGACCCTACTTCCCGAATTCATTTATAATATCCAAAATAACTTAGGTTAGTAGCTTACAAAAAAAATCGCATAATTCTACCTACAAGTAGCCACATATCACATTCATACTTAATCTTTTCAACTCTACTATCCAACTTAAGTTTTACATTTTTTTTTGCTTAAGCCGTGATTCAACCTAGCCACTCCGATACTAAAAATGTAACACCCCCTTTTAAGGTGCCACATGGCTTGATAAATTGATCAAAAGTCAACCTCGTGACCTTTGACCAATCCACCATAAGCCTTATCGAACAAAATTAAATAAATACACATTTTTTTTGAAAGGAAAAGATATCATTACAAAAAATTAGGGAAACATTTAGAGAAATACAGAGAGTTAATGGACTCGGGGATGTCATTAAACTAAATACAAGAATTTGGAGACTTCATGAGCCATCCCATTGCAGCAAGGGCATTAATGAGTTTGTTTTGGTTCCGAGAGGTATGAGTAATCTGATGATCTACATACAGTAACATAGTTCGGAACTCCTCCAAGATAAAACCCATGGTAGTCAAAGGCAATATCTCCTTTTGAAGACCTGCAATAATAATAGAAGCATCTTCTACCAAGTGGAAAGGGTAAAGACTATGGTCCAAGGCCAATTGCACCCTAAATTGGAAAGCCAGGGCCTAAATCATAGCTGGTCTTCCAGCTATTGGGACCCTTTTGAAGCCAGAAAGATGAGCACAACCACACAAATCTCTTATGATGACACCAATACCAACCCAGGCCTCCCCTTGCTTCCAAGAGTCATCAACATTGACTTTATACCAACCACGCCTTGAAGGGATCCAGCTCTGAACTGATTAATAGGCCTGGAGATGCCATTAGATGTGGTGTGAGTAACATTGTCCATGAAGTCCGATTGCTGTTTTTCAGCCTGAAAAACATTCTTGTTTGGTTGCCAAGAGGATTAATTGAAAACAATCCCATTTCTTGCAAGCCAAATATGATATACACCCTTAAGTATTAAATATACTTCTTATTCTTACAATATCTCAAGATTAAACAAACTTAACAAAAGTAAAATTCTATCGCCTCCATCCCTAAGGCCACGTCATCTTTTATTTCTCCTCCGAAAGTCTTGATTATTTTTCTACATAATTGAAACGTGTAGGAGATGTCTGTTAGTGTTATGCCCTAAAAGCCAATTGTTAGATTAGGCTTTATGGAATTTTCATAGATATTGTTATTATTTATTTGTTTAATAAATACACGGGCCCTTTATTTATCATACGCTCAATATATTAATTGCTTTGATAAATGTCCATTTATTAAGATGAGAGAATTTGTTTTCAAAAGTTGAGATGAAATTCGAAATTCTCTTATATCTTAATCATAAATGTTCCTAGCCATAGAATTATTAATTGAAAAATGATAATTCGGAAGGCTAGTACATGCTATGTTTGCTGTTACGAACAGGATGGTGAGTATTCAATCATTTGTGTATAGACACCAAAACAAGGATGTACATTCCTATTAGAGAATAGGTAAACTGAACGTGACTACCATAAGAACTTCACATGGAGTTATACTACATGTCAATTGAAGATCTTATAATTATGGTTGTGCATCTAGTCCTTGGACCTGAGGCTTCATTACTTGGTGTGTGAGATGCATTGACTTAATTATACAATGTGCTGCTTTCCCTAGCCACGGGTTATGTGCACGTACAGTTAGTTATTGTGTTTAACGCATGGAGATATATAAATGCACAATATAAGATCTATCACTCCCAGTATAAGAGGGCGAATGTTCTATATGATCTGTGATTTCATGATCCAAAAATCTATATGAAAGATTCAACAACATATTCAATATAATCTAAGTAGCCATGACATGCTACTAGGTGTCACTCATGGCTTATGGAAACCTTGATCATTCAATTGCTCGAGAAGAATTAAAAGAGTTCTAATTGGTTTGCGTAAATTGAAAAGAGTTTCAATTAGCGCATCAATTATTGATGTTCCATTACTAGGTTATGTGAAACCTATTGAGGTCACACACAGTTATTTGGAACCTATTAGATAAAGTTGTTAATTATTTGTTTTATGAAAACAAATATTTATGATAATAATTAATTATGAATTAATTATGACTTATCCTAATAATAATAAAAAGAGAAGGAATCTTGACCATTGGATGATCAAGATATAAAGTTTAGCACACATGCTCTCAAGATTATCAAGATAATCTTAAATGCATAGGAATTGTAATTGGATTAGAACTCCATGCTTGTGTGTGCCGTGTGTGACTAAGGAATTGAATCCTTAGAGGAATAAATATGTACACGGTAGAAGAATCTAAAAAGGAGAAGAAAGGAGGGTGATAAAAGATAACTTTCTTTCTCTCTAATTTGGCTTCTCTCTTTTTACCGATTTTTACATCTAATCAAGCAAGAAAAAAATTCCAGAATTTTTTTGCTTGTTAATCACCGAAGAGCAAGGTTATTAAAGGGTGATAGTGTTCTATTTTCGTGATCTTAAAGAGAAGAAAAGTTCATCTCAATTCAAGAGCATAAGGTGTAAGATTGTAAAGAACACCTTTCTTCAATCTTGACCGTTTTCAAGATCAATTCAAGAAGTTGTTTTGGATCTTTCTTTTTGTGTTCCAACACATTCTTGCTAGCACAAAAGAAGTGTTTGGGACTGCCATCTATTCCAAAGGGCCGTCCTTGATCAGTTTTGGAAGTTTCAAGATTCGACGTGCGTGTGTGGACCAATTAGAGGCCGGGCTCGTGAATGGCTTGAGGTGAATCGAAGATCTTGATTGCTGGACATTCACAGCAACGAGGGAGTTCGTGAGCACACAAGGTACGAATTTGAACCGCTAATTAGATGACTATATAATAGTCGTTCTAATGCATGTATGCTAATTGATCCTGCTCAATCGCATAGTTAATAAATTTTTAAATTTCCACTGTATTAATATGCGTAATCTTTCAAGGTCAGCCCAGCTATATTATCAGTTTAAGAAATTAAAAATGATCTTTCCAAAATATACCTTTAATTTCAAGAAAGTAAATTTTCAAATATCTCAAAACTTACTATTCATGACCGAAGAGAATTCTAGTTTACAGAGTAAAAGTTAGTCGTAGACTAATCCTTTATTAGGTTCAGTCGAAACTAGCCTCAAATCACATTTCAGAGTATGGGTTAGTCATACACTAAATCTATACTAGGTGTAGCCGTAACTAGCCTTGAATCAATCAACTGCCTGAGTCGGTATTAAATCACTCATTTAGCTCAATCATCCCACAACCAAGCCAGGGTTGGGGGCAGCTATGTGGTGGTAATTAACCTATATAAGTGTGGGAGTAGGGCCACTCCTAATGACAATTTGGGCGAATTCTCAAAAAACACTTATGAATATTAGGATTAACACAAGGCCGTAATGTGTTGGTTGTGGAAGCCTATGTCTACACCTGGACACTCATTGCACGTTCTTGTGGATCTGGGTCGTGCATGTGCATTACATATGCGTATGGGTAATTAATGGCATTGCCTATTATGACGGTTCTGTTACTAGTCATTAAGTGGGATTGTTCGTTACGTGTAACTAATATACATTTATTGGATGTAAATTGATGTGCATTTATTGGAACGTTACGACAAGTCCTAACGGCTAATCCCATTAAATGTCATTAAATACAGTCTAGCCTATATAAAGCCCTCTACCTCAACTCTTTCAAAACACACACTTCTCACAATCTCTCATCTCTATACAAAGAAATATTCTCTGGACAGAGATCAAAAGTTGTCCTTTTGGAGTTTCAAGCTAACCAACTGAGTGAAGATCCGAACTAGCTATATGACAGAGTCGAGTCCAGAGAATTTTGGCGCACCTATTCTGAATCAAGAACTGCAAAGGGCTCGAATCTCTTTGAAAAGAGCAAGATACTCGTGCCTCAGTCCACTACATATATTTTTCTATTATTTTGTACTCCTGCCCCAATAGTTTGTTAAGTTTCTTAATGAGTTTGAGCATTTATATTAAGAGCAAAGCAAGGATACAACCGTGCATCAATGGCGGATGGCCTTAAAAGGCAGAAAGCAAAGGGCACAAGAATAGGGGGTCACCATTTGGTCCGCGGACTTAGGTCCAACCAGAGCCCGGACTGCGGGCCAAAGATCGAACTGGCCTGACGTTACATGGGCCTGGGCAGCCCGACCCTATATCCACTGGCGGCTTGGGCTCAATTTCTTAAGTCTGACCCGGCCCGAAGCCCGATTACTTGGGTCAAAAATGAGCTGGCCCGAGCCCGGAGCCCAACGCAAGCCCAGGCCTGAAATAACACACCTCTTTCATCTGAATCTCTAAGAGACTGAGACTCTGATCATCTCTCTACTCCGACTCTCTCTTTCAGGCTTCAGATAGGCTTTATCAGTATCACAATTCAAAACATGACTGATCAAATCTCTTTGGCTCTCTCTTTTAAGCTTCAGCTGCCAGGCTTTATCACAATTCACAACTGGACAACAGCATGCACGTTGCACGGCTGCACCTTTACTAACTCGACTACTCCTCTACTTCTAGTCCTCTATTGCTCTACAGACTACAGACGTAACAGACTACACTACTACAGTCTACAGCTACAAGCCACAGCTCTACGCCTTTACTCATTGTCAGTGACCGTTCGCTAAGCGTCCAGGGCTACTTTACTTCAGCAGTTCAGCCTTTACCTTTACTTCTCTGAAATCAGACCGTTTGAAGTTTGATTGCTTCTCTCTGCATTCTGCATTATGCTCTCTCTGTCTGGCTCTTGGCGACTTTGTCTCTGAAGTGAAATCCGACCGTTTGCCTCTGAAATCCGACCGTTCTAGCTGCTTCATCAACCTACAAATACCCCTTTCCAGCTTTAATCTTCACAAATCGAAATATCTTCTCGACTCTCAGTCTCGACTTCTCTCTCTATACTCTAATCTGGCCTCACAAAAACTCTCACTCATCCTCTTCTCTCATCTTAAGTCAGATCGAAATTTGATCTCTCGATTCTCTCTCACAGCCACAGACACAGACGGAGAGTTCTTAGTTCTCACATTCACGTAGACGGCAGTCTTACTCTTAGAGTGTGTTTGGATTGAGGGATTTGGAGGGAAGAGAAAGGAAGGGAAATAGAGTTTCCTTCCAATTCCCTTGTTTGGATAGTTTATTAAAAATTAAGGGGAGGGATTTGAGGGGATTTGGGAGGAAGATTTCATTAAAATTTTGTCAAAATTCTTTCTCTCCTAAATGGAGTCATTTGGAGGGAAGGGATTACTAATTAAGTCATTTGTAAGTTAAATATCTATTTTACCCTTGTACATAATAGTTTAACATAAAAATAAGGATAAATTAGTAAATTAAACAAATTTTCTTTCCTTCTTTTTTTTTATCTACCCAAACATGGGGGAGAGAAAAATAGTCTCCCTTCCCCTCCCTCCCCTCCCCTCCCCCTCCCCTCCCTTCCCCTCCCCTCCCTTCAAATCCCTCAATCCAAACACACTCTTAGACTTAGTTTAGGGTTGTGCAATGGGCTGCGCTACTACTATGCAAGTGGGCAGTGGGCTGGCCGATTGGGCTACAAACAGAAGCAGTGACACTGCGACTGTGAGTAGTGAGTAGTGAGTAGTGAGTAGTGAGTAGTGATTTTTTTTTTTTTTTGTCCGGAGTAGTGAGTAGTGAGTAGTGATTGGTGAAGTAGGCTTTAAGCCTTTTAACACTATTAGTCTAGTGAGTAGTGATTGGTGAAGTAGGCTTTAAGCCTTTTAACACTATTAGTCTGATTTGGTTCCCATTTTATTGTAGTAATTACATTGTCCTTTTTTAATATGGCCGTGTCTAACAACACTAACATTACCTTCTTTTTTTTTTTTTTGGCTAGGTGAAAGTGAATTGCAATTTGTACAAGCACTAATGCACCATTGACATTTGGCAACTCATCCTCAAATTATTGAATTATTGTGGAGAATTCAATTCCTGGGGTAATTTCTTATTTATAATTTATTGCACATTTTATTTGTTTAAGTATGGACTCTAGAGATAATGTTGATAATGACTCCTACCACTATTGATGAGGAGGATGTTATTGTGAGGGAATGCTTAGGATCTCACGGTACTCAAATTCCCAATGAGACCACTTCCACTAGTATAACTAGAAGTGTTAAAACCCAAAAACCATCTAGTGGTGCATGAAAATGTTTTGATAGAATTATAATTACAAATCCAAATAATGTTAAACAAGTGAAAGCAAAATGTAAATTTAACATGTGATAAGCTATTAAGTGGTGTATCTAGTGGAGTTACTAGTCATTTGATACGTCATTCTGATAAATGTAGACAAAATAGTAATGTAGATATAAGAACACATATGCAATTAAATATAGATCAAACTAGAAATGTATCGAATTTTCAATATGATAAATCATGTGCACGTGAAGAGGTAATAGATTATAATGGTTAGGGTTGAGCAACCATTTACTTTTGTTGAAAAACATGATTTTACTGATATGATTCAAATGGGCATTAATCCTCAATATCATGGTTTTTGTGCCACAACTGCAAAAAGGATACTATAAATAAATTTCAAAGTATTACTTGAATTGAAGTTTTTTTATTAATTTTGATGGAAAAATTTGTCTTACATATGATATATGACTTCTATCCAAAAAAATGAGCTATTTATCATTGACAACTCATTATATTGATAATGAATGGAAATTGAATAAAAAAATTATTAGTTTTAAATTGTTAGAATCCCCTCATAGATTCTCAATATCGAATTTAATTCTACAAGAACTTGAAGACTTAGGCATTTTCTATTACACTAGATAATGCTAGTAATAATGAAGTCACTCAAAGAACAATGAGACGTTATCTTACGCTACCTTTAGATTGAAACTTATTTCATGTTCGTTATTGTGCTCATATTTCTAATTTGATAGTCCAAGATGGTTTACGCATTTTAAATAGCTTCATTGAAATAATTAGAGATATTGTATTATGCATTAATTCATCTGTATCTAGGTACGAAATGTTTAAAAATTGTTGTGTAAATTATACATGAAGAGGAGAAACATTCCGCTAGATGTACCTCATCGATGGAACTCAACGTATTGACTCCTAAAAGTGGCAATAAAATATAGGAGAGTCATAGATTTATTTTGCACAGAAATGAAAGAAAAATATAGTAATTCAAATTTATAAGTACATAGTGAATATTATTGGGCAATAGCTGAAGTTATTAGAGATTTTTTTTGATTTTTTCATATTGCTACTAAGATATTTTGTTCAATTTATTATCCTACATCTAGTCGAGTGCCTATGCAATTAACAAATGTTTGTGTCACATTTGATCGATATTCACAACTGGACGTTCTCTCATTGCCACCATAGCATTTTTAAAAACATTAAGTTGTGAATATCGATTAAATGTCAAATAAACATTTGTTAATTGCATAAGTACTCGACTAGATGTAGGACAATAAATTGAACAAAATATCTTAGTAGCAGTATGAAAAATATTCAAAAAAATCTTTAATAACTTCAGCAATTGCCCAATCATATTTACTAGATACTTGTAAATTTGAATTACTATATTTTTCTTTAATTTCTGTGCAAAATAAATCTATAAATCTCCTATATTTTATTGTCACGTTTAGGAGTAAATATGTTGAGTTCCATTGATGAGGTACATCTAGCAGAATGTTTCTTCTCTTCATGTGTAATTTTACACAACAATTTTTAAACATTTCGTATCTAGATACAGATGAATTAATGCATAATACAATATCTCTAATTATTTCAATGGAGCTATTTAAAATGCGTAAACCATCTTGGACTACCAAATTAGAAATATGAGCACAACAATGAACATGAAATAAGTTTAGCGTAAGATAACGTCTCATTGTTCTTTGAGCGACTTCATTATTATTAACATTATCTAGTGTAACAAAAAATATTTTTTGACTAATGCCTAAGTGTTCAAGTTCTTGTAGAATTAAATTCGATATCGAGAATCCAGTTGAGAATTCTAACAATTTAAATCTAATAATTTTTTTATTCAATTTCCATTCATTATCAATATATAATGAGCCGTCAATGATAAATAACTCATTTTTTAGACAGAAGTCCACATATAAGATGTAAGGGAAATTTTTCCATCAAAATTAATAAAAAAATTCTTCAATTCAAGCAATCTACTTTTAAATTTATTTATAGTATCCCTTTTCGCAATTGTAGCAGAAAAACCATGATCTTGAGGATTAATGCCCTTTTGAATCATACCAGTAAAATCATGTTTTTTAACAAAAGTAAATGGTTGTTCGACCCTAACCATACAATCTATAACCTCATTACGTGCACGTGATTCATCATATTAAAAATTAGCTACATTTCCAGTTTGATTTATATATTAATTGCATTTGTGTTCTAATATCTACATTATTATTTTGTCTACATTTATCAGCATGACTTATCAAATGACTAGTACCTCCACTAGATCCACCACTTAATAGCTTACCACATGTTAAACATTTTGCTTTCACTTCTTTAACATTATTTGGATGTGTAATTATAATTTTATCAAAAATTCTCCATGCATCATTAGGAGGCTTTTGGGTTTTAACACTTCTAGTTCTATCAGTGGAAGTAGTAGACTCATTTGGAGTTTGAGTACCGGGTGATCCTATGGATTCTCTCACAATAACATCCTCCTAATCAATAGTGGTAGGAATCGTAAACATTACGCCTAGGGTCCATACTAAATCAAATTAAAGGTGCAAGCAATTACAAATAAGAAATTACCCCAAAAATTCAATTCTTTACAATAAGTTGAAGATGAGTTGTCAAATGACAATGCCAAATAATGCTTGTACAAATTGCAATTCACATTCACCTAAGAAAAAAATACGTTGTGTTAGACATATAATCATAATGGTATTACTGGTATATATTAATATATAAGTATATTGCCGATTAGTATTAATATATAAGTATATTGCTGACTAATAAGTAATTTGCTGACCCATATAGTACATATAGGTAATTTGGTAATTGTATATAATTGGTTATAATTTGGTAATTGGATATAATTGCATTGGCTATAATTTGGTAATTGGTAATTGATTATGATAAAATAAATTAAATAACAATTAATGGATGTCAAATGCCCAGCCACTTAGCCACTGTCGTCTGTCCACTGGAGATAAAAGCAATTACCTAGCTTCGTAACCTTCATTCACCACTTCGATTGTTCGACAACTTTAGAGTTAGCCATTGCCCACTAGAGTGGAGATTAGGTACCACAGGCACCGACTAGGTAGCTTTGTTCACTTCGATCGTTCGACGACTTTAGAGACTAAGAGGTCGATTGAGAAGGTTGTAGAGAGAGCGCAGAGTCACAAAGAAGAACTCAGAACTCAAAACTGAGAATCTGATATGTGAGATTGAGAGTTGAGACTATGAGATTGAGTGAGTGATTGTGATTGTGATTGTGATTGTGAGAAGGAGAAGGGGGTATTTGTAGCCTGTTGGAGTATTGATCCAACGGTCAGAACTCAACGTCTCTATGTCTCTCGCTCTCTCTATCTCTCTGCAACTGTGACTCTGTGACACTGTGAGGCAGCAAGCCAGCAACGATAACCTGCTACTGCTAGTGCTGGCTGCAGTGCTGTGGCTACGCCTACGGGCTATGACCTATATGTTATATATTGTAAGTAGTAGGGCTTGAACTTGGATTGTCCTTTTGGATTGTCCTTAGGGTAGTCCAAAACCTTTACCTTTGTACATATAACACATAAAATTTCTTTTAAATATACCAAGAACATCAACAATCCCCCACTTATATTTAAAAGAAAGAAAGCTCATGATTTTTGAGAAAAACAGCCAAGAACTGTGCATAAGCAATGGTGTTTAGCAAACTTGAACCTTTACATAGTGATAGTTCTTTCAATGTATAAGGATAGATAGTGAATCACTCTTGAACTATCATCCTAGGATATATACAAAGAAGGAATATCACACACAATCCTTTTAACAAGCAATTCAGAAGCCATGCACTTTTCGGCCATGCACTTATATGCTCTAAAAAATTTGCCAAATTTTTATAGAATGCAGCCCCACATTCACATATACATAGGTGAGACTATCAAGGATGTTTCTGTAGCATAACATCCCACTTTGCTATAGATCTCATTAAGAGTTTTAATAAACTCAACCTTTTCCATCGCTACAGAACATCATGCAATAGGAATGGGCTTGAAGTATAAAACTCCATGTCTGCTCGCATGATTCCACGTGTATCACTAACAACTTGTTCTTCCAATTGAACCTTTTTGTGGGATCTCCACTCAATAGCTCGGGTTACCATTACTAGTGACTCATTTACCGATTGGCTTTAGCCCCATTCCTTTCGAAGTGTCCCACACTTTCTCACGTGCTAATCCTTTCGTCAAAGGATCAGCAAGATTCTTTGAAGACTGAACATAATCCACTCTTACAGCTCCTATAGAGAGATACTCTCTAACAGTGCTATGCTTTCGACGTATATGTCGACTCTTGCCGTTATAATAACGGTTCTGAACTCTAGAGATAGCCACGGTACTATCACAGTGGATTAGAATTGTCGGTGTAGGTCTTTCCCATAAGGGAGTATCTGACAAAAAATTTCTCGGCCAACTAGTTTCCTCACTAGCAGTAGCCAAGGCAATGAGTTCTGACTCCATAGTGGACTGAGCTAGAATAGTCTGTTTATTTGACTTCCAAGAAACAACCCCACCAGCAATACAAAAAATGTAACCACTGGTCGCTTTGGAATCATCCGAAAGGATGTTCCAATCTGCATCGCTAAACCCTTAAGGACAGCGGGAAACTTCTGGAAATATAGTCCTAGGTTCATGGTTCTTTTCAGATAACGCATGAGCCTTTCAACAGCAAACCAATGCTCCTTACTAGGAGAGTTAGTAAACCTGCAAAGAACCCCAACTGCATATGCAATATCTGGTCGAGTGCAATCAGTGGCATAGCGAAGACTACCAATGATGCTAGCATACTCAGTTTGCCTAATGCTCTCACCATTATTCTTAAACAATTTAACACTAGGATTATAAGGGGAACAAACAGGTTTGCAATCAAAATAATTATATCTACGCAACATTTTCTCAATAGTGAGACTGATCTAACGAAATTCCATTACTTGTTCTTGTTATTTTAATCCCAAGAATAAGATCAGCCTCTCCAAGATCTTTCATATCAAAATTTTTGCTAAGTAAATTCTTTACTTCATTAACAGCATCAATATGTGACCCAAATATCAATAAATCATCCACATATAAACATATCATAGTGCATACATTGCCAATGAACTTATAGTATACACACTTATCACTTTCGTTTATTCGAAAACCATGACTAATAACCAAAGAGTCAAATTTATCATGCCACTATTTTGGTGCTTGCTTAAGACCATCTAAAGATTTTTTCAATTACATACTTTATTTTCTTGCCCTAGAATGACAAAGCCTTCGGGCTGATCCATGTAAATTTCTTCTACCAAATCACCATTTTAAAATGCTGTCTTTACATCCATTTGATGTACAATTAAATCATGAATAGTAGCAATAGCAAGTAAAACACGAATAGATGTAATTCTGGTGACAGGAGAATAAGTGTCAAGGAAATCAATATTTTCTTTCTGCCTAAAGCCTTTAGCAACTAGTCTTGCTTTATATTTTTCTACAGAACCATCAACCTTCAGTTTCCTTTTTAGTACCCATTTACATCTTATAGTCTTACAACCAGTAGGTAAGTCTAATAATTTCCATGTTTTGTTAGACTGCAGAGAATCCATTTCATCATTCACAGCTTCTTGCCATAGTTTAGAATCAGAGGATTTATATGCTTCTTCTAAAGTAACAGGGTCACCTTCTAAAGTGAAAGCATAAAAATCAGATCCAAAATCTTTTTCTACTATAGGCCGTACGCTCCTTCTTAATTCAGGTATATTTGTATCTGGTTCTTTCCTTTTTGACAAAACAGATTCATCTGTAATATTATTTCCACTATAACCCCCACTAGATTTAAAAGGAAATCTGTCCTCGAAAAAATCAGCATCTAGTGATTCAATAATCACATTATTTTTAATATCAAAAAACCTATATGCCTTGCTATTTATTGCATATCCAATAAAAACACACTCATATGCTCTACTAGCTAACTTAGATTTTTTAGGATCTGATATCCTCACATATGCCAAACAACCCCATATACGAAAATAAGAGACCTTCGGTTTTCTGTTTAACCACAATTCTATAGGTGAAACATGAGTTTTAGAGTTAGGCACTCTATTCAAAACGTAACAAACATTTAAGATAATTTCTCCCCACCAATAAGAAGCACCACCAGAATTTAGTAAGGTAGCTACAACAAGTTCACACAAAGTTCTATTTTTCCATTCAGCTTTTCCATTCATTTCTGGTGAATAAGGTGCAGTAACCTCATGAATTATGCCAAGGGTTTTGTACAACTTATTAAATTCAATAGAACAATATTCGGTGCCTCTATCACTACGGATTTCTTAATCTTTTTTCCAAAATGATTTTCTATTTCTGTTATAAAGACTCTAAATATATCAAGAGCTTCACTTTTATGCCTCATCAAATAAACATATGTATAATTTGAATGATCATCAATTAATGTAATGAAATATCTTTTTTCATTTCTGGTTAATACACCATCAAATTCACATATATTAGAATGTATTAAATCAAGGGGTGCAGATTTTCGTTCTACTGATTTATGTGGAGTTTTTGTGATTTTAGCTTGACTACGTGACTCACATTTATCAAAATCATTCAAGCATACATTAGGAATAATACCTAGGCTACTCATGTTCTTGATTAATCTTTTGTTAACATGACAAAGTCTAACATGCCAAACATTAAAGGAACTAACAATATAAGAAGAAGATGCAACATTTTTATTCATCTCAACATTGAGTTTGAACATACCATCACAAGCATAGCCCTTACCCACAAAGGATTCATTTTTGTTGATAATATACTGGTCAGAACCAATATTCTGGACAAACCCAGCCTTATTGAGTAAAAAGCTAGAAACAAGATTCTTTCTCATTTCTGGAGTGTGTAGGACATCCTTGAGAAGGAGTGTCCTTCCAGAAGTAAACTTCAATTCCACATTGCCAATTCCAGCAACCTTAGTGGTGTGGGAATCACCTGATGAGAATCCCACATCGAAAGATGGTGGGTTTGGAGTCTAGCTTATAAGGGAGGACAAACCTCTTATTGTCAACCTGGGTTTTCAATAGAGAGTTAGGCCCAAACTTGTGATGCTAGACTTGGGCCCCCATCCCGTGTGGCGGGTATTCATCATTGGTGCTTTCATTGAGAGTGCACGCACTTGCGTGTAGGCCCGTGGACTGACACTATCGTAGGCGGGCCTACCCCAGAGCCCATTCCTTTGTGGAGTTGGGTTAGCAGACAGTGGGCCGTGTCCATTGTGGGCGGGTTGGAAAAGAGAAAAAGGCCGTAAAAAAAAGAGAAAGAAAAAAGGCCGTTAAAAATAACTGGGAAAGCCCTAGATCCACTGGACCTGGCAAGGCTATGTGACCATGGCTCGCAAGGCTTGGGGCGGTAAGTGGGCCGTATGCCGAAATGGTACAGTCAAGGCCATGCACAAGGACGTGCATGCTCCCAAGGGGGGAGGATTGATGAGAATCCCACATCGAAAGATGGTGGGTTTGGAGTCTAGCTTATAAGGGAGGACAAACCTCCTATTGTCAACCTGGGTTTTCAATAGGGAGTTAGGCCCAAACTTGTGATGCTAGACTTGGGCCCCCATCCCGTGTGGCGGGTATTCATCATCACCCAACAACACTTTCATATCATTTTCTTCAGAATAAGTTGTGTACCATAAACGATCATAACAAATATGTTGGGCAGCACCAGAATCGGCCCACCACCCTTCGGATCCAGAAATCATATTGATTTTAGTAATCATAGCCACAAGTGGCTGCTCATCAATCATATAGCTTGAGCTTCAGAATTGCGATTCCTGCAGTTTCTAACAGATGACCAAGTTTATTGCAAGCATAACACATAAACTGATTGTTGTTATGTGTTTGCTGCCTTGAAGGGGGTCCATTATTGTTCCTGTTCCGGTTATGGTTCTTCTTGTTCTTATTCTGGTTAAACCTTCGATTCTGGTTCTGGTTGTGGTTCGGCTTCATGTTCTTCCTATATGGCTTCAAGTGAGTTGGAGTTTTATTATTGTCATTTGAGACAACAAAAACATCCTCCTTTAAATCTTGTTTCCGAGCCTCCTCCTCAACTCTGAGTTTGGTGATAAGACTTTCCATCGAGAATTCCTTTGTTTTATGATGCATCTCCTTCTTGAAATCATTCCAACTTGGTGGCAATTTTTCAATCATTACAGCAACCTGATACTGCTCATCAATCTGCATACCTTCAGACAAAATTTCATGAGCAATTTTCTGGAGTTCATGAGATTGTAAAGCAACTGATTTTTCCTCAAACATTTGGTATTTCATGTATCGACTAACAACATATTTCTTAGACCCAGCCTCCTCAGTATCATATTTCTTTTGCAAAGCATCCCAAACATCTTTAGCAGCCTTAAAAGAAGAATAATAATCATACAGATCATCACTTAGAGCATTCAAAATATAGTTCTTGCACATAAAATCATCAACTTCCCAGTTTGCAATTTCTTTTGTGTTCGCAGCAGTGGGTGGATCAATTTGTGTAGGCTTAGTGGTAGTAACAGAATAAGCAACCTTTTTCGCAGTAATATAAAACAACATATTATTTTTCCACCTTTTGAAATGCATACCCTCAAACTTGAAAGGTTTGTTGTTGTTATTATCAGCACTAGCAGTAGACTTTTTCTCAATCTCCATGGCAGAACAAACTCGTCTTAAAATTGTTAAAGATATTACCTCAGAGTCTGCAAAATAAGGAGATTGAACAGGAAATTGAATCCGGTGGCTTGAGTCACGAACTAGGTCGCTCTCTTTAAGATGATTTGTGGCTCTGTCTCTTGTGTTGAAGCAGTAAATCGGCTACGTCATCCCCATGATAAAACAAGCCCAGAATACTCTCTTTGTATCAATGATCTTTACACAATCAGAACACTGTTCGAATTTTGCTGTGTTTTTTCTGTCTTTCTTTCTTAACGATATATTAAAATCAAAGCTTTCACCTTGTTATATATTAAAAAAATAATAACATTGGAATATACTTTTTTACCAGTAAATCAAGGAAACGTTCACCATAAAGGAGAGAATCAAGGAAAACGTGTTTCAGTTATTGACAAAATCAAATTAGAAAAAATAATTATTGTAAAAAGAAACACAAGTTAGGAGATTATATCAAAGATCCCAAGAGCCCCAAGGCCCATCTTTGACCTATATATTATATATTGTAAGTAGTAGGACTTGAACTTGGGTTGTCCTTAGGCTAGTCCAAAACCTTTACCAATCTTCTACCCTTCAATCTTTGTATATATGACACATAAATTTACAAATGATATTTTGTACATATAACTCGGGGTGGAAGAAACCGAACCAAACCCTTTTTGGGATCGAAAACCGAACCGAATTTCATCAAACGGTTCGGTGTTTTGGTTTACGGTTTGACTTCGGTTTAAGAAACTTGTGTAATTCGATTTATCGGTTCGGTTCTGTTCAACAAAAAAGATTTCGATGTCAAACCGAAAAACCGAACTAAACTTGTGTAAGATTATATATTTTATATTTATTAAGTGTAAGAGTAATTGACTAATAGCATATGGGCCTCTATTAGACTTATAGTGATATATCTATTTACATATTTATTTTGTAAAAGCATGGCCTAGCCCACTACCCAAACAGAGGGAGAGGAAATTAGGGATTCCTGCAATCCCAAACCTGTAAATCGGCGCCACTGTGGCTAAATCGACTCAGAAGAGTGAAGCAGCTGATGGGGAGAACTGAGAAAGAGGAGCTGGTTCTGCAGGGTACATTCGCTTAAGAAACTTCTGTCATGGTTGAAGATCTCAACATGAATTAGTCATCTCTTAAAATCTTCTACTTAGATTTTCCAGCTTTTCATAGACTCTTAGATGATCTCCTCTTGTCTTGTTTGTGATGACAGATTTCTCACTTGATTTTCTCAAGGCTCCCTTCTTCCCCCTCTCTCTCTCATCCTTCTCTAATCTCTCAAATCTCAATGGTGGGTATGGTGGTGGCTTCCTGTGGAAGCCAAACATGATTTATTATTATTTTTTTCTTTTTTTAAACTTGTTGTCAAAATACCACTTTATCCTCAAGTTTTCTCTATTTACAATTCCACCATTGCTCTTTAATTGAGTACTTGTTTATACCGTTGAAACCGAGAAACCGAGACCGAAACCGAATATTTCGGTTCGGCTTAGTTCAGTTTATGTTCTTTATTCGGTGCGGTTCGGTTTAGTCAGATATCAAACCAAAAAATTCGGTTTTGTCGGTTTCGGTTCCAACCCGAACCGAAAACCGAACTTTCCACCCCTACATATAACACATTGCCTTTAGCCCAAATGTTGATGTAATGAGCTGGCATAGCCTAATCTAGCTAGCTACGCTTGTTTGCTGAACAAATAAGAGATAATTTCAGGCCGGTATCACGTAGTGACTTTTGGACATCTAGATCCACCAAAAAAATCGTTGGACATTTAAGTAAGCATAGAATAACCAATTACATTTCTACCCTACCTATCCATTTTCTTCCCATGAATAGGGATGGCAACGGGTCAAGTACCCTTTTCAATTAGAGAATACCAAAACCGTTCCAAAAATCATTTAAATTTTCAAACCCGAGAAACCATTCCATAACCGTTTATCACGGGATACTTGTTTACCATTAATGTTTTTTACTTTTTTGTTAAGGTTGGATAATCATTTTTAAACTCGCAAATCTAAACCTGAACCCACCCTAAATTCAAAGGTGAAACCCGAATCATGCAATAAAAACATAATAAAAGGGAAAAGTACGGATAAACCACTCAAAGATAGACTCGTTTGCAATTGAATCACTGAAAGAAACTTTTTTTCCAATTAGGCCACCAAATGTTCTAAATTTCAGCAATGGAGTCGGTCCAGGCCGATTCCGGTCAATTTGTGACAGGTCAGCAATTTTCGGCATGAAATTGACTGGAATTAAACCAGAATGATCTATTTGTCTAAGTTTAGAACATTGGGTGACCTAATTGGAAAAAAATTTCTTTTAGTGACCCAATGGCAACGACCCTATTTTTAAGTGGCTTTTTCGTATTTTTCCTCCATAATCTAGGTGACATGCTAAATCTAAATGGTCTCCACATACTAATTATGATTTTTATCTTGCAATATTATATCATTTGGACAATTCAAATTAATGTAACTTATAGTTTTATTTGTATGATTCTATAAATATATATGTTTTAATATGCTTATCATGTTATAATTTAATATCTTATTAGGATACCTTAGTATACATGATTTATAATATTATTACTAAAATTGACTTTTTTATTAAACGGTTCAAGTACTCTAAGCCTGACACAAAAAATAAAACCCAATCTTAAACTGTGACGGATTTGAAAATTAAAACCAAAATCGTTTTCAAACTCTATAGGATCAATTTTCAGATTTTAAACAAATCGGGCATCCTACGAATAATACTCGAGTCGATTTTTTTGCCATCCTTAACCACAAAACTTTATTTTCTCTTTCTTCTCCTTTATTTGTCTTCTATTTCTTCACTTCTCTTGCTTCTATTTCTTTTCTTTCTATTTCTTAATTCATCTTTCTTCTCTTTAGGTCCGTTCTTTCATTCACACTTTAAAACTTATCCATAAAAACAGAATGGGCAAACCGGAGGAGGTGGGTATTATAGTAGATGTGATGCAAGCTGAATACAAGGAGGCTCAGGTTACTGAGGCTGGTAATCTAGTTGCTCCAAACTTACGTGTTGCTAGATGGAGCCCACCTCCATCAAATGTTTTGAAAATCAATTTTGATGCAGCTTTGAAGGCCCCTAAGATCGGGTTAGGGATGATAGCTAGAGATCAGACAGGTGCTCACATTGCCTCACGGTCTGTTTGTCGCTATGGGCCTTCTAACCCTTTCTTTGCAGAGTGTGTTGCTGCCAAGGAAGCTATTTTGTTTGCCAGGTCTCTCAATTATGATCATGTTATTTTGGAAGGAGATGCAGCGTTGGTCATTGCGGCCTTAAATAGTGAAGATATTGGTCTGTCTGAAACTGACCTATGTATCAGTGGAGTCAAAGAGTTGTTTTCCTCGTTCGATTCTGTTCGTTGTTGTCATGTGAGGAGATCTGCTAACCAAGCAGCTGATGTGTTAGCCAAGAAGGCTCTATCTTGTTCTAATTGTATTTCCTGGACTGGAGCTTGTCCTGTCTTTTTAAACTGTATTGTTACTGCTGATTGTATTCGTGTGTCTAGTTAATGAAGTTCCTTTTTCTCAAAAAAAAAAAAAAAAAAACTTAAAAGTTTTAATCTATTCACAAAACAGTACATATAGAGAAATTTTTTAGTTCAATACTCAATGTATATGTTCAATATTTTATCAAATGGGTAAAGGGTAACGATGTGACAATTGCCAAACAAATAGTAAACAATTCATTTGAAATGAACAATTATTATATACATAGAAAAACGATAGGACGGTGAACGGGAGGCGGAAACCGTGGATTTTTCATTTTTGGTGAGTCATGCCGGGCCCTGGTCCGCACCTGATATACGCGATGGGCTCAGGCTTAGCCCTGACCACCATCACCAACGGCAGGTTTAGCCCACATCACACACTCATCTACGCCGTCAACGCCTTCTTCGGCCCCGATATCGGCTCTTTCTCAGAGTGGCTTGGCTCCACTTTCCTCCCCGGATCCACTTTTGGCTCCTCCCTCCCGGACGCCATCCACCACCCCTTTTACTACGTCCTCATCTTGGGCCTCCCTCTATGTGTCTTCTATTCTTGGGTCTCCAGGGTTTTGCTTAAAAAGGGCTTTCTTAATTCCGTTTCTGGGGTGGGTCTGTCGTCGATTGCTTGAAAAACTTGGTTTATAAATAGTAGAAACATGGAATTGATTGTTGGTGAATTTTGCAGGTGGGACTGACGAGAAGGCAATGCTTGCTGTTGGTGTCTGCGGGTTCTTTGTCACACTTCTTTCTAGATCACTTATTCGAGGTAAGATCGAAACCAATGTTGTTTGGCTTTCGCGAACATTTCTGCTGCTATTGTTGTTCATGGTTGAGTAGAAATAGCCAAGTAGGGGATTTCTATTTTAGCTAACTGAGTTCCATTTAATGAAGTAAAATAAGTAAACGTGATAGTGTAGTGTTCCATTCTTGGCTGGAAAAATGCTATGCTGTTCAATTAATTTGTTCCCTAAATTTGTTTAATGGTTCACACGTTTATCAATGAATCAATTCTCACGGAAAATCCGGGATTGGGGCTCCAATTATTTGCTACAATTGTCGTTGCAAGTCTCCCCCAATATTATCTTAAATCATAAATTAAAATGTGTTTTTGAGTATTTTGGTGTAGTATTTGAAAAAAAAAAATTAAATTCCTAAATTCTAAATCCTAAAAACTAAAATCTAAACCCTAAACACTAATTTCTAACTCCTAAACTCAAATGTGTCATTTTCGAACAAACAAAACCATGATTTAACATGGTTTTGGGGAGAACTGGAGCTAAAAATTGGAGCCCCTCCAAGCCTGGCAAATGCAATAGGAGTTTCTTGGTAAATGCTGTGCCTGTGACAACGAAGGGAAATTCTAAATACAGGACTTTTTTTGCTAAGTTAAGACCTATATCATAGGTCTCAAAATAGGTATAGCTTTTTATGTAGACCATCTATCACTCCTATCATGGTATCAACGGACCATATGCCACTTTCAAGTGGGACCCAACTGAAATGCACCCTCCACCAATCACCTCTCGTACTTCTCCAAAGTCTTTGCATGTGGCGCTCGTTCATCCAGCCACTGCAATGGCCTCCTATGATTTGTCTCTCGTTTTGCTCACCGGAGCCACTAAACAAATGTATAACTGAGTATCATTTCAAAGAAAAACTGAAAAACAGCGGAGGAAAGCGATATCAAGAGCCGTATATGGATGGGGGAGATGGGTGGCGCATGATAAGATGCCCTGGGAGTGTCCCTGATAGGACGGTTATCAACCCGATAATGCTTAGATTCCGGTCGATTGCATCGAGATTGAATGCCGTCGACTCCAGCTACGGTTCTTCTCCAACGGATATCAGGAACTCGGTGTTTACTAAATCGAGAACCAAGAGAGTACATTAGGTTTAAGAAAGAGAAAATTATCAGATCAAAAATGAGTAATTGAAGATTCTAAGGGAAAGAATATCGTGATGCTTACAGTTAACTTCCCGAAAGAATAGATGTTGATAAACAGCCTCCATCAGCAAATCGTTCATATTTAATTAAAAATTACATAAAAAGTTGTACCTATTTTTGAGAACTATGATATAGGTCTTAACTTAGCAAAAAATGTTCTGTATTTAGAATTTCCCGACAACAAAGCTACCATTAGACATTTTAGTTTGTGAGACTAACAATATCAGCATATATAGAAGGTACCATGCCAATTTAAAGAGCGGGAATTGAATGAGAAGAAGTTTTGTAGTGAGGAATTCTTGAATTCTTGTTGGTGTTTCTAGTTTTAACTCAGTGAGGCAAAGGTGTTTATGAAATCACTTTTTTCCAATATCATGATCTTAGGGAGATCCAGTGGGGGGTTGGAAAA
Organism: Tripterygium wilfordii; assembly: GCF_013401445.1. NCBI lineage: Eukaryota > Viridiplantae > Streptophyta > Magnoliopsida > Celastrales > Celastraceae > Tripterygium > Tripterygium wilfordii. Next base: position 5,250,681 of record NC_052247.1, read on the forward strand.
ATATCATTATTAGTCCATTAACACTAAGTTCAAATCTACCTTCTCGTTATTATGTCTTGAAATTGTTTTATATTCAATTGTTGAATGAACCTGGACTTCCTGAATGACCTGCTGTCAAAATGCTGTTTTATATTCATGGTTTGTATCTCCTTGAGTTGTGGTTTTATGGGAATGAAAGTTTGCAATGAATATTAGCAATAATATGACATCTTACGCCTATGGGCCTACCATGTGAATGTGAAACAAACAACTAAGTTCGAACCCCATTCTATTATGTGGAATAATCATCACATTGCCTCACAAGCTGCCTGTTTTTCTGGATAAGGTAATCTCTATATTTCGCTCTGAAGGAGTATTTGATACACACAATGTTCTAAACCTTTTCTTTGACAGGTAAGTAGGGGTCAAACTATGTTTGGTAAGGCAAAGGCCTGAGCACCTCTATCTGTCTCTATAGATGGTCTAAAACATATGTAAATAACGTCTTGTTATTTCATTGATGAAAATTTCTGTGTGGCCTTATTTCTATTATTTGAGTTTTCCCTAGGGGATTATCTTTCCTCGTGTTGTCTAATAACAAGTTTGAGAGGCTGCAATAATCCAAATTATTTGGACAATGAACGTCCTCAATCATCTTGGTTTTTGTAGAGTAGGGGACTGTCATTTAAATTTTCTTGTCCTAACTAAAATCTACATAATAAACATTTATCAGTTCATTATTTGGCTGAATCTCAATTTACTGAATTTTGTATCTTTTATTTACGTTATTAGTTGATTTTGTGGTTCACGTAAATTTGTTTCGCATCTTGCTACATTGCATAAGCTGGTAACATGTCCAGTGGTAGAGTTGCAGTGGTACAACTTAGAGGTCACAAGTTCAATTCCTTAAAACAATCTCTCCATACATTATGTGGGGGTGAGGTCTGTATACATCTTGTCTGTCCTCGATTCCGCCGACCATGGGAGCCTTGTGCACAAGAATTGTTTACTTATCTTGCTACGTTGCATAAGCTGGAATGCAAGTAAAATATTTATTTCCAAAACAAAGCTGATCAATGCAGAAAGGCTAGAGGTTTAAACTATTCTTGGTTTTGATAGCATGTATGCTTAGCAATTTGCTTTGGTCTGCATAGGCAGTGGAAAAACTTAGAGATTAGTGCAGGAAGGCCCTCAAATGGATTTTTCTGCCATATTTCCCTTTTCATCTGATGTTTCATGACTTGATCTGAGGTCCTCAAAGGGACAGATGTTTCATGAGTTAATGTTAATTATTTGCTCCTAGATTGAAAGAATTTGCCATTATCATGTGCAGGAAAATGGACATTCTACAATGTATACTTGGATATTGAGCACTGGTTGGTGGAAGGATCGGGCACCAATTAACCCAGACTCTGTTATCGTCGTTGGTCTTCTATGCACTTGTTTGATCGGTGGCTTTATATACATCAACAGGTTTTCCATTGTTTGCGCTCTTCATTTGAGTTTCATTTAATTTTATTTGGAGCTCGACTGCAGATATTAATTTTTATTGTCTCCTGTTATGTCCAGAACGAAATCTTCCAAGTCTGTGAAGAAACAGTCATATCAATCATTTAAACTTATTATGATTATAGCAAGTCTGTACTCGTTTTGGTGTGCAAGCCAGATATATTGGGTAAGCCCTCGTCGGCCAGCTGTTGGTGAAGAAGCTGATTTTGGAGTACTTGTATTTTTGGCCTTCTACTTCTTTCTCCCTCACTCTTTGTGTATTTTGTCCATGAATCCTAGAGAAACAAACAGCGATCAGCTTCCGCTTTAGGGATCGGTAGGGCTACTTTCCACTGTAGTTAATGGGCTGTAAAAAATTGCTACAGCATTGTTGAAAATAGCTTTATGACCTTCATTACTAGGTTTTCTTGGATGCTTGCCGCTCACGGCCTCTTTTGTGCTGCTCTTTGATTGGATGTACTTACTAAATTTGAAGTTCCTGCATTAACACTGATGTTTGCAATGTAATGCTTCTCATGTAGAAGCACAAAAACCTTGATAGAAAATGGCCTGTTTGGACAGTAAGTGGAGTAAATCCCACTGAAACTGAAAGCTTCTGGCATTCAATTATTTAGTAAACAACGCATAGATTAATGGAGCACAACTAAATATAAGAGTTTCTAATCTTCATCGGTTGGCAATATTGGGTTGGATGGTCCAAGATGGTTTTGAGTCAAATTATACTAAAGGTCCAATATATTAAAGGGATAGAGATAAAATCATATCGATAAAGATTGTATCGGGGTAGTAGTCTAATCCAATTATTAGTGTTGTCAAATGCGAGCGCTTTGTGTGCTTTAAGCGAGATGCCATGCGCATCGCATTTATTCAACAAGAGCAATTAAGCGCTTGCTTCTTGCAAAACGCAATGTGTTTTTGCGCACGCTTCTTGCGCCTCTGTCCTATTGGTCTTGAGTTGATTTTTTGGGCTCGGGCCTAATTACTCTGACATTGAGAAAAACACACAATTCTATCCATAATCCCTCTTCTTTTAGGTTCCTCTGTTGTGAATTCCTCAGTCGTCTCTCGTCTCTTCCCTTTCCTCTATGTCAATTGCCTCTTTTTTCTCTCGTCTCTTCTATCTTAGTCGATCTCATCACTCTCTGGCACCGACTTGTCTCTCTCTGGTGCCGAGCCTCCCTCCATAGACTCACGTCTTCTCTAAAGAACTTTGTAGAAACTATTTTCATTGAGTTGTTGAGCTGTTTACACTTAGCTTTATACAAGAGCAAGGTTTACAGTGCAACGGATAGGAAAAGAAAAAAAAACAAATGTGACAGAGTTGTGCAGGTAGCCGTTTGGATACAGCTCTGTAGAGAGAGAGAAAATAGACATCTAAAGTAGACTAACTGTACTAGTAGGGATTGACTATTTTACTTTATTACACCCCCGCAAGATTGGGGAAGCCAGCAGAGACGCCAATATTGGTACTGAGTTCATGGAAACGTTGGCGAAGCAAAGACTTAGTCAGAAGATCGGCCAGTTGATCATGAGTACTGATCTTTTGAACCCGAATAATGTCGTCGTTGACCATAGCCCGAACAAAATGTAAATCTACTGCTATGTGCTTCATACGGGAATGGAGAATAGGATTTAGACTTAAATTTGTGGCACCTAGGTTGTCACAATGAATCAATGGTGGGTGAGAGAGCTATCAACGCAGATCACTAAGGAGATGTTGTATCCAAACAATTTTAGAGGCAATAGATGCGAGAGCCCGATACTCAGCCTCTGTTGAGGATCGAGCGACTGCCCGCTGCTTTTGAGATCTCCAAGAAATTGGAGTGGATCCCAGAAAAACAATGTACTTTGACGTGGAGGAGCGGTCTTCAGGATTTCCAGCCTAGTCCGAATCAGAGTACCCTCGGAGAGGTAGAGGGTTGGGGAGTTGTTTGTGGAATTGCCGTCCCATCCAAATTCAGAGTAGCCCTGGAGTTGTAAGACTTTGTGTTTGGAGATGGTGATCCCATGATTGTGAGTGCCTTTGAGATACCTTAACACACGATTGAGGAGAAACCAATGGATATCAGTAGGCTTGCTCATAAATTGTGCCAACTTGTTCACTACAAAACTAAGATCAGGTCGGGTTAAACTAAGATATTGTAAACTGCCAATAATATGTCTATATTCTGTAGGATCAGTTAAGAGTGTGCCATCATTAACACTAGTAGTAAAATGAGAAGGCAGAGGGGTTGCAACAGACTTAGCACCAGCCATGTTGGTGCGCTCCAAAATGTCACGAATATATTTCTGTTGGGAAAGAAATAAACCAGTTGATGTTGTTGGGTTTGAGAGGGGAGAGAAGTAGAGAACTCAAAATACTCTTACAAAATATTCACTCTCTCTTAATTAATTCATTACAAACATCACATATATATAGAAAATACAATGGAGAACACTCTAGAAGAGTGTGTACACGTGGAGCCACATTTGGAAACAGTGAAGATACGTGGAGAAAGTCATATTTCCAACACTCCCCCTCAAACTCAAATTGATATACAATATGAGTTTGCTAAATACAATCCAACCCAAATAAAAAATAAAATACACCATAACCATAATGATGTCTAAAATACCCATCCTACTTGTTACATCGAACTCATACTCAGAGGTACTAATCCACTTGTCACATCCCTTCGTGTGCTCAGAGGTGATAATAGACTTGTTATGGTCGCGTCCGTGTACTCAGAGATAGGAGGCCTAAAAATTTTACTCCTGGTTGGATCTTAACTGGTTCACACATTGGGGATAAACATTGACTACCATCAATCCAAGTGGGGAACACATGCTAGCCCACCACATCAATCAAACCCATTTTTACTCCATTTTTCTCCACCTCTCCCATCATTACCTTTCCTTCTTTCCACGCATGCTCTCCCATTAATCACTCTTTTTCACATAAAACAAAACATTAAAATATTCAACTACACCATCTCTCTGCTCCTCCATTTCTCCATCTTTTCGTGCTTTCTGCTACTCTACAAAAAACTGCAACTGACTCCCCTTTGCTGCATATGTGTGCACATCTGTCGTCTCCACTGGATGCACCTCGAAGGATACACCTCTAACCACAATAGTCTACTCACACAAGCCCAAACACAATTACGGATCTCTCATTAGACCCCTCAAACATGTGTAGCCGGCTAGGCTATCACCAGAATTTTGAGGCATGCCGCCTCCAAATGGGCTAAGTGAACAAGACACGTGAAGATTTGCTTCACTTCACCGGAGGTCCCAACAAGGAACTACCGTTCACCAAGAGTCTCCACTGCCAACCTTACGCCACTCAGTATTCCCGACTCAGAAAGATGAACTCTGCCAAGATTTCACACAAGCAGACAAATGGAGGAAAAAACACAACACAGACCACGGGTCTACACCATACACTGTGCTACCATATACACACCAAATACAACTCCTACATCTCATACCACGGGGAACCACAAACAAAGTACAAAAATTTCGTTTTCTCCATAAAAAATACCACAGATTGCAGTCACAAAGTCCTTGAAATCTGACGATGCTAGACTACTCCGCTGGTCAATCACACCGTACAGATCAAACCACCATGCGTCACGAACATACCAACCGAAAATCAGCACAATCGGACCATGGATCGGACTCCAAAGAAACCAATTTCAGATCTGCAACCAGTGAAGAAATAAGTGTAGCCCGTCTATGGAACATTGATGGAAGGACAGAGAGTTTCAACATAACACACATACTCTACTGCTATTTCAGCTAATATGGGGTGGTAAAACCATATGAACACTACCTGCCACCACCACCCACCTCCCCCAGAGGCAGCGGTGGCACACCGGAAAACTCTCACAGGGCCTCTAAGATCAAGAAGCTCCGATACCACATGTTGGGTTTGAGAGGGGAGAGAAGTAGAGAACTCAAAATACTCTTACAAAATATTCACTCTCTCTTAATTAATTCATTACAAACATCACATATATATAGAAAATACAATGGAGAACACTCTAGAAGAGTGTGTACACGTGGAGCCACATTTGGAAACAGTGAAGATACGTGGAGAAAGTCATATTTCCAACAGATGTGTGTTCAACTTCGACTCCAAGAAAATAAGAAAGATCACCAAGATCTTTGAGTGAGAAATTTGATGCTAAGTAGAGGTGACTCTGCGAAGTAAAGAGCTATCAGAACTAGTGATAATCAAATCATCTACATATACTAAAATATACATGAGTTTACTATTTTTATGAAGAATAAATAGAGATGGATCCGCAAGAGAATTAACAAAACCCAATTTCAATAAGCAAGAACGTAAGCCGATGTACCAAGCACGAGGTGCCTACTTTAACCCATAGATGAATTTTTGAAGTTTACAGAGATGATGTGGATATAAAGAATCCTCAATTAGAGTCCCATTTGGGAAGGCGTTGTTTACATCCAAATGGTGAAGTTGCCAATTATGAGAGATAGCTATAGTAAGCACAATTCTAATTGTAGTAGGATGAATAACTGGGCTGAATGTGTTTGTGTAATCGAGACCCGACCATTGTGCAAAGCCTTGGGCTACGAGTCGGGCTTTGTAACGGGCCACGGTATCGTTCGGGTTTCGTTTAATCCTGAAAATCCATTTAGACCTGATGGGATTATGGTCTAGAAGAGGAAAGACAAGAGTCTAGGTACGGTGATACTGAAGAGCATCAAATTCATCCTGATAGGAATAGTATGCTAAAGGCCATTATTTTATGTAATATTCAAACTCGATTTATTTATTTGAATAAAATATATTTAGCATTTGAAATGAGAAAAGACATATTGGCATCGGTGTCTTTTATTCTGTATGGTATATGAATTGGTGTGTAGAGTCTAAACTTGCACACGGAAGATCAATTCATAAGTTCCTATCGAATATAAGTAAGCGATCACAGCTAAGATGGAATTGGACAAACCGTCGGCTTGGCTGTGGTATAGTATTTCAGTATACCTATCTTGGTTACGGGGAGCGCCAAAGCTTGAACTTACTATACCAGTACACTTGGAGTGGATTGATCAGGACTACGTGTGAGTCAATTTTCCCAGTCTGACTATATGGAAAATTGTACACTCACATAGATGTTATAGAATTGTTCATATTCTTAATTTATTAAAGATTATTGGTACATGTGCATTTAATGTACGGGGCTTTGATTTACTAAATGGTGAGGTCTTTTTTGTATAGGCCAACAAGCACCAAGTGAGTTGGGTCACTGCATTAATTGCACGATAGAAAATAATCTGTTAATAAAATTCACGTCCAATTATGGATTGATGATACCCTCTTGAGAATGCTTATACGATTTGAGATTGTGTCAAAACCCTACAGGTGAATTTTAATTAATCTGACACATTTAAATAAGTTAAGTGGTAAGCTCAAGGAAATATTAAAGATGTCAATTAAATATTATATGTCAGTGGCATATTTAATTGACGGGTATTTGTAACTTAGCGTGAGGAATTTATGAACAAGTATAACGAAAGGCTCAGATTTAATTTGAGATAAAACGGGGAGTGCAATTATAATATTTTAGTGGAATATATTATAATTTATGAATTATAATTATGTCCATGAGTTTAGGCTGATAATTAAATTCATAGGAAGCCCATGTTTTATTTTTCCTAGTTGGTCCCCACTGTAGCCCAGAAGCCCAATACTAGAAGATACAGGAAAACCAAAACAGACCGGAATTAGGAGAGGGAGAGGCTTAGGGGCCAGTCCACCTAGGGAGAAAACCCTAGGTGTGGCCAAACCCTACAAATACACACATAGTGTGTGTTTTGTTAATACAAGTTTTGAGACACCAGTTGGCCTCTCTACTCTCTAATCGTTTCCACTAGTTTTTGGTTTGTGTTCTTCAGGTTCTTGGAGAAAAGAGACCACCCTCTCAATCCAAATTTGGGAATTGGTGCATACGGTGGAAGATCCGCAGGTTTGAGCTTAGTATCAAACTCGCTGACTCCATCCTTCGTTCCTGATTATTAGAGATCAAATCAGAGAGATCTCAAGGTATATAATCTTCTTGCAATTAATTGATATATGGTTTGTGCTATGGTGATTAGTATTTGATAAGAAATTTTTGAAACTTGTCTAACTATCGTTTATGTCTATGAGGTCCTTATGCGCTTCCGCGAGTTGCATGTTTCCAACAATTGGTATCGGAGCGGTCATAGATACGTAATCGATGTTAAACAAAATATAAAATTTGTCAAATTTAATTTGTTAGCATAATCTATGTTTTTCGGTGTTATTGCTTACTTGTTTTTGCAGGCTGAAATTCTGGCTATCATGGTCTAGTTTTTTTTAATTCTGATTTTAGAATTGTTAACTCCGAATAAAAGAGTAGGAATTATTGTAAATCGAATTTTAGATTGTGAACTCTGGTTTGAAGGAGGCTAGGATTTTTTTGTAAAAATAGATGAAGAAACAAAGAGACGAAGGATATCGGCAGCCTTGTTGCAGCTGTCGGCTACTGCTGCCAGCGCAGGCAGCAAGTGCTGGCAGCAGCTGCTGTAGCGCGTCCGGCAACCTGCGGTCACCACCGGAAGCTGCCGGACAGATGTGGGCGGCAGGGGGCAGATCGGGCAGCGGGTGCGGGGCAGTCCGGGCAGCAGTATTTCGAGCAGTTTCCAAACAGGGATTCCTAATCAAGTTGAGATTTGGGCTTGATTGAAGACCATGATAGTTAGGACTCTTGATTGCTTTGGTTTCCTATTTTAACTATGTCTCTTATTTTAATTGCATGTATGATTGTAATTAAATGTCATGCTAGATTAGGATTCCTATTTATTTATGGATGTTATCTAAACATGGAAAATAAAATACTAATCAGCCAAAAATAAAATATTAAGTGGGAGAAGGGTTACACATCACCCTATGGTCTCCATAATTGGTTCAAAGAAAAATATGTAATAATAAAATTCGGAAAGTTGAGATATTAAATGTGACTACGATATTATTTTGGGAGAATCCATTTTTAACGTAAGATTATTTTCGGAACCAAAGTGTGCAATTCCGACCCCTGCATTTAAGTATTCTAATTTATGATTAACAATGCAATGTCTAGAAAGTTCTGTCGAGGATTGAGGTTATTTAATTGCACGCCATTTTTCGGAAAGCCCCCTCTTACCTGGGAACTACCTGGTTGCTAGATTTGTTAATCGTTAAATTGAAAACCTATGGTGCTGCGATAACGGTTTCACTTCATGGAGAAAATCCGTAACGAATCTCGGTTTTGGACGGTCATACCAAAATGCGTAAATTCCGGTCAATGCATTTTTTAAGATATCTCAATTCTAGGAGTTTTGGAATTACGGAAATATTTTTTAAGTTTGGATTATTGGTAAGAAAATTTAATAGAGATGTAATTGAAAATATGTGTTGGCTTAGACCTTCCTCCCTATCGGAAATTTTCGATTACAGATATCTCATTATTAGTTTTCTTGATAGTCATAATGGGTAGTCATTTATTATAAAATTATTTCCACATTGAAATAAATTTTATGAAGATGGTGAGATTATGATCAAGTGATGGTTATACACTTAACTATAAATTATGGAAATATTTCCCATCGAAATCAATACCATTATTTATAGGACCAAAGCAAGTTAACTAATTAAATTTACATTTGACACGGCGTGTTGTCTAGACAATGAAATTTAATGTGAACTAAATTGCATGGAATTTATTCTCCCATCGAGATAGAAAATTTCATGCTAAAGTGTTTTGATTGTTAATGAATTATATGATTGATTACGGGTGCAATCTTAGATAACTCGAATCATGTATGCCATAAATTAATTTCTAAATATGTCATTTTTCAGTTTTTCAAAATGCCTTCATTCAACCCATTATCTGTTATACTGAAAGACCATAAGTTGGATGGAACAAACTATGTCAACTAGAAAAGAAATTTGGATATTGTGCTCACCTCTGAAGAGTACAAATTTGTGTTGACTGAAGAATGCCCTGAATTGCCTGAGGAGGGTGCCACTGATGAGCAAATCAGTGCTCACAAGAAGTGGAAAAAGGCTGATGAAATGGCTAGATGCTACATGTTAGCATCAATGTCAGACGTGTTGCAAACACAACACCAGAATATGACAAGTGCCTATGACATCATTTATAGCCTAAAGGAGATGTTTGGTGATCAAGGCAGAGCCACAAGGCAGACTGCCATGAAAACACTCCTAAACACCCAGATGAAGGAAGGAGCCAATTTAAGTGAGCAGACTCTTAAGATGATGAGTCTTTTGAATGAGCTCGAAGTACTTGGTGCTGATATTGATGGTGAAAGCCAGATTGATATCGTACTTCAATCTCTTCCTGATAGCTATGAGAATTTTCGGCTGAACTATAACATGAACAAAAGGCTTTATACCTTGCCGAAACTTCTCAATGAGCTTAAAGGAGCAGAAAAACTTCAACCTAAGCAAGCCAATGTCAATCTGAATGAGAAAGGATCTTCTACTATACCGAAAGGTAAGAAGAAGAAAAAGACTCAAAAGAAGAATAAGTTAGTCAACTCCAAGGGTATTCAAGGTGGAGTGAAAAAGCCGAAAGTCAAGTGTTTTCACTGTGGCCAGAAGGGACATTGGAAAAAGCAATGTCAAACATGGCTAAGCAAGAATACTCAAGGTAACTATCTTTTATTTGTTGTCGAAACACAATTAGCGGTTGTGTCTACTGGATCTTGGTGTGTAGACACTGGAGCCACTAATCATGTTTGCAATTAGTTGCAAGGGTTCCAAGAAACCAGGCGACCAAATAAGGAAGAGAGTTACGTGCTTTTGGGAGATGCGACAAAACTAATAGTAGAAGCAGTAGGCGTTTTTCATTTGAGTTTTAGTAGTGATAGGACTTTAATTTTGAACGATTGTCTTTACGTACCAGCTATGAGACGAAATTTACTTTCAGTTCCATCTTTAGCTTTGAATGGATATTGTTTTGAGTTTGATAACTCTATTGTTATCAGGTACAATAAACGTTTTATCTGTTCTGGTACTTTGGTAGATAATCTTTACATTATAAGTCCAAATTTTGCTATATATAATGAATTGAATAACTGAACAATTTTGCCATCCAATAGAAAGGAACCTTCGAAACCAAATCAAACTTATCTTTGGCATCTATGCTTAGGTCATATAAATCTAAACAGGATTACTAGACTGGTACGAGATGGACCTTTGAGTTCATTAGAAGTTGAGGAACTTCCAGTCTGTGAATCATGTTTGGAAGGTAAGATGACTAAGAGGCCATTTTCGGCCAAGGGGTATAGAGCCAAAGAATGTTTGGAGTTGGTACATTCTGATGTGTGTGGTCCAATGACTATCCAAGCGAGAGAGGTTATGAGTACTTCGTCACTTTGATAGACGATTACTCAAGGTATGGATACATTTTTCTAATGCACCGTAAGTCTAAAACTTTTGAGATGTTCAAAAGCTATAAGGCAGTTACGGAGAAGTGTTTAGGAAAGAGTATCAAAACACTACGATCTGATCATGGTGGTGAATACATCTCGGGAGAGTTTATGGAATACTTAAACACAGAGGGGATTTCATCCCAGCTGACTGCGCCAGGCACACCACAACAAAATGGTGTGGCAGAAAGGAGGAATAGGGCTCTTATGGAAATGGTAAGATCGATGATGAGTTTTTCTGAGTTGTCTAATTTCTTCTGGGGCTATGCCCTGGAAACAGCTGCCTATATTTTGAACTTAGTTCCTTCTAAGTCAGTACCAACTACTCCTACTGAATTATGGACAGGGCGAAAGCCCAGCTTGGCCCATATACGGATATGGGGTAGTCCAGCCTATGTGCTGGTAGGGAACACTGGGAAGTTGGAATCAAGAACAGAAGTATGTTTTTTCGTTGGATACCCACAAGGTACCAAAGGTGGTTTGTTTTATAGTCCTAAGGATCAGAAGGTCATTGTCAGCACCAATGCCCGATTCTTAGAATAAGACTATATGATAAATCACAAATCCAAAAGTAAGATTGTTCTTGAAGAATTAAGAGGGGAAACACAAGGAAACCAAACAACTCAAGAAACACCAGTTGAGGATAACGATCCAGTACCACATAACAGTGGGAGGATTGTGGAATCCCAAATTGATTCTGTTTAGAGGGATGATCATAACATGTTGGGGAATCAACCAGATCAACGTGAAGATCCTGATACAAATCGAACAGAATCATCACACCAAAATACTCCAAACGAACAAATAGAGCCTCGTCGTTGTGGGAGGGTAACTAGATTACCTAGTCGGTATGCTCTATTGGGTGAAGTGTATGAAATGATTCCAACTGAACAAGATACTGATCCCAGTAACTACAAAGAAGCTCTCCAAGATAAAGATCTAATATCTTGGAAGAAAGCTATGAAATCTGAGATGGAGTCCATGTACTCAAATCAAGTCTGGCAACTTGTAGAACCACCGAATGGTGTAAAACCCATTGGTTGCAAGTGGATCTACAAGAGAAAAAAAGGGGGTGGATGGGAAGGTTGAAACCTTCAAAGCTAGGCTTATTGTGAAAGGGTACACTCAGAAAGCAGGGATCGATTATGAGGAAACCTTTTCACCAGTAGCAATGCTTAAATCTATCCGGATACTTTTATCCATTGCAGCATATTATGATTATGAAATATGGCAAATGGATGTCAAGACAGCTTTCCTAAATGGAAGTCTTGACGAAAGCATCTATATGGTGCAACCAGATGGATTTGTAGTGAGAAACCAAGAGCACCTGTTGTGCAAGCATAAGAGATCCATTTATGGACTGGAGCAGACATCTAGGTCTTGAAATATAAGATTCGACCAGGCCATAAAATCCTATGGATTTGAGCAATGTCTTGATGAACTTTGTGTCTATCGGAGCAATGGAAGTGTGGTGGTATTCTTAGTACTTTATGTAGATGATGTATTACTCATCGGAAATGATGTAGCTATATTATCTACTGTTAAAGTCTAGTTGAGTAGTCAATTCGAAATGAAAGATTTGGGAGAAGCCGGCCACATTCTTGGGATCAAACTACTAAGAAATCGAAAACAAAGAATGTTGGGCCTATCTCAGGGAGTCTACATTGACACCATCCTAGCAAGATTCGGCATGAAAGATTCCAAGAAAAGTTTTCTTCCTTATAGATATGGAGTCACTTTATCTCGAGATCAGTGTCCTAAGGATGCTTATGAGATCAAGAAAATGAGTCAAGTACCATATGCTTCGGCAGTGGGAAGCCTCATGTATGCCATGATGTAGTAGACCGGACATATGTTATATGGTTGGTCTAGTTAGCAGATATCAGTCTAATCCAGGTATGGAACATTGGATTGTTGTAAAGCACATACTCAAGTACCTAAGGAGAACGAGAGATTATGTGCTAGTTTACAAGTCTGATGAGCTTATACCCACTGGGTATACAAATTCAGATTTTCAATCAGACAAAGATTCCAGGAAATCAACTTCAGGGTATGTTTTCACATTGGGAGGTGAAGCCATTAGTTGGAGAAGTGTCAAGCAATCTTGTATTGCCGACTCCACTATGGAAGCTGAATATGTAGCAGCCTCTGAGGCAGCTAAAGAATCAGTGTGGCTCTGAAACTTTCTTATAGACTTGAATGTGGTGCCTACAGCTCTGTCGCCTATTACACTTTACTGTGATAATAGCGGAGGAATTGCAAATTCAAAAGAACCAAGGGCTCATTCAAAAGGAAAACATATTGAACGCAAGTATCACTTGATACGAGAGATCGTACGGATAGGTGACGTCGTCATGGCCTTGAGCAGAAGTGGGAGATTGATAGGAATAGTATGCTAAAGGCCATTATTTTATGTAATATTCAAACTTGATTTATTTATTTGAATAAAATATATTTAGCATTTGAAATGAGAAAAGAAATATTGACATCGGTGTCTTTTATTCTGTATGGCATATGAATTGGTGTGTAGAGTCTAAGCTTGCACACGGAAGATTAATTCATAAGTTCCTATCGAATATAAATAAGCGATCACAGCTAAGACAAAATTGGACAAAAAGTCGGCTTGGCTGTGGTATAGTATTTCAGTATACCTATCTTGGTTACGGAGAGCGGCAAAGCTTGAACTTACTATACCAGTACACTTGGAGTGTATTGATCAGGACTACGTGTGAGTCAACTTTCCTAGTCTGACTATATGGAAAATTATACACTCACACAGATGTTATAGAATTGTTCATATTCTTAATTTATTAAAGATTATTGGTACATGTGCATTTAATGTACGGGGCTTTGATTTACTAAAGGGCGAGGTCTTTTTTGTACAGGCCAACAAACATCAAGTGAGTTGGGTCACTGCATTAATTGTACGATGGAAAATAATCTGTTAATAAAATTCACGTCCAATTATGGATTGATGATACCCTCTTGAGAATGCTTATAGGATTTGAGATTGTGTCAAAACCCTGTAGTTGGATTTTAATTAATCCGACACATTCAAATAAGTTAAGTGGTAAGCTCAAGGAAATATTAAAGATGTCAATTAAATATTATATGTCAGTGGCATATTTAATTGACGGGTATCTGTAACTTAACGTGAGGAATTTATGAACAAGTATAACGAAAGGCTCATATTTAATTTCAGATAAAACGGGGAGTGCAATTATAATATTTTAGTGGAATATATTATAATTTATGAATTATAATTATGTCCATGGGTTTGGGCTGATAATTAAATTCATAGGAAGCCCATGTTCTATTTTTCCTAGTTGGTCCCCACTGTAGCCCAGAAGCCCAATACTAGAAGATACAGGAAAACCAAAACGGACCGGAATTAGGAGAGGGAGAGGCTTAGGGGCCGGCCCACCTAGGGAGAAAACCCTAGGTGTGGCCAAACCCTATAAATACACACATAGTGTGTGTTTTGTTAATACAAGTTTTGAGACACCAGTTGACCTCTCTACTCTCTAATCGTTTCCACTAGTTTTTGGTTTGTGTTCTTCAGGTTCTTGGAGAAAAGAGACCACCCTCTCAATCCAAGTTTGGGAATTGGTGCATGCAGTGGAAGATCCGCAGGTTTGAGCTTAGTATCAAACTCGCTGACTCCATCCTTCGTTCCTGATTATTAGAGATCAAATCAGAGAGATCTCAAGGTATATAATCTTCTTGCAATTAATTGATATATGGTTTGTGCTATGGTGATTAGTATTTGATAAGAAAATTTTGAAACTTGTCTAGTTATCGTTTATGTCTATGAGGTCCTTATGCGCTTCCGCGAATTACATGTTTCCAACACATCCTGCATTGCCTTTTTCCAAAGAGGATTTTTCAAGGCAAAAGCGACAGTTTTGGGTTCAAGAGCAGTGAGAAGAGGATACAAAGTGGTGGTGTTGATATTTTTAGGCTTGTAGATATTATTCATGGATCGCGTGGTCAAGCGGTGAGATCTAGGCAGAGAAGATGTAGCGAGATTTGGAGAATTGGATGCTGGAGTGGGAGAGGGGGGAGAGGTTTCGAGAGAATTTGACACTGTGGTGGCGGAATCTTGAGAAGGTACATATTGAAGAGGGTTGGACAGTTCAACTAAGGAAGCTGGAAAGGTTTGAATGTCAGAGGTGGTTGTAACAGTGGAACTGGGGATTGGATAGGAGAGAAATTCATTCTTATGGAATACCACATATCTTGAGAGATAAATGCGATGCGTAGTGGGATCGAGACATTTATATGAACTATGTGCTGTGGAGTAGCCGATAAAAATGCAAGGTGTGGATTGTGGTTGTTATTTGTTAGTAGAATAAGGTCTAAGCCAAGGGAAACACTTACAACCAAAGACTCTGAGTTTGTGGTAGTTAGGTGTATGGTTGAATAAGAGCTGAAAAGGAGTTGTAGGAGCCGTGGATGAAATAGGTTGACGATTTATTAGGTAGGCTGCGGTTTGAAATGCATGGGACTAGAATGTGAAGGGAAGATTTGCTGAATGTAGAAGGGTTCGAGCAGTTTCAGTTAAATGACGATGTTTGCGTTCAGCATGTGCAATGTGCTGAGGTGTGTGAGGAAGGGATTGACACAAACTAATACCTTCTTGAAGGAGATAGGTTTTGAGTTTCAGATATTCACCACCATTGTCGGTGTAAAGAGTTCGAGTAATTGAAATTGTTTTTCGACAAGTTTCTTGAAATGTAGGAAAACTGTGTAAACATCAGATTTTTGTGTGATGGGAAATAACCAAGTGTATCTAGTGTAATGAGCTACAAAGATGACATAGTATTTAAAACCATCAACAGAAGGAGTTGGGGAAGGACCCCAAACATTACTGTATAAAATGTGAAGAGGCGAGTTGCTAACAACACTGGATTGTCCAAAAGGTAGCTTGTGCATTTTATTGACCGTACAAGAACTTCATTTAAATTGAGAAATTGCTTGAAGTTGAGTACATGGAAGCTGAGCATATTTTAAAAGGAGAGACAAAACATGAGAGGAAGGATGTCCAAAACGATGATGCCAACCATCTAAGGTGGTTTTGATGCCAACGAAAGATGCAAAACAAGACTTGGGCGGTGGTCCTAGATGATAAACTCCATCAATACAACTGCCCATTGCTAACACCTCACCTGTAGATTGATCCTTAACAAGACAAGACAAGACAAGACAAAGAGAAAAATTCAATAGATACATCATTATTTTTAGTAAGCTCATGCACAGATAAAAGATTTTTGTTTGGAGACGGAACACACAAAGTATTAGTAATTTGTAGAGGATGTTTATGTGTGTACAAAAAAGTGGTACAAGTATAGGTGATTTCCAAACCTGAACCGTCACCGAGGTGCACCTCATCTGTGCCATCAAATTCATATTGGAGAATAAGGTTGTTCAGATCATTGGTCATTTATGGCTGGCAGTAGAGTAGAGCAGCCATGACTAAGTTTGAGCTTGAGTTTGAGGTGTAGGAGGTCTGGTTGAGGCAGCAGAGGAGGTATAGTGAGTTGAGAGTGGATGAGGATTTTCATAGATTTTGAATTTCCTGCACTTATTTATAAGGTGTCTTGGTTTATCACACAATTGACATGTAGTTCTTAGTAACCATGACCTTGACCACGGGCACCATGATGATGAGTTTGAGATCTATGGCCGTTCTTGTGAGAGGGAGCTCTCTGGTCATTCCAATTTGAGTGTGAGCTTATTCTTTGTTGACTAACTTGGTTAGAGGAGGGTCTTCATTGATGAAAATTTGCTGTTGCAATTGAGTGGTGTTGATTTTGATTTAGACGATCCAGAAAGGCCTCTTGTGCAATTAGAACATTTTTAAGTTCTTCACAAGTGAATGGGGTTTCACGGGTGCGTATGGACCCGACAATACCAATATATTCTTGGTCTAATCCATCCAAGATATACAAGTTGAGATCCTCAGAAGTGATCGGGCTATCAATAAGGGCCAGTTCATCAGCAAGACAGCGCACTCCTTGAAGATATTCAATCATTCATTTGGTGCCTTTTTGGCATCTTGATATCTGCAATTTCAGTTGAATAACACGAGAACATAAAGAATTTGCGTACAGAGCATGCACTCTTTGCCAGGCAATGGCACTAGTGGCAACCTCACCAACTAGCGGCAACACAAAGGCATCGATAGAGGCTACTATGGCGTGAACTATAAATTGATCTTGACTCCGCCACTTGTGAAATAGAGTAGCTACTGTTGAATCAGATGCAAAGGTATTTGGATCTGTTGAGTTAGATTCTAGTGGTGGATTTGGGCACTTACTGGTGCCATTTACATGATCGAGCAAACCATAGGCGCGAATAAGAGATGTAAATTGCAATCTCCATGAAGTGAAATTTGTGAGTGTAAGCTTGGTGGAAATAGGAGATATGGCATGAACTGTAACATTTGTGGAGGTTCCATTAATGGGGACAGTAATGGTGGTTGTATGAGATTGAGAAGAGTTAAGAGGAAGAGCCATAATGGAAGAAGATTCATTGTGTTCGTTGGAGTCACTATGCTCCGATACCATAAAGAACTTTGTAGAAACTATTTTCATTGAGTTGCTGAGCTGTTTACACTTAGCTTTATACAAGAGGAAGGCTTACAGTGTAACAGATAGAAAAAGAAAGAAGACAAATGTGACAGAGTTGTTCAGGTAGCCGTTTGGATACAACTCTCTAGAGAGAGAGAAAATAGACATCTAAAGTAGACTAACTGTACTAGTAGGGATTGACTATTTTACTTTATTATTCTCTGTTTCAATTTGCGGGTGCTTTTTTTCTTCTTTCAGTCGTATCTTTTTTTATTAATTGATTATGAGTCTTTTGAAATTGATTTCATATGTTTGCTGAAATTGGTATATTTTATTATCTGCATGATTGAAACGAACAAGTGTACGTGTTAGTGTGAGTATATGTTTTTCTTTCACATGCTTGCTGACAAGTGTACATGTGATGTGTGAGTGTATGTACTTTTCTTTAAGTTAGTATTTTATATTTTTTTGAGTTTATGCATTGGACCTATTGGAGTACACGTGTGAGTAGTGAGTACACCTGTCACCTGCAATAGTCTATATTTAGACTATACAAATTTTCACAAGTTTATTAGCCTAATTGTTCATGCATTATTTCATGATGTCATTGATCATTATTTTAAAATTTATTAAATTTTTTTTTTGATTTTGTGCTATGCGTCTTTGAAGCGTGCACTTAATGTGCGTTTTGCGCTTTGAGGATTATATTAGATAAACTAAAAGATTCTATATGACTTATAATAGGATTCTTACTTCTACGTCTATAAATAGTGGAAGTTGTAGATGTTAAAATATGATTCAAAGTTGGGTTTTATTAATTTATTTGTTATTGAGTCATAGTGGTGGATTAAGTCTTAAACTACTCCACGTTGTTATTTGATTATGGTCAAAATTGTTAGTTGTTGTGTTTGTTAATAATGCCTAGTTTTTCTCATTTGTTAGTAGTGACAAATATCTCTCAACTTAGTTGATAGTTAATAGGAGTTTGTTGATTTTGTACGCCTATATATAGGCACGTTTGGTTATGTTATTTGTAATAAGAAATATCCAAATTCTTTTCACGTATTCAAACTCTTGGGTATACTCTGTTCTCATTGGCAGCGACTGAGTTTTCTTTTTATTTGTTAGCCTTACTTCCAACAGTAGGGGGTAATAAACACTCTTTTTGAGACTTGTTCGAATCACGTCTTTTTGTGAGAGAGTACAAATATTCTAAGTTTCTCTCTTACATATTCCACTTATTATGGTGAGATTTGATAGTGACTTTCTTGTTTAAAAATCTAGGTTTTTGTGATGTGAAATAGTTGAATCTAGTTAGTACTAGATTCACAACCTGTACGTTCCTAGTTAAGTGATCAATTCGTCGTAGGATCGCTTGCCACGCACTCATCTTGACTTGGTGTTGAAGAAAGGTAAGATTCATCACCATCTCTCTACTTCTATGACATAGTGGATAGATCACGACCAAAGACGATTACAATAATTACTTCTGCAACAAATGTTCCTCCGCAAACAAACAAAATTCCTAGGCATGAATAGAAACCAAATCGCAATGAGGGTGAGAGAGTGGAGTGAATAGGCTTACTTGGATTAAAGAATAAAGATTTAAAGTGGGGTTAAGGAAGGGAGAGTTAAGAGAGGTGAAATTATGCAAGAAGGAACATCCTTACTTGATAGAAAGTAAAGTTGATGAGGGAAAATGATAAAAAAAGAGTCATTTACTCTCACCTCACAAACTCCCCAATTTGGGGTAACAACTAACAAATATGGAGAAAAGAGAATACTAGAGGGGGGATTTACCCCATCATCAACTCTACCATAAGTCTAACCAAGGAAAATGAAACTCTTTTTGGTTAAGCTTTAGCTAACCAATTTGTAAGAGACACAACCTGATGGACTTTGTGTTGACAAAGTCTTAGTTAATAAAGATGAAGTTTTGGAGAAGAAGAAGAAGAGATGAAGAAGGCGAACAGAGCAGAAAGCCTTGTATCCATTCATTCAAAGTGAGGTGTACAACGACTACATGCCTGTTTAAATCATGTACAGTGTCATTGACAAGACTATTAAAGAAAAAGAAAATAAACTAATAATTTAACAGGCTAGTAGGAAGACAACTAGTCCAAGTTGAAATTAGAACAAGCCCAACAAGCTAAAGAATATAATCTTGCTAAGGCCGCCCAATGCCGAAATAACAAGCCTATAAGATAAAGTCTCAATAACAAAGATATCTGAACAAAGAACAATTTGGAACCATGATAGACATCGCATATGACCTAGATGACCATCTAAAGTAGACGCTACGAAGACATCAATTCTTTCACACCCGTAGCAACATCATATTGTGTAATCGTTTTCATAGTATACTTATCATTTATGAGAGCAGGATGACTCAACATTGATCTCTATAAAGTTATACCAAAACGAGTCATCTACCAAGTACATCGAGTGATGATATAAAAAAAAATCCATTTTGAAGTGTTATATTTGAGAACGCACTAGAAGGTCATGACAATCACGTTTCTCTTATAACAACGTCATCCACCCAAAGAGGGTCAAAAAAACACTTCAAAGAAAGACCAAAGACATAAATCAATAAAATTTATTGAACATAAACTTATAAGGGAAAAAGATAAAAGTAGAAAAAGATATATTAAAAATCAGAGTGGAGGGGAAGAGATGGTATAGGTGAATTAATCCAATGCTCATATTTGTAAAAAACCTAGAATTTTTCTTTTAGCTTGGGAGAGTTTCTCACATAGTCGTCTTAAATTATATTGTTGTGGTTTTTGGATTTCAACCTCAAATTAAGGGTTATTTTTGTCCTTCTCAAAAATTTAACAGGGAGAAATGCTTTTCATCAATAATTGAGGGAAGTGTTTAAATGAGTTGAGTTTTCGATGAGCTACTCGCGAACATGCTCATTGAAGATCGGTTTATGATTGTTCAAGAAGATAAATTAACGAGTTTGAACATAATTCTTAAACTCGATAGATAAATAAGCCAAGCTTGAACAAGAGTATGTTCGGCTCGGTTATGTTCATGAACAAGTTGGTTCGTGGTTTACGAATAAGCTCGGCTAAGTGCTTGGAAAATATTCAACTAGTGTTTGTCACCTTTACTCATCCCTACTTGCATTGAACGTAGAGTTAATGAAAGTGATGAGATGTGAGTTATAAAAATATTTCAGTTTCTCTAACAATAACACCACTTAACAAATACTCTAAATCATTTTAATATTCATTTACACAATCAATTTTTATTATTTAAACTCAATTTTTTTTACATTTGAATCAATTGACATTAATATTTTCCTAAAAGTAAAAATATATTCATAATTAATTATAACACTTAATTTATTCGATATATAGTATTTTATTTTTGTGTCATTATTTAATTATTGCACTCTAGAAATTTAATCATAAATAAATGATAATTATGGTAACTTCATTTTGACTAACTAATTAAAAAGAATAAGGACAAATCAAACACAAGTATGTAATCAAAGATGGAAAACACTAGGGTACTTAACGTCACCTCACCTATCCAATTCAATTCCCTTGATCCCTTAATCCCTAATTCATCTCTCAATAATGACAATCGATTTTCCAACCTATTCAATGTTCTATTCCTAGATACATCAAACGTATTTTCAATATAAATCCCTGTTATTCCTAACAATCGGATTAATATATCAAAAACTCATTAAGAACTATGGAAATCATTTAACGATTGCATAAGTCACAAACCTATATTCTTATGGTTCATGCACCCTATGTCATCTATGACTTGAGGCAATCCCTAGATATCTCCTTCCGGTCTCAATCTAGGCAACAAATCAATTGAATGATGGCCAAACATTCAAAAGCATTAATCACACCCATAGACAATCAAGAGAGAGAGAGAAATCAAGAAATAAGGAAATCAAGTTTATTGAATCTTCAAGGTTTGGTTACATTAAGACCCTAGTAAGAAATCTAGCCACTCATGGAAGCAAAATACATCATTAAACAAAGGAAATCAACCATAGAAACTAGGATAGAAAAGGAGAGAGAAAACCCCCTTGTAGACCCTCTTCTTCTCCAAGCTCCAATGGTGGCCTCCAAGCTCTCTAATGGTGGTAGAATGAAATCCAGCCTAAGAACTCCCCCAAAACCCTATTTTATGCCATTTTATACTTCCCCAAACTCTTATGTCGTTTTTAAAACAAATTGGGGTCGTTTTGGCTTAAAAACAAGTGAATTCAGAATTTTTTCGCGAAACTGCGCGTGCTGTGAATAGTATCTCCGATCGATCGGACACTGTGCCGATCGATCGGAAATAGCCTCTGTCTCCATGAATTCAAGGCTGTTTCGGCAGGTCCGATTGATCGGGAATGGATCCGATCGATCGGAAATCGGTTTTGGAGTAAAAATCTTCATTTTGCACTCTTTTCCTTCCTTTCTTGCCTTGACACCTACAATATGCAAATATAACTTTCTTAGGCAATATCAACTCTTAATCAACTCAAAATGGGATGAACTCATGTGTAAAGGATGTGCAAATGTATGTATATATTTGGCACATCACATTTATAGAGAAATAATGCACAAAAGAAGACACATGTTGACAATTTATGTCCTAAGAACTGAAATATCCTTCAAAACTCTTGGCCCTTTCGTCCACACCTTTATGGGGATTCCATTTCCAACCCATGAGACTTTTTCCCATAATAGGAAGGTTTATCTGGAAAAAAAATACAACTGTTGAAATACTTGATAGAATGTAAAGAAATACAGAAATTTAGCTAGCACATAATTAGTAGAACCACTCATAATAAATAATAAATCACGTAATCACAATCTGTGATAAAGGGTTGTTTGGTGAACCTCACACTGCATAAATAATGTCCAAAGAACGGCGAAAGAAAGCCTCAAATGACCCCGCTCATGTATGGAGTACCCTGTTGGCCAGCACTTAACACCTTAGTGGGCCGACCCGGTACGAGCGGGGATTAGTCTGGGTGTGGTACGGTCTTAAAGGTGCCTCCCACAGTTGGGGCCCTCCCAGGACACCTCGTGCTCTAAGCAAAAAAAAAAAAGCCTCAAATGACCAAACCCAAACAAATCTCGTAACAGGAGACGAAGAAGCAAATAATGGCCATACCTGAAATTTATCAAAAGCAAGGGCACAACACCCTCACAGATACATGAAAACCAGCAAAACTACACCCACATTCTTGCAACACCCATAGCAAATGTTCAGCCCCCTGTTTTTAATTTGATGACGTGCCTTTTATTTCTAGAAAAGTAACTCAAGTGTGCAAGTTAGTAAGTATTGTCCCAGGTGCAGGTAATAAGTCAGTCAAGTGTGCAATTTAAATAGGACATAATGAGTAAACTTATGCATAATGGAACCTACTGGCATTATGGACAATTCGGGCATGTAATTGAGACTATCAATGAGAGGAAAACATTATAAGTAAGACAATGACAACATATTCTACAAACCTGGTACACCAAGTTTTCATGAGTTTTCTGACCCAACTTGAACATCAATTGAGCTGTGGCTCTGCGATCCACTCACAACCGTGGACGGGAAAAAAAAATTTCATACAACCTACACAAAGCACAATAAAAAATTCAACCTAAGTATTTCACTATCCACATCAAGCAAAAGTAAAATACAAAGCAAATGGAAAGATTTTGGCAAAAAAAGTGGAAACTGGAAACAAATGTATCTAATATATAGATATCCAAATCTGCACAAACCTGGAATCCTACCACTCTAGCATAGAGTCACAAAAGGCAAGATATCGTTTCTTCATTGTGTCTCCTCAGAGTCTCAGATTCAAAGCCAATCAGAGTCTCTTGGTAGGAGAAGAATGTTAGACCTGCAAATAGAAGAGAAGCTTAAGAGTAGTAAAAAAACACCAATTTGTCCTCCAAGAATCAAACAAAGCTATTGAAATGTAATTTGTCCACCAAAAACCAAACCAAACTCTTGAAGCCAAATTTATCTGCCAAAAACGAAACCAAACTATTGAAGCCAACTTTATCTGCCAAAAACCAAACGATGCTCAGAAAATCAACAAAAACAAAACCAAAACCGAATACAGAATTACCTCGGATGAAGCCGAATTCATAGTTACGTCTCTGGATTCTTGTTCGAAGATCGGCCTAGAGGCGAAGTCCAGAGAAGAAAGACAGAAGGGAAGGAAACCATGCCAAACACCGTCAAAATTCAAAGAATCCAACCATAAGATTTGAACCACGCCAAACAGTTATTGACAAAGGAGAAACGAAATGTAGAGTGAAATCAGGTAATCAGAACAATTAAGGTCAATCATAACAGAGAAACAAAATAGAGGCACACATACCTCGATCGCACTCAACCTATGAACCGTCTAAACCCGCAATGAATCTCAAATCATCACTTGAAGGCTCTCGAAAATCGGTCGAGAAAAGATGATCAGAGAAGAGAGATAAACGGGGAGGGAGAGAGCTTGATCAAACGTGTAAACCACGCCAATCACCCATAGAAATACATCAAAAAGTAGGTACATGCACCTACTGTACAAAGATGGATCATCTCTCTAAGCCTCATTTGTCTTGTTTCTTTATGGTTTTGTTGTCGTTTTGACATGGAGAACCTGTCGACAATAGCACAAAATGACGTCATTTTGCCCCAGCGATTAGGGAACCAAAGAAACCCATTCACACGAGTAGAATAAAAGGTCTGGACTCGTTGCAAAATTCAGTAAAATCTTTTAGTTTTAGAGTATATCCTCGCTGTTCATCGTTTTCATTTCACCGTAGAAAGAAAACACAAACATCAGAAACAAAATAGGTAAAAACAAAAACATGTGAAAAACAGAGTAATATCTGACAGGAAAACACACATGCAAAAGAGAAAACACATCCCAATAAAACATAGCCACAAGTAAGCAAATGAAAATGTAAAAATATTCAAGGAAATGATTATTTGATTATGCGAGAGAACTTGACACTTAGGAATTAAATGTAACCCAATGAGCGTAATTCAAATACACAACCATACCTTTTGTAATATATGAAAAAGTGCATATCTTGGAAGAAAAGAAACAAAAAAATTCAAAGAAAAGGAAGGGAGAGAGAGAGTAGTTTCCAACTAAAAGAGTTAGGGGAGTATATCTTAGAGGGGCAAAAGAGAGAAAAGAGACGGGTGTGAGGTAGAGAGAAGAGAGAAATGTGAGTTTTAGAGAGAGAGAGGACATAACATATTCTTTTGGTGGGTTAGTTCTTCATGCTGATGTTCAGATCGACTTCTCCTTTCATTATAGTGTTGCTATTAATTTAAAAGTTTCCTTTTCTTTTGCTGTGTGGGTTGGGTTGTTGAGACAAAGGAATCCCATAATAAAAGTTCATATTGCTAAGATATAGGTGTTAAATAATGCAAATTTCGATGGGCTGCTGATGAGTCTTCACCGTTGACATGAGTTTGATTGATCACGTGGTTTGTTTTGAAAAAGCACTTGTAGTTACCAAAATTCGTGTGGCCCCACTGGGCCATATAACGATAAACTTAAGTTCGGAATGCCCAAATTCACGGTCCCAACTAGCACCCTTTGGCCCACATTGAGGCCCATATGATGCCTTCGAGGCACTGCTTATTGACTGTACTGTCACGTAACAGCAAACATGTTGTCTGACAATCACGGCTAATACCCCCTCTTATATCTACTTTACTGTATTCATAACGTCATTACGTGATAGGGGATATCTTTTAGCTAATGTTGGCGCCGCCACAACGTTGGCATTACCACAATAGAGGCGCCACCACACCAAGGGTCCATTCCAGCTTGGGAATCTTTCCCCCTAAGGGAGCATCATCCAATCTCGTTGACACCAACATCCTTGGACTTGATAGGTACGCATCCCCAGGTACGATCTTATACCATATCGATTCATTAATGGTCACCTACATTACTCTCCATACTCTGACCAACACGCGTAACAATCCCATTATATGTCCTAACACCATCAACATACTTTTCTGTTTCCAATTCTGACACATTCGATTTACTTGACTTTTATACGTCTACACCCTATAGTCCAATCAAAAAGGACACAAGTTGGTGAGACCACTTCCAAGGCCAGCCCTCACTCTCAGATAAATACCCTTCTCCTACCTTGGAGAAGGGATCAGAACATTAAGAATCAGAGACATAAACTCTCCTACCCTTGACTAAAATACTCAGCCAGAAACACTTTGACCATCGTCGATCTTCCATCTTCGATCAACACTGACTTGATCGTTGAAGCCTCTATGACCGACACCCCCCAGTCTAGTCTGAGAGCTTTCACGATTTCTCTCATTGTATTGTTTGTAGGATTCAGAGATACAAACGAACCCCCACGTAACAAAAGTTGACCTTTCAATGATTGTAGAATTTGCTCCTATAATTTGACGTGCCAGATAGGGACATTTTTGTAGTAATTTGATCTGAAACCTTACAAAGAGACAACTATGGTCAACTCCGATGAAGTTATGGCAAAGCAGTTGATGAAACTAATAGTTGCCATGAGAAAAGAGTTCTCACAAAGTAGGGAGGAAATGAAGTTGAATAATACTCGTTTAGAATCCATAGCGAATGATAACGCGACCTTGTGCGAGGAAGGGCTGCAGCTAGGAACCAAAGCCCTGCCCAGCTCTAGAATCAAGTTGAGACCCACATTTAACCTACCCTAACCTACGACCAAACACCACCTAGAAATACCTTGTCCTTCCCTCTCAACACTCATTTTACACTTGAAGTTACATCGGCACAGTTCAATGCCTCGACCACAAAGGGCAAAGGGCCCGCAACAGTTGAGTTTCCTCAACAAACAAGTGGAGGCTCACATGTCCATTTGACCATCTCACCCAGTTATCGACCACCCCCGCCGGTACGTTTCCCTACTCCTTTTGTGGGAGCCTCAGTTAACGCAGAGATGGCTCTCCAACTGGTCGAGATGAGCACGAGGATAGACCAACTTACGAATGCCCCTCTTACCTCCAAGAAAATCAACGTTAATTGTTACGCAGGGTCACCGTTAACTGACAGCATCCCTTTAATGGAATTGCCACACCGGTTTACATTCCAACCATGAAGTTGTACAATGGCACAGATGACCCAAAGGATCATGTGTCACATTATAGGCTGAAAATGAACGCCATTGCCGTTCCTCACGGCTTTAGTGAGACATGCATGTGCAAGGGTTTTGGGTCCACTCTCACAGGTCCTACTTTACACTCGTATATCAACCTCCCCAATGGCAGCATCCCTTACTTTGAGAAGTTGGTTGAAACTTTCATGGTGCAGTTCTCGAACAGTAGGAAGATCCACAAATGCTCGGATGATCTCTACAGATTGCCTCAAAAGGGAAGTGACTCTTTGTGAGATTTCTTGTCCAGGTTCAATGCAGAAAAAGTGTTTATCCCAAATTACAACCCGAGTACCGCCATTCAAGCCCTCAGGAGCTGCCTACTCCCTACTGAGGAATTGTATGAAGAGCTCACTAAATGCAATGTGAGAGATTATGATGAAGCTTTGATAAAAGTAACAGTCTTCGTTCTATGGGAAGAAGATGCCAGAAGAGTGTCTGCGATGTTAGCCAGAGAAAAAAAACACGAGGACAAGCACCAAAAGAAAGAACAGTCGGGCGTCGATAATTCAAACGGTAAATGGCGCCCCCACAAGATTGACAGGGTCGAGTACGATAAGAACTGCCCAGAGTATCCCCTTCGGATAGCTTAGGTTGAGGTAGTGGCAGTGCTAAAGAAGATGGGTAAAATTGTTAAGTGGCCAGTAAAGTGAGAAGGCGACCGATGGAAGGACCCAAATCAGTGGTGTGATTTCCTTTAAGACATTGGGCACACGACTCCAGACTGTAAGACTTTGAGGTACGAGGTCTATGATCTACTTAAGAAGGGTCACTTGAGAGACCTACTGTCCGAAAAGGCTAAAGCCATCTAGAGCAAGAGAACAGACAATAATGGCATGCCGCGACCAGAACTCACAGCAACTCTAAATGTGATTTTAGGAGGAACCCAGCGACCAAAATGGCGTGATTGTTGGGGACTTTGACTGATCGAGTGTTGGTTTTCACGGACGATGAAGCACCAAAATCCTGCACCCGCACCATAATGCACTGGCGGTCACCCTCCAGATTGTGAACTACAACGTAAAGCGGATTCTAATAGACAATGGCAGCTCAGCTAATGTCTTGTTTTTGGAGGCTTGCAAGGGGATGGAGTTGGATGAAACTCTGATCATACACAAGTTTACAGCCCTTGTCGGATTCAATGGGGAGGTGAGCCACACTTTGGGAGAAGTAACTCTAGCGATCTATGCTGATGGTATAAACAAGCAAACCAAGTTCCCAATTCTAGACTCACTATCCGCTTATAACGTGATTATAGGCCATCCCTGGTTGCACTCTATAAGAGTTGTGCCTTCCACTTGTCACCAGGTGTTGCGTTACTCGACGAAGAATGGAGTTAAGGAGATTCTAGATGATCAACATTCTTCTCGGAGTTGTTACCAGACCACCATGAAAGGCATGAGTGAATCTTCATAGCAATTACAGAGTCAGGCGCTCAGTCTGGAATCAGATAAACCAGGGATAGAGAAGCTTGATGAGATACAAAGCCACCCTGAGTTTCCAGACATAAAGTGCTAATTGGCGCTCATCTGCCAACCAAGCTGCGTGAGGAGATTACCAGTTTTTGGCTCGACACCATGATTGCTTTGCATGGACTCCTACAGACATGTCAGGGATAGACCTAGATGTTGTTATGCACCAGTTCAAGGTTGACCCCCAATACGCGCAAGTCAAGCAAAAGAGAAGGAAATTTTCCCCTGAGTGGAACAATGTGATCAATGAAGAAGTTCAAAAATTAATAGACAATGGCTCCGTAAGAGAAGTGCAGTACCCTAAGTGGTTGACTAACATTGTTGTTGTTAAGAAGAAAAACGGGAAGTGGAGAGTATGCATCGACGTCACCGCTCTTAACAAATCCTGCCCTAAGGATCCATTCCCGCTACCGCACATAAACATGATGGTAGAGCAACAGTCGGACATGAGTTTTGAGCTTTATGGATGCCTTTTCTGGGTATAACCAAATTCTAATGCATCCAGAAGATCAGGAGAAGATAGCTTTCATTACGGAGAGAGGAATTTATTGCTATAAGGTGGTGACGGCTTTTGGTTTGAAGAACGTCGGAGCTACCGATCAGAGGTTAGTCAACAAGATGTTCTCTAAGCACCTGAGAGACACTATGGAAGTCTATATTGACGACATGCTGGTGAAGTCCTTGGTGGCAGAACAACATCTTGTACACCTCCAACAAGCTTTTAAACTGCTGATCAAGTATAATATGAAGTTGAACCCCACCAAGTTTTCCTTTAGGGTGGTATCAGGAAAGTTCATGAGCGAGGTATCGAGGCGAACCCAGACCAGATCCGATCAATTCTCAATATCCTCTCCCCAACCTACATCAAGGATATTCAGAGGCGCAATGGGAGAGTAGCGACACTCAACCGTTTCATCTCTAGATCATCATATAAATGTCGTCATTTCATCTCGATTTTGAAAAAATCAGTCAACTATAAATGGACACCAGAATGTGAAGGTGCTTTGCAAGAGTTAAAGGTATATCTTACTTCCCCTCTTTTGTTGTCAAAGCCAAAAACATGAGAACAACTATTTATCTATCTTGTCGTCTCCGAAGTGGCGGTCAGCGCAGTCCTAGTTAGAGAAGGAGGAAAGCAGTTGCCCGTGTATTATGTGAGCAAGAGTCTGTTGGATGCCAAAACTCGCTATAGCTTGCTCGAGAAGCTGGCTTTGGCCCTAGTGGTGGGACCAGGAAACTTAAACCCTACTTTCAATGCCGTGTAGTGGCAGTTGTAACGAACTTTCCTTTTAGAAATATCTTGCACAAGACTGAGCTTTCTGGAAGAATCATTAAGTGGACAGTGGAACTCAGTGAATATGACATCTCGTACCAGCCCAAGATAGCGATAAAATCACAAGTTCTGGCTGATTTCGTAACGGATTTTGTTCCCACGGTGCAGACTGACGCTGACAAGGAATTGCTTTGCATGACCGAATGAGTAACCAACATGTGAGTTTTGTATATAGACGGTTCTAGCAATGTCAAAGGCAGTGGTTTGGGAATTGTTTTGATTTCTCTAGAAGGAAGTATAATTCAGAAAGCAGTCAGGTGCGGTTTCCATGCAACCAACAATGAGGTAGAGTATGAAGCGTTGGTCATCGGTCTAACGCTTGCCATAGAGCTTAGAGTGACAAAATTGAAGGTTCATTCGGATTCACAGTTGATAGCGAACCAGCCACTCGGCTCTTACCAAGCTAAAGACCCTAAAATGACCTATTATATGGAGTTGGTGAAACAGTTGTAGTTGGCATTTGATAGGTATGATAATACCTATTGTTTTTGGTAGAAATATCCCCCTCTTAAGCTTTCTTTTGATAAATAATGAGTGTATTTATGTGTTGATTTGTATTTTGATAGGTTGATTGCGGTTTGGATGAAAAGCGACGGAAAAATGGCTGAATTGAAGAAAATGTCCACCGACCTTTGTGTGTTCAAATAGTCATAACTTTCTGTCACGTTATTGGAATCGAGCGCAACAAAAGGCATTGGAAACTAGACATCTCAAGCTTTCCGTAGAATCTAAAATCATGCCAATCAGAGGTCATATGGAGAAGTTATGGTCATTTTAATCATGTGCCTAGGGGTAACGCGCCTAGGCGTGCGCCTAGACGTGGCACGCCTAGGCGCACAATTTGTGCACGCCCAGGATCACTCCTACACACCCAGTCCAGAGAGTTGGACTTAAATTTGAAGTTGTGCACGCCTAGGATTGCGCCTAGGCGTACGCCTAGGCGTGTGCCTAGGCGTGGTGCGCCTAGGCGTGAAAACAACGCGCCTAGGCGTAAAAAGCAATTTTCTGGGATGTTTTAAGTCGCGATTTGTCCGAGCTGCGGGAACTTTTAGACCTAGAACTGAGTTTCTGGAGAGCGAAACCAGAGGGGGAAGGCGACTCTTGGAGCTAGGAGGAGAGATTCTTCAGCTCAACTTGGATCTACTCAACTAATTGGGTTTATTCATGATTTTCTCATCTCTCCTTTTGTGTTTTTCTCTCATTATGTGTAACTAAATCTCTTGTGCCAAGGCTAGGTTGAAGCCTTGGGTTTGATGACTTCGTTTATGACTTGATTTACATATATATGAGTTGATTTGGGTATAAATCTTGTGTTTCTATGTTTGATTGCAATTTCTTCATGCTTGTGGTGTTTGGCCAGCACCTAGGTTTTTTGGATGAAATTGTTTGGAGAATTTGCTTAGACAATAATATGTCAAGTAGATTATGCTTCTTGAAACACTTGATTATGAATGTGTCTCCCTTTAATTAGGTGACAATTTGTATGAATCCTAATCTCCATAGAACTTCATGAATTCCTATGCATGTTTAGACCAATAGGATGGCTAGAATGTATTTAGGAATATCCGACCTAGACCAATAAGATGGCTAGTAATCGATTTTAGGGAGATTCGACTTAAGTGCGCTAAAACCGACTTAGGTACGGATTCGTTATGCCCGAATTAGCAAATATGTGTGTGAATTTATGTCATTCCAAGTCATTTCCCAAGGGGGATTCCGAAGCCTTGGTGTTCATCTCATATTTGTTAAATCATCTCATTTGCATTAGTTGCATCCTAATTCTAAGAAAATACCAAAAACACTTTGCTCTTTGCTTGTTTTAGTTTAATTACCAAACAAAACAATCTTGAGTTGAATTTTACTTTTGATTGCATTGTCCATATATACATACAAATAGACATTTGGATTAAACATAACACCGTCCCTGTGGATTCGACCCTTGCTTATCATTGTGCTGTAGTCGCCGACTAGTACACTTGCTAGTAAGGTTAATTTAGACCCAACAGCATTCAGAGAGTTTTTCATAACTCAAATTCCGCGTGCGGAAAATTCATATGCTGATGCACTAGCCAACATTGGGTCGTCAATCCAGACCACCCAAAGCCAATCTATCCCCCTGGTATACCTAAAATGGCCATTGATAAGAGTAGATGAAGATTTAAAGTAGCAGGGTGCCATTGGAATCCTTCTAATCGAGGCAGACCTCACGTGGATGAACCCCTTCATCCACTATATTATCAAAGGAATTCTTCCTGCAAATAGAAACGAGGCAAGAGGCAAGACGCTTGGTGGCCAAAGCGACGCGGTACACGGTGTATGATGGATGCCTGTATAGAAAGACTTATTCAGGTCCTCTACTGCGTTATGTTGATCCGGAACAAGCCCAGTATGTCCTCACTGAAATACACGAGGGAGAATGTGGTAATCATTCGGGAGGTAGAAGCCTGACACATCGCGCTCTGATGGTAGATTACTACTGGCTAACTATGAGATCTGATTCTATCAAGTATGTAAAGCGATGTGATAAATGTCAAAAATTTGTTCAAATCCCTCACCATGACTTTTTATGAAATGGGGAATGGATATAGTTGGTCCCTACCCAAGGCATCGAGACAGCGACAGTATTTTCTGGCCATGATTGATTATTTCACTAAATGGATAGAAGCCGAGACCTACTCACTGATCAAAGATTTAAATGTCAAGAAGTTTGTTTGGAAGAACATTATCTGTAGGTTTGGCGTGCCCAAAGAGATTGTGACGGACAATGGGCCTCAGTTCACTAGACATAAATTCCAGGAGTTCTGTGATAACTAGGGGATAAAAGTGAACTTTACAATGCCAAGGCACTCACAGTGTAATAGGCAAGCCGAAGCATCGAACAAGACGCTGATCAAGACTCTGGAAAAGGGTCTGGAAAAAGCTAAACGAGCCTGGGCAGATGAATTACCCGGGCTGCTCGAACTCCAACTAGAGAAGCCTCTTTCTCTCTTGCACATGGGTCAGAATTAGCTATACCAGTTGAAGCTGGCCTCCCCTTAATAAGATTCCAGTGGGCAAACGAGTAGTTGAATTGACGAACTTAGAGACCGGGTGCTCACAAGAACAGCGGCGTACCATGACAAAGTAGCTAGATACTTTAACAAGAATGTTCGCACAAGGGCATTTGAAGAAGGGGATAGAGTGCTCTGTAAGGTTTTTGAGAACACCAGAGAATTGAATGCGGGGAAGTTGGGTCCAAGCTAGGAAGGCCCCTACCTTATTGATAAAGTATTAGGTAACGACGTTTACAGGCTACGCAGAGAAAATGGGGAAGCAATCTTGCATCCCTAGAATGCCATCCACCTAAAGTTGTATCATTCCTGAACCCTTGTTTTTGTTTTTTTACTTTTTTACGTGCTCCTATATACTTTAGTTTTCACATGCCTTTCAGTGTTCAAATGTAGTTCAGTTGTAACTTTGTTTGAATAAAATATATACTAACTTAAGCATCGGAGGGTAGATGGGAGTCCCCATTGACTACCTCTCATTGTTGTTTTGAATGCAGGACTCAATAGTTTAGGCGACAAAACGTGGAGGCGCGTACAACTGGATTGACCAAACAACGAACAAGTCATCTCGACGCCCAACTTTAGTGGAGTGTGACGGCGCCTCTATTGACAACACATCCGATTTACTTGACTTGGTGCCAACATTACAGATGAGTTTCCTCAGTTAAATTCTCCCAACGTATTGCAATATTGTTTCTTTGGCATGGTCACGGTTGTAAACAGCTTAAATCTGCTTATCGCTCATTAGTATGGTTACCTTAGTTCTCAAATCTAGGTAGCAAGAGGGGAAAAGTATCGAATAAATAAACAACCGATAAACACTATATCAAAATTTTAAATTTTATTAAAGGAAAGTTGGCTGGAATAAAAATACAATTGAATTATTTTTAGGACCAGACCCTTAAACTGTCACTCATTTTGTCCAGCACCTCCTTGATCAAAACAGAAAGATCAAGGAGGGAGACTTGCAGCTTTTTGGGGGTCCTTCTCCATGGCTTTCTTCTCAACCATTTCTTGAAGCTAGGACAATGTGCTCCCAGCCGATTGCAGGGCCCTAGTAAGCTCTATAATCTTTTCTTCAGCTTTGTCGAGTTCTTTGTCAGTCTCGATCAAATCCTCCTATAGGTCAGCAATGTGCCTATCAGGGTTTCTTCTATATTCAGCATACGTGAGGAGCCTCGAGGACTATGCTTCATCCTCTTCCTTTTTCAAAGGCGAAGTGACGGAACAGAAAGAACTCATTGTTTTAGAAGAGAGATTATCTTTTGTTCTATTCCTTTTCTATCTTAGTCTCGTGCTTTATATAGTGGAATGTTGCATTAATCTTCCTCGGTAGTCCAACGCATTAAAACCATTGAATTAAAATTTCTTTCAGTTACCTAGGAGCCAAAATTAAATTTCTACCCCAAAGTTCTCTAAAACGCATTTAATTTAGGTCAACAGGTCTAAATTCAACATTTAATACTTAATACTTGGAAAACGATTATCCTCAAAATTCGGAGAACACCCCCCAAGTATTCCCAATGTTAATTAAAATATATATCAGGATAAGACCAAATATTCCCTAGGTATTTAAAACTGCACGCACCATAACACGATAATATAAGAGCTTTTAGTTTAAGTTCACATTCCCCGATCGTAATAGTATCTAAACTTAAACTGGGGGACATAATACCATAGAAATACTAGAGAATTAGCAAGAAGTCACAATTCTATTTAAACTAAATACCATAGAGTTATCAAGAAGTCAGAATTCTACTTAGACTAAAACAAAATATTCTGTCTAAAAAATAGAATCATCAGGAAAATCATAATACTATTCAAACTAAGAAATTCCATATATAAGTAGTTTCATTCAAATTCTTAAAATAATTGAAACAAGTCATTACAAGTCATTGGACAAAATCCAAGAAACATAACAAACTAAACAGTGGGTTAAACGTCGACCTTACTTTCTGTACCTTCTCCAATTTGCTCCTCAGTGGCCTCAGGAAGCTTCTCCTTCTCCCCAACTGTTAAGCTTGTAACCTCAGTTGTCACTGTCACTGCACCGACAGTGTAAGTGTCACCTCCAACTGCCTGTTGCTCAGCTGGAACATCACTCTCAACGACCTTTTAGTCAGGAGGAATGACCTTCTCAACATTCAATTGCTCAGAAGGAAGAGCCTCAATACTCTCTTGTGGCGGTGGCTCAGGAACATCAACAGTCAACTGCTCAGTAGGAGGAACCCTTGCATCCTTCTGTGGCGACGACAATGCTTCTTTACCATCAGACCCGTCATCATCTATAAGCCATTTTTCGTTCGGCTGATAATGTTCTAACACCAAAGCAGCCTTATTGAGCATCGTATCCACATCCCACAGATAGTGCAATTTGTTTTTATACTGAGACAACAGTTTGAACCTCTCCTTAGCAGCTGCTACACCTCCAATAGCCCCAAGTTTGACTATGTAGTCATCCTGAATTCTCTAGGCCAAGGCCACCTTTTCAGCTGTTTTCT
Source organism: Tripterygium wilfordii (assembly GCF_013401445.1). Taxonomy (NCBI): domain Eukaryota; kingdom Viridiplantae; phylum Streptophyta; class Magnoliopsida; order Celastrales; family Celastraceae; genus Tripterygium; species Tripterygium wilfordii. The sequence continues at coordinate 5,285,723 of NC_052247.1, forward strand.
TGCATTTGGCATCCAATGAGTCCCTCAATTGATCTCTCTCCATGATAACGTCCATAATCCTGGAAGACTGGCCATGCATCTGGCTTTCCATAACATGCATTTTCTCTTCGTCCTCTCCTAGTTGCTTGGTCATGCCTTCCCAACTGGTTCGATAGAACTTAGCATCAGATTCGGACATTGAAATTCTCAGCTCGAACTGGTTGGCCTTTGTGGCATCATCGACGATCTTTTTCTCCAGAGCACTAAACATCTCAGTGGACCGCACTATATGGTCATCTAACTCCTTCAACTTCCCCTATTGATCCACGATTCAAGTAGACATCTCCGAGCTCTTGTTATTTTCACCTACCAACTGGATTTTTAATTCCTCAATTGAGGTGTCAACACTGGACAATTTCTCCTCCAAGGATTTCACCTCACCTTCAAGCCTTTCTTTTTCAGCCTTTTCTTTGGCCAAGTCTTCACTAGCGTTCTCCCCATACCTCTATGCACTTTGCAAATCCTGAATTTCCATAAAAATATTTAAATACAAGCAAATGTTGAAGAGATATTTTGTAAACATACAAATAAAACACGCAAAGAGACTTACAGTAAAGCAATGGGCTACTGAATAGTTAAACTGGCTAGGTAAAGGCATGGCGTCCAACTTTTTAACATCCTCTAGGAAAACAAACTTCCTAATGCCCCACTGGAGGCAGAACACGAGTTGAAGTCACAGAAAGTGATTTGGGAACCCATAGGGAGATTTCTTCCATTTCACTCCCTATTACGTCCACTTTCACTCGGGGTTGGACGTCCCTTTCTCCCTCACTAGCTGCATCCCTTTCATTAGTTCCCGATTCTCCAACCGCAACATCACTATGAAGAATATCAATTCCTGAAACATCCTCATTGAGATAAGCATCTCCATAATCATATATTCCACGGTCTCCGATAACTTCTTCTAAGGACACCTCCTCAGGCTCGAGTGCAACAACCCTTGTGCCCTGATGTTTGGGATCCGTCTAATCAATGGAATTGTGTCCTCTTCATCCTCGTCCATCTTTTCATCCAATATTATTGTTACAGACACTGAAGGGGCATATATGAAGGGAGCGACTCCACGACCCCGGGGCATAGAGATAATAGCATCATGCATGAGTTTTTGGGGAGCTTTTATCCCAGCGCCAGCCTCTGGAGCTGTCGCGTCATGCTTAGACTTCTTGCAGACTTCCGTAACTTTTTCTTTCCCCTTTCTAGCGGTATCCTCCTTTTTCTTCGTCCTTAGCTCCGTGGTATCCTCCACCGTTTTCCTCATTTTGCTTTCTTTATCTCTATGAGCCTTGGAAGCCTCGACTGCACACTTCGCCGTTGCAAACCCTTTGCCACCAGAAAGCCCTTGACGACTCTTCAACAATTCAGCATCTTGAACTACGGCCTCGTACAAATCATCCACCTCCACAACATCGGCTAACACTTTGTTGAACATCTCATCGCCTGTACAGAATGGAAAATAGCATACTAATTAAAATTGAAAAAGGACACACATGAGACATCAGCTCGTTACACTTCAATGAACTTATTTATGTATCTCCGCAAGATAGATCTTTCCAAGTTATAATCGGTCTGGATGTTCTTGCAAGATCTTTTATGCTCGCCCAAACTATAAAAGGCGTTCACCCGGTTGAGTACGCATGTGTCCTTCTTCCAAGTTTTCTTCGAGTTTCGAGACACTGCCAAGAAAGAATATATGAGGTTCAGTGCACTAACTTATGAATTCAACAAAATGACAACTTACTATCGACTTCTTGCCAATTAAAACTTAGGTCTCCATGGTGCCCATAGACCAAGGCGCCCCTTGCGAAGAAGTACTTATCCTTCCAACCACCGCTGTGGTCATTCGAAACGGTGTCCAAAATTCCTCTCCGGCATACTAGGGTGTACCTATCAGGCCCACTCAATTTAGCGTAGTATACCATCGCCTGTTCTTTAATGCCAAATTCCAGACCCTCTGCTTCGGCTAAGCATTGTATAGTCAGCATGATTCTAAGACTGTTGGGCATCCATGGCTTGGAGAAATCTTCCATATCCTACAAGCCTTAGCAAGCAAGTCCAGAATTGGGAATTTGAGCCCTATCTTGAACATAAACAAGTAAAACGGAGACCACCCTAGAACCTTGTGGTCTACTCCTTCTGTATCGGACCCAGGTCTAATCTCTATAGAAGGATGAATCCTATACGTCTCTCTTATGTAATCCATATCACTCTTAGCCAGAATTGACATAGGGTTCAACCCTTTTGACAACATTGGCCTTCAATGTGGTCGTTCCTATTAACCTCAATGGTAGCATCAACCTCTGCTTCCTCACCACGGGCTCGCTAAGCCTCTAAGCCAGACCATGAGAAGTTAACACTTGATTCCTTCTCACCCCCCGCTTCACAGGCAAAGGCCTTACCACTTCTGGTTCTTTCCTCACTCTCGAAATCACGGTAACTTGATCAAGCCATTTGAAGACAGTAATCCGAAACAAGAAATAACAAGAATTACCTTTGAGGATCGTGCCTCTCTTTGGAGACTTCTACTAACCAAGTTAACCCTCTGTGGCAATGAACAAAGTGCACAAAAATGGCAAAGTACTGGCCAAAAATTTCAGACCTCAGTTTAAAAGACGCACAACTCACAAAACGACCCTAATCATCACGTTGCATGATTCACGAAACATGCTCCCCAAAAAACGGTGGCTGTAATTTCAAATACGTGTCAGACCATTTAATGCCTGCCGTTTCATTTGCACATGGGGCACTGGAAGTTCTTCATTTTTGCGTTATTTGAAACACTCGTTGAAGTCATGTAAAGTGGGACCCTTAACCTGCCATGCAATTAAGTCCAATGTCTACTACATGGAACCTTAGTTCTTACACAGTTTCATTTAATGAACCATCATTAGATTTGATTATATTTTCTCTTACGAATCATTCAATTACATACTCGTCAGTTATACTTTTGGTCATAATAGTTTCATTTAATGAACTACCAGTTATATTCATGATTTATGGAGCTAATATTGTTTCAAAGTTCTTAGTAGGGATCATGGAGATAGACAAAGACAAAGAAGTTGTTCCCAGATAAGAGAAGGGTACAGTAGCTCGTATCGAATAATATTCCCGAGATGTGAATCTCACTAAAGAACTTCGAATCAAGATCTTCATCAACATTCCTCGTGGTCTTGCTAGTTATCGTAGACAACCCTGGAACTAGAACAGAAGCCAGATAGTTGCCCTCGAGTCTCACTACTTTTCTTACCCTGGAACTAGAACAGATTCCGTCTCGTTCCGCCTACCCTTCTTTCATGAGTTTAGGAATAGACGACAATCATGGTCTTGGTGATGATGATGATTACGCCGCTTCTTTTTATACACACCTTTTTAGGCTATATACATATACATGCCTCTTCAGGCTACACTAAGCTTTCCCAGCTATACACGCCTCTTCAGGCAACAAGACGTTGTTCCCAGCTATATACGCCTTTTCAAGCTATATACATATACATGCCTCTTCAGGCTACACTAAGCTTTTTCAGCTATACGTGCCTCTTCAAGCAACAAGAAGTTGTTCCCAACTATACATGTCTCTTCAGGCAACACGAAGCTGTTCCCAGCTATAAACGCCTTTTCAGGCTATGTACCAAAATGAAGTTATTCCTAGCTATTTATAAGCGCCTCTTCAGGCAAAAAGAAGCTGAACCCAGCTATACATGCCTTTTCAGGCCACTTATACCTATTCACGCCTTTTCAAGCTATATACATATACACGCCTTCTCAAGCTAAATGTATTTAACAATCTCTTGTCTTATGCAGACTACATACGCTTCACGAACTACTCTCTAAGATGAAGCTGCCTTCATACTTAGAGAGTGGAAGACAATTGTAGTTACCAAAATTCGTGTGACCCCACTGGGCCATATAACGACAAACCTAAGTTCGGAATGCCCAAATTCACGGGCCCAACTAGCACCCTTTTGTCGACTCTGAGGCCCATATGATGCCTTCGAGGCACTGTTTATTGACTATACTATCACGTAACAGCAAACATGTTGTCTAACACCATGTCTGACAGTCACAGCTAACGTCCCCTCCTATATCTGCTTTATTGTATTCATAACGTCATTACCTGACAGGGATATCTTTTAGCTAATGTTGGCGCCACCACAATGTTGGTGTTACCACAATAGAAGCTTCACCACACCAAGGCTCCATTCCTGTTAAGAAATCTTTCCCTCTAAGGGAGCATCATCCAATCCCGTTCACACCAACATCCTCGGACTTGATAGATGCGTATCCTCAAGTATGATCTTATACCATATTGATTTACAATCTTATACCATATTGATTCATTAATGGTCGCCTATATTACTCTCCATACTCTGACCAACATGTGTCACAGTCCCATCATATGTCCTAACATCATCAACATACTTTTCGCTTACCAATTCTGACACATCCGATTTACTTGACTTTTATACATTTACACCCTATAGTCCCATCAAAAAGGACACAAGTTAGTGACACAACTTTCGAGGCCAACCTTCACTCTCAGATAAATACCTTCTCCTACCTTGGAGAAGGGATCGAAACATTGAGAACTAGAGTCATAAACTCTCCTACCCCTCACTAAAATACTCAGCCAGAAACACTTTGACCATCACTGGTCTTCCATCTCTGATCAACACTGACTTGATCGTCGAAGCTTTTACGATCGGCACCCCCTAGTCCGGTCTGAGAGCTTTCACGGTTTCTCTCATTGTATTGTTTGCAGGATTCAGAGATACAAATCAAGCCCCACGTAGTAAAAGTTGACCTTTCAACGATTGTAGAATTTGCTCCTACAACACCTAAGAAGAGCTACAAAACCAAGTACCGTATGATCCTAGGGTCTTATAGAACTCATCCTAAGATGATTTCAAGAATGTTTATCGACAATGTTGTCAAAAGCTGAAGCTGGGAAGAAGACTGTTGTGACTCTGTGAATGGAAGTTGTTGAACGAAATTGGAGTTATAAACAAAGGCCTATATGTACAGAAAACCTTTTAAAGACCTGAAACCCAACTTCAAGCAAACCCCGTTTGTCAAACAATTGCTTAAACTAAGGCTCCGTTTGACAGACAATTTGGATATTGTAGCATATATTGTAAATAATACATTGTGGTAATAAATGATAGCAGAAATGGTTCCTGAAAGGTCAGTAGCATATATTGTAGCATATATTGCCAATAATAAATTGTGGTAATAAATGGTAGCAGAAATGGTTCCTGAAATATTAGGTGTTTGGTGCAACTTTTGCTGGTAGCATATATGTGTTATAGTTATTGTGCAAATTACGTGCAGGGGTATTATGCATTTAAGTTGTAACATATTTAAATAAATACCAAAATAAATTGTAAATAATTTATAAAACTAATTATAGCATTATTAAATAAATAAAAAGATAAATATAATTTATTCCAATTTAAAATTTAATAATCTATGCATTAATACGGGAGTTATGAGCCTTACACATCACCTTCTACATACAGGTGATGATATAAAAAAATTCATTTTGAAGTGTTATATTTGAGAACGCGCCAGAAGGTCATGACGATCACTTTTCTCTTATAACAATGTCATCCACCCAAAGGGTGCTTTAGGGATAACCCCTACTACAACCCTTAAAGAGGGCAAAAAAAAAACTTCAAAGAGAGACCAAAGACATAAATCGATAAAATTTATTGAACGTAAAGTTATAAGGGAAGAAAGAAAACCAAAAAGATAAACCCATTAAATTTATTTAATATAAACTTGTAAGAAAAAAGCAAATCTATAGGACATGATAAAAGTAGAAAAATATATACTAGAAATCAGAGTGGAGTGGGTGGAGATGGTATTGGTGAATTAATCCAATGTTCATAATTGTAAAAAACATAAAATTTTTTAAACTTGGGAGAGGTTCTCACACAGGCACCTTAAATTAAATTGTTGTGGTTTTTCGATTTCAACCTCAAATTAAGGGTTATTTTTGTCTTTCTCAAAAAGTCAATAGGGAGAAATGCTTTTCATCAATAATTGAGGGTAGTGTTGTAAATGAGCTAAGTTTTCGACGAGCTACTCGTCAACATCCTCATTGAAGATCGGTTTGTGTTTGTTCGAGAAGATAAATTAACAAGTTTGAATATAATTTTTAAGCTCGATAGATAAACGAGCCAAGCTTGAACAAATTTGTACTATCACGTTGCAAATCAACCGTGCAGTTCAAGTATCCTGTGTCTGCTGTGGGTGCTCTTAGACCATTCACAACAAAAACTCTTGATAGAAACGTTAAATTTACAATAAAAGTACACTTTTCACATATTTATAATTTCTCTAATAGTACCACCACGCAGTAGATATTCATTTATACAATTAATTTTATTAATTTAAAGTTAATACATTTTACTATAACATAAAATATTACCATATTAAATAATAATCAATTGAAATTAATATCAATATTTATAATAATTATTAATATAAATATTATAATAATGTGGTAGTTGAATTGTGTGACTACGAATGTGGTTGTTGAAATACTTGGCTATGAATTGGTTATTGAGTTGTGTGGATGAAATTGTAGTCACTACAATAAAAATAATCAATACCAGCGCTTAAAACCGCTGGCATAAGTTCAAAAAAGCGCAGGCGTATCTTTTTCCAGCGTTTTAAAACGCTGGTATTGTCTGCGTCGCTAGGTCTATACCTGCGTTTTTTACGAGCGTTGGTACAAGTATTTTGAGCGCCGTAATATCTAGGTAAAACACTAGCGTTTTTTAGCCGTCGCTGTTGACTTATTAAACATAGCTGTAGACATATGTCTGGTGACATCAAAAAACGTGGCAATAGGTTAAAAATCGCTGGAATTTGTTATAGTTTTTTGTGACCCATAACTGCTGAAATTTTGTAAAACCGCTATTATAACTTGTTTATTTTATTCAACTAATTAATTTAGTTTAAGAAATTAAGCATATCGAAACACAAAACATTATTATCAGTTAATGAAACATAGATATATAACTTGAAGAAACTTCCATTGCTATTGAGCATATAATATATATATATATTATCACGTACATATATTGTTCAAAGTATAAGAAAACATATTAATTGGAATAAAACATCAGTCGTTTTAGTAGATCCAGCTTCAAAGTCCAAAATTGATCTTCAGAAGTCCTTCTCAAAGTTGTTATGCATGCACGGTCCAAAATAGCTAGATCTTCAAATGCCCTATCAGTTTCCTGAAATATTAATTGGAATTAGACATCAACTCAAGTGAAAAAATGCAACCAAGCATTCAATATTGAAATCAGGATTTAGCACAAAAAACACTTCAGATTAATTTGGGAATATTAGGCTAGAGCTCTGAGTTCTTCCTAATCCCAGCAGGACACAAAGCCTCATGCTCTAAGCCATTTTTCCAATCCTCTTTGCAGCAACATGAGGATAATTGTCAGCCTTAGAGGCCTCAATCAGAGATATTTTCCAAAACTAAGCAAGAGTCCGATGCTTAATAATCAGATAAAATCCATGGCTATCAAAGTATGACCATGCTACCCACCCAAACTACTTTCCAATTCAGATAAAATCCATGGATATAAGACTTGAATCACAAACATATATTTCAGAGACAAATGCCCATAATAGAATAACTAAGTATTGAATTATAATCTAAATTGATGACAACCTAGCTAGCTAACTGCTTTGATCTAGCTATCTCTGTTCAATATTCCTTCCTTCCGCTAATATTTATAGAATCATAACCAAATATCAACTAGTAATCAACAACGACCATTAATTATCAATGTCACAACTAGATCAGTTGAAGAAAGTATGTAAGTTGATCGAAATTGTGACTTACGTCGTGCAACTTGATTGACAGGATCATGACTAGAGCTTGAAGAACGAAGATGGGTCTCTGGAGTTACCACATGCTCACTTGATTCACCCTATGAAAACATATATGAAACAAATGCAAAGTTAATCCAAAATTTACATTAACTTATATACAGGTCTAGCAACATGCATGGATTTATTATCAAAGAAAAAAATATCATACATGTCTAGCAGCATAAGATTGAAATGCTTCCATGAATCTGGTGAACTTATCCTCCAATGATGCTAGTCGATCCGTAAGTTCCATCACTTGAGCAGATTGTCTGCTACTCGTTGATGATGAAATGATAGAAACACCTTTTAATGAACGAGGGACATAACAATTTTTTTGAGATGGAGTAGGGCCATGACCCAGACCCCTAACACGACCATTTCTTTCATCTCCAAAGACTTCAGAATAAACATCATCCTTGCTCCAACCTATGTCATCTTCATTTGAGATCCCAACATTTGGATCTTGAGTGATTTTCTCTTCAATCTTTTGCTACAATTAGAAATAAGAATTATTTTATCCAAGCAAACACCATTAAAAGCAATAATTTATCCAAAAACTTTATTATACTTACTATCTTTTCACGAGTGTCTTCAGTGAGAATACTGCCATCCTTACGTGTGTGTGTCTTGATAAATAATTTGGCACGTGAAGGAGCCACACCATCTATTTTAGTCTGTCAATATAGAAGAAATAGTATAATATAGCAATATTAGGGCAATAGCAAACAAATTCAACTTTTATTTATTACCATCTCAGCAGCAACTCGCGCAAAGCTCTTTGTACCAGCAGTATGGAGCAAAGTTTGTTTTGAACGAATCTTTTTATTTTGCTCACTCTTCCTCTGTACATGCATTTGATTAGAACAAAATAGAACAAGTCCATAACAGAATGTACAGCATAAAATAAAATGACATGATATGATTTCTACTACCTGTGATTCCTCCGAGCACCACTTCTCAACACAACTAACCCATTGATCGCTATTAACCCTGTCTGGAACTAACTCTTTGATTTCCTCCTCTGTATAGCTCTCCAAATTACAGTATTTTGAACGTAGTTCAGACTTATAATTCCTCAGTAATTCACTAAAAGTTTTCATTGCCACATGCTTTATAAGTGGCTCTCTATCTTCTGGAATTTCAAACTTTGCCTATTTAAGAATATATTAATGATGTTATAACATTTAAATAGTGACATATGGAGAAAACAATAAATGACATATAGAGAAAACCTTCACTGTATCCTATAATCCATCCTTAAGCCTTTGTGGCATCTTTTTCCAGCTGCTGTGATTAATTGGTGCCAACTGGGACTTCCGGATAGCAGACCCCATGAACCTTGTGAGTTTACCACCTGCGATGCCTACAGGTTGACCATACGAATTGAACTCAACAGCTATCTTTTTACCTTCTGGAAGATCCCAAATATCTTTCAATAAAGTTGGTCCACGAAAGCTTCGTTTGTTCTCTGATAAGAAACCTATATAGGAACAAACATTGATTAATTGTAAGAATGTTAAAAACACTATATGTTTATATAAAACCTGTGGTTTGGTTATGATTTTCTTCATCTTCCCCATTATGCGAATCATGCGATGTCACTTCAGCATTGTTCTGCTGAACAGTAGCTCTTCGTTTCATTGTCTGTAATATAAACAAACAATAAAACTTCGCAATGGTATAATATAGAAAATATGTGTTAAAATAATAGCATAAAATTCTAGCTATACATGACCAATTTCTTGAACAAAATGGGTCGTAAATTAAACACTTTAAGGTTCATTTTCAGCTACAATTTCTACATATACACCTTCCCCATCTTGTCTAACAAACTGAAGATCAGTTTCAGCACCAAAAAATGTGTCTTGCACGATGGGAACATTATACAAATTCTCATTTTCAACACCCAAATCTCCAAGAGAAGAAGACTCTCCTAAATCAAACAAGTCCCTAGGCCTTGTCCTCACTGCAACGTGCCATCCTTTGTTAGTGGAATCTTCAACATAAAAAGCTTGTTGTACTTGTGAAGCTAGGACAAATGGGTCGTCAGTCACCTTTGCACCACTGTGAATGATACGACTGAGGTTTACCAACGTAAACCCAAGTTCATCTATCTTGCAACCTCTTTCATCATGAACATTTACCCAATCACACTTGAATAATACAACTTTACCAATATCAAAATATGACAACTCAATAATGTCTGTCAACACTCCATAGTATGGCAGCTCTCCTTCCACATGAACAAAAATTCCACTGTTTTGTGTTTTTCGATTCCTCTTTCGATCTCTAGTGTGGAACCTCATGCCATTTATCACGTAGCCTGAAAATCGTTTTGCAAAATGATTTGGTCCACGAGAAAGCCATTTGACTTTTTCACTAATTTCTATAGTCTTACGATCCTCTAATCGAGCGACCTACCAAAATTAAGTGTCAGTTACTTTCTAAAAACAATCATTCATGGAAATCATCATATAATATATTAACAATAAGACGTTGGGCCTTACATGATCCCTGAACCACTTAATAAATTCCTTAGAATGTGTTTTAAGGATTTCATTTTCGGAAGGACGACGAGGGCGACTTTGTCGTCTTATGATCTCCTTGTGTCGTCTACATATAATAGAAGTGTGAGATGTCATCACATTAGTGCTAAAAAAAAAGAAAGAAATATATCTTAACACTTACATAAGGTATGGAGTAGCATCTTCACAATTGAAAAGCACATAACGATGTGCTTGTGCCCATGTCATCTCATCCAGCTGAAAACTTTCAACCTTTCCCAATGGGCGTCCCAATATGGGAAACAAATTGTGCTCCATTTGATTCTGGTTTGACTCACCATCATTATTTCTTATGGGTCGATTGAATCTTGTCTCAATGTCGTCAAGATATCGTGAACATAAGGTCAAACATTCGTTCGCAACATACGCTTCTGCAATTGAACCTTCAGGGCATGCTTTATTACCAACATACGACTTTAGTGTATGAAGATATCTACAGTAGTTTTAGAAAATAAAACCCATTAGTGTAATGTTCTAATCATAATGAATACAAATTCAATGGCGTAACAACCAAAAGGAAAGTATGTATTCAAACCTTTCAATAGGATACATCCATCTAAAATGAACAGGTCCACATCTCTTTGCTTCATCAACTAGATGTATGGTTAGATGAACCATTATAGTGAAGAAAGATGGTGGAAAAATCCTTTCTAATTCACAAAGTGTGTATGCAATATCGCGTTGCGTCTTCTCAAGCTCCACAATATTCAACACCTTTGAGCATATTGTCCTATAATAGTTGCACATTTTGATCAAAGTCAATGACACATTCTTTGAGAGTACACCTCGCAATGCTATAGCAAGAAGTTCTTGCATAAGTATATGACCATCATGACTCTTCAATCCCATTAGCTTATGTTGCTTAAGATCCACACAACGTGAAATATTAGATACATATCCATCCGGAACTTTCACATTCTTCAACACAGTACAAAATGCTTCCTTCTCTTTTTTTGACATAGAATAGCAAGCTGGTGGCAAGAACATTCTGCCAGATTCTTGATTTTGTGGATGAAGCTCCAATCTTATCCCCATTTGTTTAAGATCCATGCGAGCCTTCAAATGATCCTTAGACTTCCCATCAATGTTCAGTAATGTCCCAATAATGTTGTCACATACATTTTTCTCGATGTGCATTACATCTAGATTATGACGCACCATAATATCCTTCCAATAAGGTAATGAGAAGAAGATACTATGTTTCTTCCATTGATTCCTATTACTTGTTTCTGCCTTTCTCCTCTTCTTCCCTGAAATGACATTCACATCTCCAATTTGGTTTATTATATCATTACCACTCAACAATGGAGAGGAGGACCTAAACTCACAATTTCCATCAAATGTTGTGGTATCATATCGAAATTTATGACTGTTATCTAACCATCGACGATGTCCTAAATAGCACCATTTCTGACTATGATTCAACCACTTTGATGAAGTCTCATAATTGCAAGTTGGACAAGCAAACTCCCCTTTAGTACTCCAACCAGACAAGTTTGCATAAGCAGGAAAATCATTAATGGTCCATAAGAGCGAAGCACGTAACATAAAAGTTTCTTTAGAGTAGCTATCATATGTTTCCACTCCATCCTCCCACAATTCTTTTAATTCATCAATCAAAGGTTGCAAATACACGTCGATCTTATTCCCTGGTTGATCTTTTCCAGGAATAAGCAAGGATAAAAAGAAAGAAGTTTGTTTCATGCACATCCAAGGAGGTAAGTTATACGGCATAAGAATCACGGGCCACATACTATAGCTTACACTCATATTTCCGAAAGGATTAAAACCATCAGCGGCTAACCCAAGTCTAATATTGCGTGGATCAACTGCAAAGTCAGGATATTTTTTATCAAATTCAGTCCACACTTCAGAATCTGCTGGATGACGCAGAATACCATCATTCTTACGCTCATCCTTGTGCCATCTCATTGATTGAGCCGTCTTTGAAGACATATACAATTTTTGAAGCCTTTCCTTTAAAGGAAACCAACGTAAAATTTTCGCAGCTATTTTTCTCTTATGTTTTGCATGCCTAGATGTTGATGCACCTTGTCCCAAAGAATCTGACTCATTTGTTTTCCATCTGGAAGTGCCACATATAGTACAAAAATCTTTGTCTAAGTCTGCCTTCCAAAACAACATACAATGGTTACGACAAGCATCAATCTTCTCATAGCGAACTCCTAATTTTTTGACAACCTGTAACATCTCATAAGCGTTACGAGGAATACTTGAACCCTTAGGCAGTAAGTCTTGAAGGAACTCAAGCATCATGGTCACTGCCTTATTAGTCATTCCACAAAGAGTCTTTATATGATAGAAATAAAGGATAAATGACAATTTACTATACTTTTCGCAGCCAGGATAAACTTCCTTATATGCATCACTCATCAGATTATGAAACTTTTCATTCAATGAATTCCTACTTGTATTGCCCCTTTCCCTTCCCTGGTTTTGATACTCACTGTCATCAATGATATTGTCATTTTGATTATGCATACCAAGTGTTTCATGAACAAAATTTCCAATGCCATCATGATCCGTAACAAGAGCAGGTATATCAACAACATTAGATGGGGTTGGACATGCTGCCATAACATCACCATGGCAATCCCAGTGTGTATAGCGAGGATTGAAACCATTACATATTAAATGGTCTTCAATGGCTTGACGATCAACCCAAAATGCATTCATGCAATTAACACAAGGACATAAAACCCTTCCAGCACTATCACTTGAATTTTGGAATGCAAATTCAATAAATTTGTTTATTCCATTCAAATATTCAACACTAAGCCTGTGTTTATTAATCCAACTCTTGTCCATAGACATATCCCAATTGATATATATCTCTGAAAATAAAACGTACAACATAAAAAAAAAATTAGAAGCAGCTAAGCAAGCCACAAAAATCATATCAAAGTTCAAGCATGAAGAGAAAATTGGCCAACTGTGACTTAAGGAGCATTGATATAGTTTCAGCCATTAAAAAATTAAAAAGGTTAAGCTAGTACATCAATGATAAGAAGTTTAGCTGGACAGTGACTAATTAAAATATTTTAAGCAAAAAAACTAAGAAGATTATACAAAATTATGACTTTTGACACTGCATTCAAAGTAAACTCATTCACAAAAAGTCAAGTAATGAATCACATCAATAAGGACAGTGTTTGCAGTAAGTTTCCATTCTCTCCATTGATTATTAGTTCTTAATTTGTTATATATGTAAAATTAATATCTACCTGCATCCTAATCTTTGACTTGTTAAGTCCAAAAACCATGTGAGACTCCTTTACATCAATTTCTTTAGACTGGCCAAGTAAATTTGAGCCAAATGGAGAGGAGGAAAAATGCTATGTACAGCTCTGGGACAAAAATTGCCTTCAAAAACAGAGATTGGTCTGAGTTTTCCTCAACTAAATTTCAAAATGACAAAACTTGGTGACAAAAAATGCTTCAGTTCTAGGACAAAAAAGCTTCAGTTCTTGGACAAAAACAGAGATTATACAGACTTTTCGTCTAAAGACTTCTAGCAACAATTAGAGAATCCACTACAGCACTATATAACTCAACAATTAGAGAATCGAAGACTTCTAGCCACTCACTACAGCAATATATCTCAACAATTAGATAATCGAAGAATCCAATTGAAGGTCCAAACCAATATATATCAAGATACCAAAATCAATTTCATGGTCCATTTCGAAATATTAAAACTAACTTAGACTGAAAAAGAGAAAGACAGCTTATGGCGTACCAGAATTCGTCAGATTTGAGAGGTGTGTTTATCTTCAGGAGTAGAGAGGACACGACTTTTCTTCTTCTCCTCCTTTACTTTGAAAGAAAATAGTTTCGAAAGAAAACCCATAATCAAAAGATAGCCAACAACAAAACAAATAGAACAAAGAAAGAATTTGAATCGGCAGTAATCAAAAGTTTACCTAAACGTCCAGATCTGACAGAGATTGAGGGAGCGTTGGAGGGAGATATTGTTGCAGATATTGCTTCGCAATGAACCAGAGATAGGATTTGAGGGAGGGTTTGAGAGGAGTCTAGGGTTGAGGGAGGATATGAGGGAATACGGAAAAAGTTTTCATTTTTCATTTCGGTCGCGCGAAATTTTCGTCTTCTGAACATAAGACCGCCAATCTAAAACGATGTCATTTCAATCAGTACCTATACTGGCGCTTTAAAACGCCTCTATTTCTAAGATACACGCAGTTGTTGATCATACGTATACCAGCGTTTATAAACCGCCACTGAATTAAAAGGTGTACTTGCATTTCAATAAACCGTGGCTATATATCGTCAATACCGGCATTTTTTGAATATCTATTCCAGCGCATTTTAAAACCCAGGTGTAACTAATCAATAGCGACAGTTTATAAATAACCGCTGCTAAATAAATGCCGTTGTTGACCCTTTTTCTTGTAGTGAGTAGAAATTATATATATAAGCAATGAACTTCTGATCTTTTTACATATTCTAAAATCGTCATTTCTCTGGTATACTCTCATATCAATGGATTTCTTTTCAAAGCGTAGAAAGAAAAAGCTCACAACAGACCCCCTTCAAATGACGATGTAGTGAAAACACTAACCATTAGGTTAGCTATGGAGTTTGAATGATCGTTTTCTAATAGTGGTTCTGAATAAGGTCGATCATATATCGATCGCAATACTTTGTCAGGCCATGATAGTTAGTTCCACAATTACTTCTTGGAGCATCTAGTATGCTCTCCCGATATATTTCGAAAGAGGTTTCTTATGAGTCGTACTCTATTCCTTTGAATCCAAACTACTATTGAAGCACATTCACCATATTTCCAACAAAGGCGTAATGCGGCTGAAAAATTGGGCTTGTCATCTCTTCAGAAGATAACAACGGCACTTCGGATGCTTGCATATCGAGTATCAACTGATTTGATAGATGAATAAGTAAGAATCGAGGAGACAACATTGCTTGAAAGTTTGAAAAGATTTGTCAAGTGTGTAGTTTCTATATTTAGTGAGGAGTACTTACGATCACCAACTGTCGATGATCTCGCCATGATACTTCATCGTCACCATCTTATAAGAGATAGAGAAGTTCACTCTCAACTCCAACATGACCTTATCGATCAACTTTGGAATCTTCACAGTGAAGAATGAAGTGTTTCTATGTCAACTAGTTTTTTCAATAACTATTAGTGTACTTGCTTGCTTTTATCTATTAAATAAAAAAGACATTAAGATAACAAAATCCAGCATTGAACTAATCGAAACCATAAGGTATAGCATTTCATAAGTTATACAAATTATAAGTTATACAATCCATAGACTTAAGAAATAAACAAAAAAGTAGCCCAATCAGCTTTGAAGTTTAGCAAGACATCGGATTGCAATGATTTCATGCATTCACGCTGCATCTCAGATCAATCATCATTATCTGAAATTCCTTATCTCTCTTGCACCTTCTCCAGCTTTGCAAAAGACCTCTGCCTCTCAGCTTCTGCTCTCGGCCTTTCAGCTATTGCTCTATGCATCTCAGCCTCTACTATGACTTTCTTAACTTGAAACTTTTTGTTTTCAATGGATAAATGGTCTTGCCATTCTTTCTCAGCTCTCACCCTTTAAACTTCAGCCAATGCCATTCTCTCTTTGTGCTTATGCTTCTTATTGATCGTCAATTACCCTACGATCTTCGTAAGTTCTTTGTGATTGGCCTTCCCTTTTTTTGTCGCTCTTTTTCAGCTTTTCGACTAATTGGTCTCTCTATGTCAACAGAAAATGATTTTGGGATGTTATTATCGTCCAAGGATCTCAGTGATACCAGATGGTTGGAAAGCCTCTACTTGTGTTAGGAATGTTGTAATCAATTTTTTACATCAAGTTGGATGGTCGATCATCGGCTACTTAATGATCGTTCCTTATGCACATTATGATTAGGGCCTCTTATCGCATTGTACGTTGTTGAAATTATTTGTCAAAACGTCTTCACCTTTTGATCTGTACATTGCACAGCTTTTATGCTTGTATTTAGCCAAATAGAGACTAAATTTTTGTCCTCTTCAATTGAGAAATTACCTCCATGATTGGTGGAAGCTTGCCATCTCTTTGTAGGAGCTTTTACTTCTTCACAGGAACTCAAAATTTGAACATTATCCTGCATATGGTATGATGCATCATCAAGGAATGACTCAAAATCTGATTCCAATTCGGCTTCCATTCATGTTTCATCATTTTAACATACATTTATTGGAGTACATATGACAAATAGAAGATCACATAATGAATAAATAGATAACCAATTTGAATCCAACTGTTAAGTTTAATCTATAAATGCTGACAATAATCTACGATACGGAGTTCACAATCACTTCAGCCTTGTAAAACGAATTCAATACCAGCAAGTGAGGATACTTTGATCCTTTTTGTCAATTACTCACAAGAAACACAACCAACAACCAACTCTAAAAAGCCCACTTCTAATTTTCCCGCTTTAATATTTTTACATAACCACTCAAACTATTGAAACAATTCACAGTAGCTCATCCAAAATGCTAAATCGAACAACTCCCATCAACTAGGATTTCCACTTACTTGAGACAACAAAGATCGGCAAATGGATAGCGTTGTAGCCAGAATCAGAGAAGTCAGAGACGGAGAGATGATGAGGAACGTCGAAATTGCCTGAACGATTTGTGTCTCTCATGAACGAGGAAGGTTTTGTGTTTGAAGAGAATGTATTGATTTTGATTTTGGGCAATCACAAATTTTAATTGAAAATAATGAGGTCAGTTTGCTATAGTTGAACAAGGGAAAGACTGTTCCAAATTAAGAGTCGTAGTGACAGTGAGAGTGTTGCGGCCTGTGGGTGCTCTTAAACATCAATATCTAAAACCTGCATCCAATTAACATTTTCAGTGATTTTATATCAATGGAGAAGATATGTTTTTCGATTCCAATTTTGAGTCTGACTCCTTTGAGTTTCTCTCCCAATTTGTGTAAAGAAATTGCAACTAGTATGAAACAAAATTGTAATTAAAAAAATTCAAAACATGAACAAAAAGTTTATGAGATGATAGGGAATGCTTGCTTCAAAGACAATAAGCGATTTTCACTCTATCTCATAAACAATTATTGCCACTCTTTTATGCAATTGAGTAAACAATAGGAAAATTATTTTGGGATACAAACTGTCATATTTATAGAGGATAAAGATGAAGAGTTGTATCCTAAAAGGGTATCTCTTTATGACTAACCATTCAAAGAAAACTACCTTTTGGTAGTTATTTTCCTACATTCTTGCTAATCAACCGGTGCCAAACTTAACAACATGAAGACGTTGGGGGTTGAAATAATCCAATAGTTTGCATGCCATGCAATACCAAAGTGATCGCAGAATCTCTTGGTTCTCCATGACTCTCTCAAACCATCTACACCCCCCAAATTCACTATGCTTCAGAATCAGACCCCCAAATTTCTCCATTGTCTTCAGCGACCACACTCTTGCCCTGTCTGGGAATGAAAAATGAATAACTTCCATCACTACACCTCCACGCGCTTCCGCCAATTCCCAAAATCATTCTCTCTCCGCCGCAAAGTCCCGTGGTGGTACCAAATTCTCGACCCTGGAAGTGAGATTGTCACCAAATGGAACCGCATATTTCTTGTGACATGTCTGATTGCATTGTTTGTGGATCCTCTCTACTTTTTTGTACCCATTATTGGTGGCCGCGCGTGTATGCAAATCGATTTCGGCCTTGGCGTGTTAGTTACTTTCTTTCGAACAATGGCGGACCTATTCTTCCTGATGCACATGATGATGAAGTTCAGGACCGCTTTTGTCGCGCCGAGTTCTCGTGTTCTTGGAAAAGGAGAATTGGTGATGGACTCGAAGGCCATTGCATTGCGCTACTTGAAATCAGATTTTTTTGTTGATTTTGCTGCAATGCTTCCTCTCCCTCAGGTTCCTCTCTAATTGGAATTTTAGGCTTTCTTAATAAATATCTTATTAAATTTAATTATTATTAATAATAGATATGTGAAAGAATGTTCAGGATTTTTATATCAATAGTTGTTTCTGATTGAATAGAATGCACCGACTTTGTATTTTCTAGGGATTTATTATATGTTTGAATGGAGCTGGTAATGCCGTTATACTTAATTCAAAGTACTAATCTTGCAACAAGTTTATCTGACTTACTACCAAACTCAGCCCTTCAATTGGAGAATTGGATTGAGCTATTAATAAACATCATCTGCTCTTTTACTCTTATGAATAACCTATTCGTTGCTCCACGAGGAAGAGATGGACTCGACCTGATTTCCATTCTATAACCTTTTTTTGAGATTATTTTCTCAATATGGTAATGGTCCTTTGTCATCTTCATGTTCTTCTTAAGGCTCTAATTTAGATTGTAGTGCAAAATCTTGATAGTTTATCAATCATCTAGAATCCTTCTTGCTATCATTTCCATCATTTGTCTTTGGTTTGATACATACTTCAGTCTCATCCTTCCAAGACATATAATCACCTAATAAAATTAAGTTAAAAATCCATTCCAAAGCCAGAGGTGCGTAATGTAATCAAATATCTCCTTTTTTTTCTTAATCCAATCAATTGATTAAAGTGTTGCGTTAGAGACATTAAACTCCAACATTATGGATACAGCCTTTGTGACCTTATTTGGAGAAACATATTGATTGCTTAAATGGAGATTTCATGCAGAAGCAAAGAGTATTTGTTATACAGTAATCATAACAAGTTGCATGTAGAAGAAATGAAATCATTTTTATCCTCAAATTGATTGTACTGGATTTGATCCTCTTAGCAACATAGTATTTTTCAACTCTCTAGACAAGAAGGATCTTAAGTGAACTATACTATGGTAAAATTTATTTAATATGATTCGGACTTTTCAAAGTACTCTATAGTCTATATACAGCTTCGTTAGACTAAGTTTTAGGTCTAATATATATGTTGTAAAGACTATGCTTGTTTTTTTCATCTTTTCAATCTATAAATATCCTTCCCAAACATCTAATATTTTTTGGGCTTTGGCAGATCGTCATTTGGTTTGTAATTCCAGCGGTGAAAAACCCTACAGCAGACAATGCTAACCACACTCTTTCTCTCATGGTTCTCATTCAGTATATTCCTCGGCTTTATGTCATGTTTCCACTTAACCGACGGATTATTAAAACAACTGGTGTTGTAGCACGGACTGCTTGGTCAGGGGCAGTGTACAACCTCCTCCTGTATATTTTAGCTAGCCATGTAATCATCTTTCTTATAATTTTCGATTAGATTCTTGTCATCTTACTTTTGAGATCAAACCGCACTATAGTATTATTATAGCTTATTCTTTAAAAATGTTAGTGCAGGTTTTAGGAGCTTCATGGTATTTGGTGTCCATTCAACGGCAGCATGAGTGTTGGAGCATAGAATGTGTGAAGGAGATGAATAGCACACACTCTCCATCTTGTAATAAGTTCTTTCTTGATTGTAGCAGTTTAAATAAACCTGAGCGTGTAGCATGGTTGAGAGTCACTCACGTGCTCAGTAACTGTGATGCTCAAAATGACGAAAATTTTCAGTTTGGAATGTTTGCTGATGCTTTCATCAATGATGTTGCTTCGTCTGCTTTCATTGAGAAGTACTTTTATTGCCTATGGTGGGGTTTAAGCAATCTAAGGTATCAAGTTTAATTTGTGTTTTTTCCTATATACTAGTATTGGTGCAATTTTATGTTCTATTAGACTCTCCTTCATCTACTGGGAGGCATAGTTCTTCGCTTTTTTGGAAAGATCTCCATCTCTGTTTCAAAACTGTTCTTCTAGTTACTTTGTTGACTGTAGAAGGTCCTATATAGAAAGTAACTAGTATAACGTGTTTATGATTTTTGAGTTATCTACTAACATTGCATGAATATGTAGGCATAATGGAATCACTTCCTTATAACAAAAATTTCGGAAAATTGTCTATACTATATGTTGTACGAATATTAGATGTAAATTAAATATTGAGTCATCCATAGATTCACAATCTTGGAATTTGGCTGACATTCATGTAATTGTCTACGCTATTTGGATTATTTGATCTCATCTCAGTCTATAGATACTAGAGGCATTTCTGCATCCTGTCCTCGACCACACTTATTGCGGGAGCCTTGTGCACGTGTGTTATAAAAAATCCTGACTGAATCCTATTTATTCAGGGGGAAGGTCTTTTTGGGGTAATAGGCAATGGTGAACAAGGTTCAAGTTAGATGGCAGTCATTAAATGACATCCTTAAGCTATAAGAATTGTAGAATTTTATCATTCTTAGACAACCTCTCAGCAAAATTATATAAAATGTATTTAATGTATACAACCTTCTCAGAAAATTTATTCCATGAATATTTAAAAGCTCAAATACAACTCTTGAAAAGTATTTAAGAATTGTTCATTGATAATTAATGTGATTTAAGCCCTTGTTATTTTTGGTGTGTGATTATCCATAATAATTTCCACCATCACCACTTTCTTATTTCAGTTTTAGCATACTTGCATTTGATATTTAGCAATAGACCTTGTCTGAATGGCACATCTAATGATACTAATACATGTTCCATTGATTGTGATTTGCAGTTCATATGGACAAAATCTAACAACTAGTACATACAGTGGTGAGACATTATTCAGCATTTTAATCTGCATTGCAGGCCTAGTTATGTTCTCTCATCTCATTGGTAACATGCAGGTATGATGCTCTCACTGTAAACTTTGAATCTATAATTCTATATACACATGAATGTTTAACATTTTTATGAAGCTATTATTATGTCTTGTATCTTCTGTCAAAGTAAAGAATGAAATGTTAACTAGGTGTAGATTGCGAGGATTGTAAATTTGTAATGCAATGGTACATCTTTTGTATTGACATGTATGGGAGGGTGTTGAGGATTTGATTATGAATCTCACGAACAACAGATCAAATCTAATTGAAAGCACCAACAAACAAAATAAAAGATAGGTTTGATTGATAAAATTCATAGAATTGAATCCTAATACAATCTCTAATATAGAAAAACAAAATGAATCTACACCAACCTAAGCCAATTGAAGCACGAGCTGAATAAATCTATTGTAGAGTACACAGAATAGTTCTATCCTAGCCCAAGCAAATCAAAGCAAAGAGTGATTTGAGAGCCGATTATAATTGTGATAAATCATAGACAAAGCCTCCACAATATTATTCTAATTCTCAATGCATAATAAAATATCTACATAAACTGAGTATTTAAAAACATTAACCCTAAACTAAATTAGGAAACAAACTCTAATTAATTTACTTAAATAAATATTCCTAAATAAACTCTAATTAGTTGATTAAACTTAAATAAGGATTCCTATGTTAGAGATGTGTATTTTTGTATATTTTAGTATAGAAGGGTAGTATGGTCTTCTCTTCATTCTCTTGTCTATATACTCGTGTATTACTCATTTGTTATTCTATACAACATACAATTTTACCTTTGTTAACATGGTATCGAGCTAGGTTTACTTTCTATCAAATTTTTTTTCGTGCCGCCTCTTTCCTTCCGGCACTCTCCTTCTCCGGCGAGCTCTCTCTCTCCTGCTCACTGCTTCTCCGGCGAGCTCTCTCTCCCCTGCTCACTCTGCTCACTGCTTCTCCGGCGAGCTCTCTCTCTCTCCTGCTCACTCTGCTCAACTGCTTCTCCGGTGATCTCTCTCCTGCACACTGCCGTGTGCGTGTCTTCATTCCTGCTGCTTCTCCCACTGTCACGCGCAACCCAGCCAGCAGATCTGTTTTTGATCTTCCGAAATTGCAGTTTGGCCCTCCAGGTTTCTGAAATTGCAGTTTGGTCCCTCCAGATTTTTTTTTGAAATTGCAGTTTGGTCTCTCCAGATTTCTGACATTGCAGTTTGGTCCCTTCAGATTTCTGACATTGCAGTTTGGTCCCTCCAGATTTCTGACATTGCAGTTTGGTCCCTCCACATTTCTGAAATTGCAGTTGGGTCTCTCCACATTTCTGAAATTGCATTTTGGTCCCTCTAGATTTCTGAACTTACAGTTTAGTCCCTATAAATTTTTTGAAATTGTAGTTTGTGTTGATGGCAACTCTTGGTGCTGACTTTCCACCTTTGACGGGGACTAGTTCCTCGGCCACTCGGTCTTTGTCGACCTCGGCTGTTACTACGGCACTCTCATCATCATCGACGACTGTTGGTTTGACCAACCCTACCTTCCTCGGGATTTTCTTCCCACTTCGACTGATTTTCGGCTCACTTCAGCCAGTGAACTGGCCTACTTGGAGTGCCACGGTTCGTAATGCCTTGTTTGGCCGAGGGCTCTTATCTTATCTCACAGATGGTCCACCTGCTGATGGTTCTGATGATGTTTTAGCTGCTTGGACTCTTCGAACTAACCGGGTCTCCAGTTATCTGATTGAGTCTCTCGACCCGGCTCTCCGTCCTGATCTAGTTACTTGATCTGCTCATGTTGTTTGGAGATCTCTTACCGCTCGTTTTGTTGAGCGCAGTGGGGCTCGTCAGTATTCACTTCTCACTCAGGCTGCTACTGCTCGTCAGGATGATCGGTCTATTCAGCAGTTCTATCACCACATGCGTGGTTTTTGGCGTGAGTTGGAGGTTTTTCTCCCTGCTGGCAGTCATATTGCTGATGATGTAATTTTTTGGGATATGCGTCACATGTACGAGTTTCTTATGGCTCTCCGCCCCGAGTTTGGTCCTCTGGTTGGTCAGCTTATACATTGCGATCCCCCTCCCAGCCTCGAGACTGCAGTTGCTGAGTTAGTCGCCGAGGAGACTCGTCTTCGCCTACTAGGTGGGGTCCAGTCTCCTCCTGCACCCTCTAGTTTCTCCGGTGTTCTTGCTGCAGCCCCCTCTGGTGTTTCCACAGCTCCTTCACCTCCATCTAGTCGTCCTACTTACACTCGTTGCATGCGGCCAGGTCATACTATAGATGACTGTTGGAAGCTCCACCCCGAGCGTCGTGTTGGACCTCGTGGCCGTGGCCGCCGTGCCTCCACTTCCACTGTTGCTGCTGTTACTCATGCACTTCCTTCTCCTGCTCCTGCTCTTGCTTTGCCTCAGATTGATATTCAGCAATTTCAGCAGTTCCAGTAGTATCAGCAGCGTCTTGAGCAGATGACTACTTCTTCTAGCACTGGTAGCACTCCTGCACCCTCTGCTTTCTTAGCCACTGGTATGTCTAGTACTTGGATTTTTGACTCTGGGGCCTTTCATCATATGACCTCTGATGCCTCACTGTTGACTGATTGTAGTCCCGCACCTCCTATTCCCTCTATTTACACTGCCGATGGTTCTCCATTGAGAGTCTCTCAGGCTGGCTCTATTACTACTACCTCAGAGCCCTCAGGCCATCTCTCTCTACCCTCTGTTCTTCATGCTCCTCAATTGAGCATGAACCTTATTTCTTTTGGTTGTATATGTGATTTTGGCTATGATGTTTTATTCACACCCTCTTCTTGTCGTGTGCAGGATCCGTCTACCAGCCGGGTGATTGGCAGTGGTCGTAGAGTGGGTGGCCTCTATCATCTTCAATCCCTCCACATTCCCTCCTCGCGTCCCAGTTTTTGTGGTCTTGCCTCTCATACTCCTGATATCTGGCATAGACGATTAGGTCATATTTCTGAATCGCGACTGAAGAGTCTCTCCCTGTCTGGAGCTCTCGGTCGTGGTCCTTTTTCTGCTTTGAGTCCTTGTCTTGGTTGTAAACTTGCTAAAGCTACAGCACTTCCCTTTTCCCCCAGTGTATCCCAAACTTCTAGTGTTTTTGATCTATTACATTCAGATATTTGGGGCCCTGCACCTCTCCCTTCTATTTATGGTTATCGTTATTATGTTTCCTTTATTGATGACTTTACTCGTTATACTTGGGTCTATCTCTTACAGCATCGCTCTGAGATTCTCTCTGTGTATGAGCACTTTACCACTATGATTTTCACTCAGTTCGGTCGTCGCATCAAGACGCTTCGCTCTGATTGTGCTCTTGAGTACTTGTCTTCTAGTATGCGCTCGTTGCTCTCCTCTCATGGTACCATTTTTCAACACTCATGTCCTCACACACATGAGCAGAATGGTGTTGCTGAGAGGAAGCATCGACACATTCTTGAGACTACTCGGGCACTTCTACTTTCGGCTTCTGTGCCTCGTTCTTACTGGGCTGAGGCTGTTCTCACTTCAGTCAATCTCATCAACATTACTCCCTCTTCAGTTCTCCCTGGTCGTATCTCTCCTCATGAGCGGCTCTTCAGCTCCCCACCTGACTACTCTCGTCTTCGCACATTTGGCTGCACTTGTTTTGTCCTATTACCTCCTCCTGAGCGTTCCAAATTGTCTCCTGTTTCTGTCAAATGTGTTCTCCTCGGTATCAGTGCTGAACACAAGGGTTATCGTTGCTACGATCCCTTGACTCGGCGCGTCCGTATCTCTCGTCATGTCTCCTTTCTTGAGGATGTTCCTTATTTCTCCTCGACATCTCAGGATCTTACCTTTCTTACGCTTCCGCCCTTACCCACTCCCGAAATTTCTACTCTCTCTCCTCCTGTTTCCTCTACCTCCATTCTAGATATTTCAATTTCTTCCACTCCCTCGGATTCTACTCCTACTGAGCCTGATCCTCCATCTTCCTCGTCCTCTATTGCCCCTGATCACGTTCCCACTGTACCTGATCCTCCATCTCCATCTTCATCATGCTCGACTGATATTGTTCCTCTTCCTCCTTCATCTGGTATTACTCCTTATCCTCTTCACTACACCCGTGATCTTGACTATGTCCCATCTTCTAGTTTTGATACTACCTCATCCTCCTCGACCACTTGTCCATCCTCTGCTAGTACGGATCCTCCTGCACCTCGCTATCCTCAGCGCGAGCAACGTCCTGTGGAGAGGTATGGTTATAGTTCTGTTTCCACTTATGCTCCACAGTTTACTGCTTTTCTTACTGCTCTTCATTCGGAGTCTGAGCCTAGTACATACAGTGAGGCATCTCAGTTCGTTCAGTGGCAGCAGGCTATGGCAGAGGAGTTTGAGGCTTTTAGGGAGACTCGGACTTGGGATGTGGTTCCTCTTCCTGCTGGTGTTAGGCCTATTGGCTGCAAATGGATTTACCGGGTCAAACGTCGACCTGATGGGTCCATTGAGCGCTATAAGGCGCGTCTTGTAGCTAGAGGTTTTTCTCAGGTGCATGGCATTGATTATGATGAGACCTTTGCTCCAGTTGCTCAGATGACTACCGTTCGCACTTTATTGGCAGTTGCGGCAGTTAGTCAGTGGCCTCTTCTTCAGATGGATGTGAAGAATGCATTTCTTAATGGTGATCTTTCAGAGATTGTTTACATGCAACCCCCTCCCGGACTACGGACTCCTCCTCAGCATGTTTGTCGCCTTCGTCGGGCTATCTATGGTCTCAAACAAGCCCCTCGGGCTTGGTTTGAGCGTTTTCGTCAGGTGGTGACTCAGGCTGGATTTACTGAGAGTTCTCAGGATCACTCTTTATTTGTTCGGTCATCCCCTCAGGGGCGGGCGATTCTGCTGTTGTATGTGGATGATATGATCATTACAGGTGATGATACCGCTGCCATTCAGTATCTTCAGCGACACCTTCAGTCTCAGTTCCGGATGAAAGATCTTGGTTCTCTCAGGTATTTTCTTGGTATTGAGATTACTCGTTCTGATCATGGCATTCTGTTGTCCCAACAGAAGTATCTCTCTGACATCCTTAGTCGGGCTGCTCTCGTAGCTACTCGCAGTGTTGACACTCCTCTTGAGCTTAATGTGAAGCTCCGTCCGACTGATGGTCAACTTCTTCCTGATCCGACTCGCTACAGGCAGATTGTTGGTCAGCTTGTGTACCTATGCATCACTCGTCCGGATATTGCTCATGCTGTGAGTATTGTGAGTCAGTTTATGTCTGCTCCCAGCTCAATTCACTATGGTGCTCTCCTCCGGATTCTTAGGTATCTTAGTGGGACTATGACTAGGTCCTTGTACTTATCATCATCCTCGCCTCTCACTCTTCAGGCATACTCAGATGCTGATTGGGCAGGTGATCCTACTTCTCGTCGCTCTATTACAGGCTACTGTGTGTTTCTTGGTGACTCTCTCATATCTTGGCGCAGCAAGAAACAGAATGTAGTCTCTCTTTCTAGCACGGAGGCGGAATATCGTGCTATGGCCACTACGGCTAAGGAGATTGTTCATCTCCGTCGTCTCCTTAGTCACTTGGGTGTCCATATTTCTGGACCCACACCGATGCATTGTGACAACAGGAGTGCTATCCATCTTGCCAGCAATCCTGTTTTTCACGAGAGGACGAAACATATTGAGATTGATTGTCACTTTGTTCGTGAGCAGTTTCTATCGGATGTTCTCTCCTTGCCTTTCACTTATTCTGCTGCACAGTTGGCGGATTTCTTCACGAAGTCTCACACTGTTTCTCGTCATCAGCTTCTCATTGGCAAACTCTCGGTGTTTGACCCACCTTGAGTTTGAGGGGGGGTGTTAGAGATGTGTATTTTTGTATATTTTAGTATAGAAGGGTAGTATGGTCTTCTCTTCATTCTCTTGTCTATATACTCGTGTATTACTCATTTGTTATTCTATACAACATACAATTTTACCTTTGTTAACATCCTAATTAACTTTTGCAATCCTACGATTCTCATCATCCCCCTTCCTTCAAGAACACCCTTGCCCTCAAGGGTAAGATTTGAAAATCACATTTCCATACCACTATTATCCTCTCTTGTGCTTCCTCTCCGGACAATGTTCGAACGTCTTTTTACTTCTTCATAGAAGTTCCCTCAGCTACCTCGTTGCAAAAAATCATTTCACCTTCTTCCTTCAGACTCAATCGTTGATTAGTGAGTTCTCCATTTTTCCCTATGAGTTCGCCTATCATCTCTCTCTGCATCTTCTCCTCGACTGTCACCAAAATTCTCTTTGTTCTCACCTTAATGTCTCAAACCTTGCGCAATGTGTGGTAGGCGCTCCTCTAGTCACTTTATTTTCAACTCTTTCTTCTACCTCCACACAAATCAACTCTCAATGAAATTACTAAATTGTTGAGGACCTAGTTAAGAATTCCATAACAAACAAAGCAAATCCAATTGAAAGCCTCAACGAATCAAATAAAAGATAGTTGGATTGATAGAATTCACTGAATTGAACTTTAATACAATCTCTAGTATAGAATTTCACTAAATTGATTTTTAATACAATCTCTAGTAGAAAAAGCACAAAATGAATCTACACTAACCCAAGCCAATTGGAGCAAGAATACCCCAAAGAGACGAATAAATCTAGTATAGATCATGCATAATGGTTCTATCCTAGCCCAAGCAAATAAAAGCAAAGACTGCCTTAAGAGCCCGTTACAATTGGGAGAAGCCCTAGTCAAAACCTCCAAAATATTTGTCTAATGCTCTAATGCATAATAAAACAACTACATAAACTTAGTATTTAAAGACATAACCCTAAACTAAATTAGGGAACAAACTCTAATTAGTTTACTTAAATACATCCAAGACAAACTCTAATTAGTTGACTAAACTTAAATAAGGATTCCTAATTAACTTTCTCACTCCTATGATTCTGATCAGAGTGCAAGGGGAATATTCTTAAAGATAGTTACTTTCGAAGGCTATGATGATCTAGCACGACTAAAAATGGAAGTAATTTTGATTTGCATTAGTTTTGATAGTAGTTTCATCATTTCTAGAAACAATTAATTATTTTTTTCTATGAAGACCTACCTACAATCTTCCACGGCTAGACTGGAAGAGTGGAGGATTAGGCGAAGAGATACGGAAGAGTGGATGAGGCACCGTCAGTTGCCTCCAGAGTTGCAAGAACGTGTACGACACTTTGTTCAATATAAATGGCTTGCCACTAGAGGTGTAGATGAAGAATCTATATTGAAGTCTTTGCCTGTGGACATCAGACGTCAAATTCAGAGGCATCTTTGTCTGGCCCTTGTTCGTCGTGTAAGTCTTTTTTGTAGATATATACCCTGTTATGTCACAGATTCTTGATTTTAGTTATTGGTAATCTCATATAAGCAAATTATGTAGTAGACTACCTGAAATTTCTCAATGCACCACATTTGATACTGCTATTATACATTGCGTAAATATAGATGAATACAACAACATCCTACTAGATTTTAAAGGTTGTGAGGGGCCAAGTTGCCTTTAAATGTTTGATATATTACTTTAACCCCCATTCCTTCTCTAGAGAGCCGATGGATAAAAGTTCTCTCCTAATTGGGGGGCAATGGCGGTTACATAAGGATAACTATTCTTCGCATCAGAAATGCCCCTAAAACTGCGAGGCATTTGCTTTGGGAAGATATTTTGCTTAATTTCTAAAAACTTCTCGTTTCTACCCCTTTTGACCCTACTTCCAAGTAGTGTTAGTGTATATTATCTCCATTCCCCTCCTCAAACTCCCACGTCAGAGAAAGTAAACATTTCTCCCTTCCATCCTTCCCTTTTCTTTGTGAAACCCCATAAATCTCCCTCAAAAACTCCCAATTGGGTCTAAGTGGCACTAATGAAAATTATCTACCTAAAGATTCTAATTCTGTGACTTCAAGGCATAACATTGGAGCTACTGACTATAGAGAGTATAGTGCAAGCAAGAATGTAGTTCAATGGCCAGCTTACTTCAATGCACATACAATTCCAAACATGACACATTTACACCTCTATCTATAGGGAAAATGTCAAATTTGTACTCATAAATACAAAGGTGTGCCTTTTTAAGGAAGAGAAGAACGGTTGACCATTGACATTTATTAAGAGTAATATAGTAATTTCTCATGTCAGTTTTTAGTACATTTTTAAATGGTTCAATAGTTTAATATCTTGTTGGGAAATAGATATGTATGCTTCAACAATTTGGCTGTTTCGATGTGCTTGAGTAAGATGTACCAAACTTTAGACCCCAATAATATGTGCTTCAATGATATGTACCACGATCTCCTTTTCATTATGGGACATAAATTTTGATCCTCGTATATGAGCCCTAAACATTGGAGTGATCGTATATTCTTGTACTGAAATCCATCGTATTAAAAGGTTATTTAATGTTTTTCAGGTACCTTTCTTTGCACGAATGGATGTACAACTCCTGGACGCTATATGTGAACGTCTAGTATCATCTTTGAATACTAAAAGCACATACATTGTTCGAGAAGGTGATCCAGTGAATGAGATGCTTTTCATTATTAGAGGTAAGCTGGAGAGCTCTACTACCAATGGTGGAAGGATAGGCTTTTTCAACTCCATTACCCTTGGTCCGGGAGACTTCTGTGGAGAAGAACTACTAACATGGGCCCTGATGCCCACACCAAGCCTCAACCTTCCATTGTCAACTAGAACAGTAAAGGCCACCACTGAAGTTGAGGCCTTTGCACTTCGAGTCGAGGACCTAAAATATGTTGCTAATCAATTCAAGCGACTACACAGCAAGAAATTGCAACATGCTTTCAGGTACTACTCTCACCAGTGGAGGAATTGGGGAGCTACCTTTGTACAAGCTGCATGGAAACGGTATGCAAAGAAAAAGAAAGAAATGGAGTTGGCAAGAATGGAGAATTTATATTACATGCAAGGTATATATGAGGAGGGGGATTACGATGGTGAGGATAGTGGAGGTGAGAGCTCATCAGTGGATAATGCAAACAGAGTACAACATCTTGGAGCTACAATGTTGGCTTCAAAATTTGCTGCAAACACCAGAAGAGGTGTTGCGAAACAAAAGCCCCCGAGGCCCGACTCTAGTGGCTCTAGCTTAAAGATGCCCAAGTTGTTTAAGCCACAGGATCCTGATTTCGCTTCAGATTCATGAGAAACTAGACAGGATGCTTATTATATAGCTGCATCATTTGTTGCAAAAGTTCCTCTTTCAAATAATTTATGCATTCACAATGTCTTCTACATTCACAATGTCTTCTACAGTTGTAGGCTTGTAGCCTAGATAGGAGACACATTTTTTTTTGATAAACTAGATAGGAGACACATTTGGTAATGTTTTAAACATATTGTTGTTTTGGATCGTATTCGTGTTTCCTATGTATGGTTGAGGTGACGATAAGAACTACATGATAACGTTCCTCTTCACCTTATAAAGCTAGATTGTCAATGTCAAGCTTCCACTAAAAGGTAAGGTTATTAAAACTAGTCCAATCTTCCATTCGGCTCGAATTTTTTTTTAAATATTTATTCCGAAAAAGGGAAATTTTGTTAGGTTAAGACTTATATCATAGAGCTCAAAATAGGTACAACTTTTAATGTAATTTTTAATTATATATAAAAATAATTTGAATTTGAGAACAAACTTGTCACAACATTACTAAGTTAAAACCTAGAGTTATAGGTTTCTAAGCAAAAATTTTTATGTTTCAATTTGAGAGTTCGTACTTTTATGCACAACTTCTTAATTAATTTCTTAATTATTTGATGTCTCGTGACGGTTCTTTTCACATTTAAGTTTGGGATGACTCAATATCTCAATTAGGGATGTGCAAAACCCGCATAATTCCCGACCCAACCCTTCAATCTGACCCGACCCAGCTAACTCGATCCCTACACACATAGTTAAGGGTTGGATAAGGGTTTGTTAAAGGGCAACCCAATATTATGTGGGTCGGATGAGGTATTTGCCTTAACATTTATTACTCTATCTATTAGTCTATTACTTTTTAGTGTTTGACACTATGAGGCTTGAGTACCTAATGGCCTGACCCACTAAGACACTAACCCATGAGACTTTGAGTATCCAAACCCAACCCACTAACCCATTAGACTTCTTGCACACATTGCCAACCCAACCCAATCCCAAACCCGACTCAACCCGTATGCCCAAAACCCGACCTAAAATGAGGTTGGTTGAGGGTTGAGGGAACTTCCACCCAAACCTATGTGGATCGGATGAAGTCTCTCCCCAAACTCGACTCAACCCGACCCATGTTCACCCCTAGTCTCAAAAGTTCCAATTATTAAAACGAAAATGACATGTAGCCCCATTAGTTTGATAGCCCATGAGAGCCCAATAGGTTTATTTCATTGATTTAATCAATGAAATAATTTTATTTTCACTCTTTTATCTCAGAATTCATTGTCCAAAATTTATTGTTTTAATATAGATTCTATTGTTTTTTTAAAGCATAGTGTAAAATTCATTATTTTAGTTATGAATTCATTTGTTTTTGAAATTCCATTGAAAAAAAAAATGGAATTAATATTTACTCGATAAAACTCATCGACAATGGATCTTGTTAGAAAGAGTTTTATGCACTGATTCTGAATATGTAATTTTTTTTTAAAATTTAATATGTATTTTGAGAGTTAAAATGTTTCAAAATTTCGTTTAAAAGACTTGGGTTTCCATGAGCTATCGTTATATGGGCTATGTAGCACTACTGTTATTAAAATTTAATATTTTTACTAACCACTATAACCTTTCATCATATTCTATTAAAAAAAGCAATTTCCTTACAAAATTTTATACTACCTCCAATACCTTTCAATGTAGAGACAAATTTATTGTCAAATTCAAAATTTTCATATTTACTTAAAAATTACATAAAAAACTGTATCTGTTTTGAACTAAGAAAAAAATATATTCTTATTATTTAGAATTTCCCAAAAAAAAAAATAATAATAATGTCTTCCTTTAGTCGAGTCCCCTTTGACCTTTGTCTCGGCGAAGTTCTATATAATTCTCGTCTGAATCAGAGTATTGAAGCACAAGCCAGAGTCTCCAGAGCGCACAAGAATCTCTTTGTAAGCCCAATTTTTGTCGTTCTATCGAGCACCGTAGCTGACACTGTAGTTTAGATAATACTAGGCTTTGATTTCTTCGTTTTAGATTCACAAAGCTAGGGTTTTTGCTCAAATCCTCCTTAGTCCGTACTGGGATTTGACGTTAGTGCTTTTACAACTCCAGTTATTTGTGTTTTTTTGCCCGTATAGAATGGCGACCGAACCGAAACAAGCGACTGACGATGTGAAGATCGACCTGTTTGAGGATGACGATGAGTTTGAGGAGTTTGAGATCAATGAAGGTACGCAAGATCCCTATTTTTTATAATTATTTTATAGTTCTGTATATGAAATCAATTTTTTTTTCTCCTTTCTGTTCGTTCAACTCTATAAAGTGCTGATCGAGTAAATAAATCGAGTGACCCGTGATTGGTTGTTAATGTTGATGGGCGAGGTACTGTTTATTGAGACATAAATTGGAATTAGGGTTTGTAAAGTTAGGAAGATTAATGAAAATAGAATCAGGACCACTTAATTCTTGATTACCAGAGCACCTCATTGAGGACACGGTACTTTGTTTAATCTAATCTATTTTTGTTGTGGTTTTCTGGTGAATTAGAAGAATCTTCTTGTCTTCTGTTTATAGTAAGGTTACTGTTTAGGAGGGTTTTAGCAGAAAAAAATTCACTTGCTTCCGCAGCTGCGCCTATCAGTATGATTTAGATTTTTATCCATCTAGTTTAGGGTTACATTTTATTTTTAAAACCTGGGTTTCCAGGTAGACAATTTTACATGATGGAGAGCTATAAAATCACAAACGATGTTTGAGGAAATGACAGGGAACTCAAGTCTTTGATGCATGATTTTCTGATGGTGCTTGGTTTTTGTCTTAATAATTGATCCTTGAAAGTCCAGATGATTGCTGTGACATAGCAGTTATTAATGGTTACAAATTCCAATACCTTCCTATATGGTGAAGGAACTAATTGTACAGGGGAGAATGGTGTTTGGTCAGGATAACCTAAATGCTCCATTGTAACAAATGTGGATAAGTGAGAGATCAGTTTTTGCATGACTTCTGTTGCAAACAGCCAAACAGGTTCATGATCATGGCTTTGATATGGTGAAATATTATTATATATATTTAACACTTAATCAGAAAGAAAATTCTATACATAAAAGGGCACGCGTACAACGGTGGGCACCGGTTTATTGACCTTTGTTTTTTGGTGGTCCGATATCCTGAGAATGATCTGGTGGCGAAGATTTTATCACTAAAATTTGGGGATTCCACACAGCAAAGTGTTCATTTTTATCTTTTTAATTTTTAATTATTGTCTGTGGTTTAATCTGATCCTATGATTGTCTGATTGATTATAGATTTGTCTCCTGGAAGCTAGTAATTTACTTTGAGATGTCGAGCTCTATTATCATGCGAGTTGCAGGACTCCCTTGTTTTTATTTTTTAATTCACACTTACAAATCTGCTAGACTTTTCTCAAATTTTCCCAATTATTCTTTCACCATAAATTGTGTTTAAGAACTAGAAAGAAACAGGTGGGTGGGTACTCTCTAGACCAAAAACAGAGGAACAAGAAGGCTTTAATGGGAAAGAGCATTCGTTTACCTCCCTGTAGGGGTCGAGAGCAGCCAACTCTGGAGGAACGACACTAAGAGTGGCATGCCCGAGTCATCATTTATAAGACTTTCTTGGGTGGGCCTGTCCATGTAGGCTTGGGTCTCCTATTAGTTGATCGAGTGAAGCTCCTTCCCCGAAAGACAATAGGAGGGGGAGGTCATTGCATTTGAAAAATACATCTGGATATATGGAGCCGGTTGCAAGACCAGGGCACCAAAGGGAAATGGTCATGAGAGAGAGAGAGAGAGAGAGAGAGAGAGAGAGAGAGAGAATGGTATAGGGAGAAACAAAAATTTGAGATGGTTACAGAAAGACACGAAAATATGCAGACAATTAACAAGGCTGGAAACTTAGAGGCAAAAAAGTTAAAATAGGCTGTGATGTATTGCTATTCTGTCTCGTTTTGTTATTCTTTCAATCTTTGTTAGTGTATTTTGTTGTATCTTCATTAAGTGCAAATTCTATCTGCGCATTTTGCTATCTTTAGTTTTGTTGGAGAATCTGACTTGTTTTAAGTGTCTCTGTGATGTTTTACCTTTTTGGCTGTTTATTTAAAATTTAATGTAAAAAGTTAGAGAACTGGTTGTGCATGAGTTCAAATTTTATTTGATGACAGAGTGGGAGGACAGGAACGAAACAAATGAAGGGGCACAACAGTGGGAAGATGATTGGGATGATGATGATGTCAATGATGACTTCTCACTGCAATTGAGAAGGGAACTGGAGAGCAACAACGAGAAGAAGTGAGCGGACTTAGTCAAGTTGTTGCAGCTAACAGTTGTTCTTTCCAGAAATGATGATTATGCTTTTTAAACTTTCATTGGTATATTCTATATGTCCAAATTTACTTTAAACTTGGAGGCTGCTATTGCATAGTCTTATGGTGGAATGTTTTAGGCTTTTGATTAATTGAAGTTCTGTTAACTGTGCATTGAGTTCCAATTTTGCATTCAGTTTGCATAGTCTTATCACTTATGTTCGAATGTCTTATTCTAACTAGTGTTGGGTGAGTAACAAAATTGTTTCATTGCAATTTGGTTGTGTAGCCGCGGCAAATCAGTTATACTGTTTGTGGGGGATTTTTGCATCAGCTCTAGTTTTCTTATAAGATTATGTGGTGTTGGTTTAGAGATGCAGTGAAATTGTCTGAAGACTGAACTGCCCAACTATAACTTATCATGCTTATTATGCCTTTCTTCATACTTGTTCCATTGTCAGAAATGCTTTTTCTTGGTGTGGCCCATATTAGGTTCCTAACTCGTTCACTTTGTATTGAGGCCTTATTGTACTCGTTTGACTCATCTGTTTAGGAGTCTTACTGAGTTCACTTCTTCCATGAACCAGGTGTTGCTCAAATCTCTTATACTAGATAGATTGTACACTGTTTTTCTTTTAGCTTCATATCGATGTACGAAAGACAAATTTGTACAAGGTCTTTGTTGGTTCTTGGTTATGGGAAAAAAAGTACTTTAGGCATGGTATGCATAAACAAAATAATATTCTATGACCAAATATTTAATATTTATGACGATAGCATGGCATCAATCTGATAGGGACGAATACCTGTTATTATAAATTATTTGTTCTAAAAAAATTTGTTATTTTTGTTTGTAAATTTGTTTTAAAGATCCTTGTGATGGGCTGGTTTGTGGAGGTTGAGAATACTATGTGTCGAACAACATGCGTAGTCCGTAAATGCTCTTTATAACCCTTGATGAACCAATATATTCCGAATCTGATTTGCAATAAATCGAAATTGATCTTCCTATAAAACTTCTCAACATCAATGGAGCATTTGAAACCTTCACATAATTAGATATCATCTTCAACCGTCACTAAACCCTAAATCTTAAATTTGAAATTCTAAACTCTGATCCATCTCTTTTATAATATGAATAAATAATATCAAGCAATTTAACGTCTATTGTGGTATTCAATTGTTTTAAACACTGCAAAAAAAAGGTAAAAGAAAAAGAAGAAATCCAAGTATGTAAATTAAGTAGTCAACAAAAAGACAAAATCCGACTTGACCGAGAACCGTGGGTGGTGGGTCAATGTCTAAACCCAATAAAACACTGCATGACTCGAATTTTACGTCCCACCTTTGTTTTACAAAAGACAAATTTAGCATTTTCTTTCTTTTGTGTTGTTCCGATTACTCTGCATGCATTGATAACATGTTTCTCTTCCATGTTATATTTCCTGAATATATATATCGCAGCAAAGAAGTAATACTACACCACCTTTGTTTCCTTCACCTGATCTCTCTTTTTCCTTAAACTTTAATCTCAAAAATGGTCGACAGAGAGGGAGCTAGAACCATCGTAGGCATCATCGGTACGTCTATAACATTAATTTGTTGAAATTGTGTTTTCCTCTCTATACATACATTACACTAATTTCTCACTTTGCATGTATATGCATTTGCAGGAAATGTAATCTCTTTTGGGTTGTTTCTCTCCCCAATGTGAGCTAGCTTGTTAATCCCTTCTTCCCTCCGAAGCTATATCTAACATTATGAAACCTGTTAGAATATGTATAAATGAATTGAAATGTTGTCGCCCAATAAACCAACGCATTAATGACAAAAGGCTTTACTGATGGATTTAGATCTTTTCCCCCCCTCTAGAATTTTTAATTGCAGCCCGAACATATAACAAAAAATGCTAAGAATCTAAGTGTTTTCTGTCTTGGCTATCCCAAATGCTAATATGGATGCATATGATCCATGTGAAATCGTAGGCTCCACATACACTATATGATCCATATGAAAATCATCTACATTTCATCTTGTAGGATAGCTGTGACAAACGCATTGGTATCCTTAAGACAGCTAAACATATAAATTTGTCCCCTCGAGTGCAACTTCTAAATCCGCCATTGGCTAGCTTCAAGCATAGGACTTCCAATTAGTGTTAGAATGTGTATGGATGAATTGAAATGGAAAAATTAATTGACACATTGTTGTTACAGCCCAACATTCATCAAGATATGGAAGCAAAAGGCAGTGGAGGAGTTCAAGCCTGATCCTTACTTAGCAACTGTTCTTAATTGCATGATGTGGACCTTCTACGGCATGCCTTTTGTCCAACCAGACAGTATTCTTGTCATTACAATCAACAGCATCGGCCTCGCAATGGAGGTCATCTATGTTTCCATCTTCTTCTCCTACTCTCCCTGGCAAAAGCGGGTTAGCACTTGAACCAGGACGGACAAATTGATCCGGTTTTAAATTACAAGTGTTTTTTTGGTTGAAAGAATCGAATCTTAAATACACATATGCTTAACCAGTCGATTGTCAACCGAGTCACCTCTCGTTGGTGGTTTTGAATTGCATGTTAATTAACCATGTAGTCTTGTTTGTTTTGCAGCGCAAGATCATGTTGGCGTTGGTGGTTGAACTGATCTTCATGGCTATCGTGGTTTTCATAACCATATATTTTTTCCATACCACCAAAAGAAGGGCTATGATTGTTGGGATACTATGCATAGTCTTCAATGTGATTATGTACACTTCACCATTAACAGTCGCGGTAAGTATCTCTTACTCTCTACGTATGATAAATTATTTAGCACTGACGGTAGATCATGTCATATGTTGATATGGTATTCCAGAACTAATGGAATAATGCCAATTTTATTCTATATATTTTTACCGTCAGAGTCGCGTAATTAAGACGAAGAGTGTCAAGTACATGCCGTTCTCTCTATCACTTGCAAACTTTTGCAATGGAATTTGTTGGGCTATATATGCACTCCTCAAATTTGATCCTTATGTATTGGTATGTCCCAAATTAAACAAATAATTAGTTTTTGATTGGAATTAATGCATAATTAACCCATATTTTTTTGTTAAATTATGATAGATTCCTAATGGATTGGGAACGCTTTCGGGCTTGGCACAGCTTATACTGTATGCGTGTTACTACAAGTCCACTAATTGGGATGAAGACGAAGAAGAAGGTAAATCGGAAGTTCAAATGACGAAAAACTAATTGGGATGAAGACGAAGAAGATGGTACATCAGAAGTTCAAATGACAAAAAAATAATAGGATTATTAATTTTGCATATCTTATTTTAGGGTTTGCAATTAATAGTTATTAGCACATGATTATTGTTAAATACCATGTATGCTTATTAGCTTAATTTCAATGTTGTATATTAAGGACAAGTCTTTCAATTAATTCCAATGCAACATTTTTTGCTCAATAATCATTCTTTCAAAATGTTGTTTGTGAAATTTGTTATGAGATTTCTACTCTTTTTCGTTTAGGAAAAACCTAAAGGTACGTTTAGTTGGGGTAGGACATGATAATGGTAATGGAAATGACCATTATAATGATTTGTTTGATTGCATCAAGGAATAATGATAATAATGATGGATTACAATGTTCGATTGGATCAATAATCCTTATAGCATGTTTGGAATGGACGTTGACCAGGAATGGAATGGGAATCACCATTCATGAGCCCACCATTTCCATGTTTGGTTGCATATTTTTCATGGGAATCACCATTCCCATGCAATTACCATTACATGTTGCAATGGTAATTCCTTGGGTATTGGTTGGGAATGGGCATTTTCGTTCTCATTCCATTACAGTAGATTGGGTCTATAGCGGGGGTTTAAATCGCCGCTAACGTGGACTATCGACGGTTTTTTGCCCGTCGCAATAGCCTTTGTCACTGTACCTATTGCGACGCTTTTTGTAACTGTCGAAAACACCGCTGCTGACATGTACTACCATCGGTTTAAACCGTTGGTATTTGTTGTTCTTTGTCAGCCTTATTTTTCAAATTATTGTGGCAGTTTATGGTCCTAAAACCGCCGCTATTTATACAGCAAATAAAAACCGCTGCTATCTTAGTGACAAATATGAAATTCTCATGTAAGATTAGCGATGGTTTGTGCATTAAACCGCCGCTAGCTAGGTATTTATATTTATATTTTTTATATTTAATATCGTCATCATTTATTGATTATACAAATCATTTACCCTGTTTTGTTCCCAAAATTTAAAATGACACATAAAAGAACTATTATAACATATTTCCAATAACAAACTAACATGAACCAAATTTTAAATAATAAGATATCCAACATTCTCCATTGATACAAAAATAAGCATGTGAAACTAAAACATTTCGTAAACAAACTGAAATTAAACTTTGTCTAAGCATATTTTCACAAAAGCAAAAAGAGAATTAAGATTCTCATACTTCATAAACTAACATGTTTCGCCAAATATGCATACTCTAGGGACCTACCGAGTAGATCGATCTTGAGAATCATGACTCGAAGATGAGAATCGCTTATGTTCACTTGATGAATCTGGTGCCTATACGTTAAATAAATAAACCGATTTTCATCCTCAATATATTTAATATAAAATTACATAAACTAGTTTTGTTTGAACATAATGTACCTGTGATGTAGCATTTGGAGTCTCTAGAACATCCATCCTTTGAGATAGTTGTCCAATGTGTCATCATTATCACCATCATAGATTTCAACTCTTGCATCTCTCCACTATTTCTAGAAGTGAATGACATTCCATTAAAGCGATGACAAGAACTGTTTCCGAACACTTGGGATGGGGGAGGTCCTGTACCAATATCATGTACACGTCCAGCATGTTCTTTTCCAAAAATCTAAGCATAGGCATCATTCTATGAAGCAATATTTGTGGTATTTGTGGTTTGGGATGGTTTCGAAGATGTAGCCTCCATTACTACTGTAAGTTTCTCCTATAAAAATTATCTGGATTGAACCACCAAAGATGCAAATATCATGTATATATAAACTACACAAATATAGTAATTATTTACCGCTAAAGCTGCGGTTTAATCATTCGAATAACCCCCAGCCTTCTTCTTATGCGTCTCAAGAAATAATTCAGCTCTGCTTGGGTTAACACCAGTTTTCTCTCGCTGCCAACCACAAAAGTAAAAAACATATCAATATTATACACAATCCTATATTAAATTAATAGAATAATATTATGCCAAATAATACCATCTCTTCCGCCTTTCTAGCGAAACTTTTAGTCCGAGAAGTGTGCATAATTTTTTGCTTCTTTCTATTATTTGTGTTGATCTCACTACGCTTCTACAAATTTTAAAAAAATTGACACAATGCTATGTTAATTTTGGAGAAACTAACATGAAAAAATGATTAAATGATTAAAAAATAATATTATGTGAGTATATATACCTTTCCCTTCTCGGAACTCCAAAAAACAACAAGAGTTGCCCATTGCGCTTCATCTACATCTTTTGGTCTATTACAAATGACTTCCTCCACAGTATCATGATTATAGTAGACATTAGACTTCAAGTTACATTTATAGTCTCTCCATCTCCTTGTAATTGTTTTCTCCACCCAATAGTCATAACAATCATCATAGTAGAATTAACCCTAAAAGTTATAATAAGGTAACCAATAACAGCGTTTAACATTCTCTATATAAATTGAACACGTCCCCAGCTTTAACATACAAGACATATCAGCAAGAGACATCAAACTCCTCTGAAAGAAAAATTAACTAACACAAAAGAACAAGAAAACCATTTTTAAGGATTGATCATGAATCTTCATCCTGGGCAGAACATTTCCACCATCAATCCTTTATCCCACTCAAAAAATCCCATTCAATAAATCCCTCTCTAATCCTTCAAAGTTATTTAAATTAGAGAAATATATGCAGCTCATCTACATGAGAAGAATGTATAAATATATATGCCTTGATATCATATTGCCTCATTATAAATAAATTGTATAAAACTTATAATTGAATCACTGTGCAGAGAATGTTCAATCATGAGTGGTAGAAGATACAAAGATACTTAAAATATGAAAGCTTAACAAAAATTACCTTCACAACTTTAAGTATCTCTCGAATTTCAGATTTGGTACTTTCACCAATGAACAAAGCTCACCATTCTTAGCAATACTATCCAAAAATTGTCCCAAAAGTCCTCCTGCAGCTTTGATTGGTTGTCCAAGATCATTAAAGGGGACAACTATCCGTTGATCTGTAGGGAGTTCCCACACATCAGGAAGACGTGTACGTCCGCGAGTTCTATTGACTCCTTGCGTATCTACAAAAAAGGCATAACACACTTCTTTGTACAGGTTCGTTATGAAAAAATCCAAATCTAACATCAAAATTTTGAATTTATACCAACTGTTTCAACAATGCCTTCTACTTCCACTTCAATTGCAACCTTTGTTTCAGATTGCACTTGAGAATCTCTATTTTCTTTAACTGGCACACCATCATTATTTGTAGATGCTTAACCCTATTAGAGAGTCTCTTCTTCAGATAAAAGAGTAACTTGACGTCTCCTCCTTGTTCTTGCCATTTATGTTGCCTACATAAGAAAGATACAGTAAAATTACACAAAACCATAATATAAACCATGTCAAATGCCTAAACTAACATTACATACCTTCGTAAATGTCATTCAGCATACTAAAAGAAGAACATAATAACAATATTAGTTACAACATTCAAGTAGTTACAATTCATCTTCATTTATATCTTCACCACTAGAATTATTTAAAAAAATGATAGAGGTTTCATTAAGTGTTTCTCCATCCACATCAACCCTAACTAGCTCAATTCCACCACTGTCTTCAAAAATATTTTCTACACTTTGAGTATGATATGAGTCATTCTCACTATATGTCTCTACCTCATTTTGTGAATTTATGTCGCCCATGTCAAAGAAGTCCCTAGGTTTTGTATGAACAACAACACACCAATCATTTTCCCTAGGATCTTCAACATAATAAACCATTTTAGCTTGAGAAGCTAGAATGAATGGTTCATGCCTAATATGCTCACCAGTGTGAACTAAACGTTTGAAGTTCACAAGAGTGAACCCAAAGGCATCCTTTTTTAACCCCACACCCATAGTTTTGTCAACCCAATCACACTTAAATAAATGAACTTTGAACACACCATAATAATCTAATTCAACTATGTTGTTAATTCTAGGGAGAAGTTTTCAAATGGCCCCTGTACTTTAATGAAATGATTATTTTGGCCCCTGAACTTCATTTTGGGTCAATTTAGCCCCTCAACTTCTAATAAAGTACTCCGTTAGCCCCTTAGCCCATTTTCCATCAATTTTTTGCTATTATGGTAGATGTTTTCCGTTATTAACATGACATGTGATTTTCAAACTTGCTGTCACATCAGCTAAATAAACGAAAATTGTAACGGAATACAATTCACTACAAGAAATTAGAGATTTTCCAACCACATCGGTTGGAAATCTCAGATAAATCGGTTGGAAATCTTATTTTCCAATCGATTTTCAACCGATATTTATCGGTTGGTAAATACCTCGTTGGAAACTTTCTTCCAACCGTTTCTTAAATCAGTCGGTAATTTGCAACGATATTTCACTTGCAAAATTTTTATATTCCATCGGAATTTTTTTTGGTGGGTAAGGAAAATATTTCGTTGGAAATATCTTTTCCGACCGTTTCACAATCGGTTGGTAATTTGAAACCAAAAAATCGGTTTCGACAATTATATTTTCTGTTGGAATTATTTTTCTTACATCAATGAATACCAATCGATTTATCGGTTGGTAAGTATTTATATTCTTAAAATATTCGTTACCAACCGACAAAACAGTTGAAAACTGAATTATTGAAAAACTGAGATATAGCTTAATCGACAGGTAGAGATACTTACCAACCGAAATAGCGGTTGGTAATTTTATAATAAAATTACATTTTTTATTTTATTTTAATTTATGCCTTCGGTTAAAAATTATTTCAAAACAGAGATTGCACAAACAGAAAACCAAATCAGATAGAATTTCATCAAATTATCCATGATAGTATTTCATCAATCATCATATATATATAAGTTTCAATTAAATAACTTAAGTTAAAGCAATTCAATCCTAGCTATTCATCCCCACTATCACCTCCCTCATCTTCCTCACCTTCATCTTCAAATTCATCTTCATCTTCCTCTTCATCAAGTGGTTGTTGAAATGAAGTGGAAGTCCCCTGAACAGCTTTATTGGCATTCATTTGCTTGACAAGCATACTAGCTATCTTGTTTGTTTTATTAAGCTTCTTCATCGTCGTGGAGTG
This sequence comes from Tripterygium wilfordii, assembly GCF_013401445.1. NCBI lineage: Eukaryota > Viridiplantae > Streptophyta > Magnoliopsida > Celastrales > Celastraceae > Tripterygium > Tripterygium wilfordii. The sequence continues at coordinate 5,328,786 of NC_052247.1, forward strand.
CAAATGTTTGTATCGGCTATTTTTCTCCTACAATGACTCCAGACGAGCAGCCAACTCAACTCTTCCAGTTTGTTCCTTCTCTAACTGAGTATTAAACTCAGAACTAAGTGAAGAAACATGAGTTCTAAGTTTTTTTTGAATGTATTCATATCTTCAGGTCCCACAAATGACCTGAGAAAGTTGAATGCTGAGAAGAAGCATCTGACACCACTGTGGCCCTTTTTTCTTCCCACCAACTATTTCACTCCATACATCTAATTCAGATGGTCGAGGCTGATCTACATGTTGACCACCAATTGAAGTTCCTTCCTCTGTGCTCTGACTTGCCTCTAACTGACTCATCTTATCAGTAAATTTTTTTTGCAAAAGAAATACAATTAATTTTCTAATATTAAATACATTTTTTTAATGTATTTGTGACAGGTGCCCATTTCTTACATATGTCATCCCGGATTTAGCATCAACCCACATCTTATTCTTTTTCATATGCATGTGCATAAATAATTCAGCTACAGTTGGCTTCCTACTCAACTCTTCTTCCTGTAATTTAAAAAAGAAACATAATATTAACATCTAGTATAACATCTATGTTCATAAAAGAAGTGAAGCATATATGTAATTGTTCAAAAATACCAATTTCCTTGCATGTTTGGTGACAGGGGCGGAGTCACCAGTATGCAATGAAACACCATTGTTTGAGGAAGTACGATTATTCTTATTCTGCACACTTATCTTGTTGAAGTGTTCAAAACTCCAATGGTTGCAGAGTACCTCCCACACTGAATCTCCTATCCATTCTGGCTTGTTCCCTCTAACACGCACATCAGATAACATATCTTTCATTCGAGCTGCCCCACGCTTCTCAAAATTGGAGCGAATAAGTGGATCATGGTGGGGCAGCCACGTAAATCTCTTTTGTATTACAATTGTAAGAAGAATTACACAAAAAGATCATGTAATGAAATGTAAATTAACAACAATAAAGAAAGACAACAAATGAAATCATAAAACAATAACTTGCCTCAAACTCTCTAAACCACATCTTTCGAACTTCTGGGGGTATTTTCTTCCATGATGGATAAAGCATATCAAATTTACTCTGAATTATTTCAGATATGCCACTAATCGCAAGCTTATGTGGATGAAATCTGTTTAAAAGTGATAACAAAAATATATATGGTAAACAAATTAAGTAATTAAAACTCTTTTCATATTTGTTTCTTACATACCCTTCCCCATCAGGCTCTATTAACCTCTTTCTTGAAATCGGTGTCTCACTGACCTGTGCATGACTAGAACTGGTGGCATGTGTTTGGTTAATGGGTGGTGACTGGGTAGGATGAAATATATTTTGTGAAGTCGTTGAGCTAGAACTTGATAGAGGTGTTGGCAAAGTGGAAGCAGGTGGTGGAACAGTGGATGCAGGTGGTGGAATACTTGACGGAGGTGTAGCACTGTCATTAAAAATTCTAGGCCTGTATTTCCTTATGTGACCCCTATTAGTTGAGGTCCCTCTCCCAGCACCCTGACTGTGACCTGAATCTAACATCTGCATAGATAATTAAGTGCAATTTGTCTACAAATTTGTCCAAGTTACAGCAGCAAAAAAACTACTAATTGAAAGCTGGAATAAAAAACTTTGCTTATAATTTATCAGTGTTCATACAATAACAAAGAATATGTTTATTCAGAATCACTAAATCCAAATACTAGACGAACATACACAATAGTTCAAATCTTAGACAAACAAAAAATCAAACTGGTATAATCGAAGTGTATGCTTATTCATAAGATAATTCAATTCTCAACTAGAATCAAGACAATGGGCACAAAGCACAAACCTTACAATGACAATAGCTTAGGGTTATTGGCATACTTACCTTGGGGCTGAGATATGCTGAAGTGATATTCCTTCCTTTAGCTTCAAAACTAGAGATATTCCCTCCTTTATCTTCAAAACCAAAATAACACAGAAGATAATTCAGTTCTCAAATCCTAGTAGTTATATTCCTTCATTTTCTCAATACACAAACACGCATAATGGGTTCTCATGGAAACAGATTAAATATAATCAATACAATGGGCACAAAGCACAAACCTTAGAAGACAATAGCTTAGAATATAATGGGCACAAGGCACAAACCTAAGATGGGTTCAGATTGCAAATCAAAGTTTCATTGATTGAATTAGAAAACAAAATCAGTCCACAAATACATCAGAAGCACAATGACAAGTACCAAATTGCAATAAAGTTTCATAGTTCAAACATCCAATAACAATTCATTTTATAATCTAAGCAAAAACATGTGGAAGATAAGATCACTTATTCAGAATCACTATCACTATTAAAATCTGATTCATCATCGTTTTCAATTTCTTCATCAGCTTCATCATCATCATTCATTTCATTATATCCATCAACCTCTTCATAGTTGCCCTCAACATCCCGTAAGCTTCAAAGTTGATCATGATCAATTATTACATTCTGCTGTGACATTTCCTCATCTTGATAAGCAACCTCCAAAGTGTTTTTATCATCTACTATACTCCTCGATCTGGTCTTGAAGACAACCCACCAATTTATTTTCTCTTTTACCTTTCCTAGATAAGTTGCATAGTACACTTGAATAACGTGTTGTGGAAGGATGAATGGATCAAATTTTCCATACCTCTTATTATGTCAAATCTCGATAATACCATACTGTTTATGGACTATCATACCTCAATTTATCGTCGAATGAAACCAATCACAATAAAACAACACCACCCTTTTAATAGGTTCTCCACGATATTCTAATTCCGCCACCTCTTTAAGGATACCATAATAATCATTTTCTCCTTCACCATGATCGGTGCCTTTGACACACACCCCACTATTATTCATTTTCTTCCCTTCACTCCATGCATCCATGTGGAACTTGTACCCATTGACAAAAAAAATGGGCCATGTATTCACTCCTACCAAAGGGCCCCATGCTAAGTCATGCAAATATCGATTTACAATGGCATTTTCTGGATTGTGGACCTATGTATAGAACAGATATTTAGTAAGATAAATCAAGTGAAGCGATTTATGTTTAGTACTAATACTTAGAGGCATCACTTACATAATGCTTGAACCATATTGTAAATTCAGCTTCAATCCGAGCGTCCACCTCATTATCACTAATATGTGGTGTGACTGTTTGTAAATATTGAACAAATATACTGCAAGATAGTCATTATATCATTAATACAAAATCTATTTGAGTGATTACATATTAAAGGTTGTTAGTAGTACGAGCTACTTACTCAAGATATGGTTCAACCTCGTCACAATTTAAAAGGACATGTAATGTGGTTGCAGCCAATTCTTTCTCGTTTAAAAAATGAGATATGCATTGTCCAAATGGACGTCTAGGTTGATTGAAAATAGATAGAGTTGGTTGGATTGAGTCATCTTGATCCCATCATCATTTCTTCCAACTCTAGTTCTCATAGTATGTACATCAGCTTCAAAATAATACGAGCAGAAATGAGCAGTCTCTTGGCATAAGTATGCCTCACAAATGGAACCTTCCACACGAGCCTTTTGCTTCACCATCTTTTTTAATTTACCGAGAAACCTGATTGTAATTATATTGCAATTATTGTAAATTTAAGAAAGTTAGTCCATATCGACAAAAATAATTAACTAGACACGATTAAATTAAACGATTTTTACCTCTCAAAGGGGTACATCCATCTATATTGAACGGTCCACCCACAATTGCTTCATATGGCAAATGAATAGGTAAATGCTCCATTGAGTCAAAGAAGCCTGGTGGAAAGATTCTCTCTAGCTTACATAAGATAACAGGAATGTTTTATTGCATTTGTTGTAACTCATCCACTCGTAAAGTTGTTGAGCATAAATCTCAAAAGAACTGACTCAATTCAGTTATAGGATTCCATATTGGTTCTGGTAAAGCATTAAAGGCAATTGGTAGTAAGCACTCCATAAACACATGGCAATCATGATTTTTCATACCATCTCATATCCTCAGCTGTTTTAGAAGGCATAAACCACTATTGCAATCGTTTTCTAAGTGGAAAAAAAAAATTATTTTTGCTGGTTTTCTCTTTTTTCTTTTAATCCTAGATGTTGAGCTATCTTTAGGTGCCCATCTAGACATACCACAAATTAAGCAGGATTCACACGCTTCTTTATCTCTAAAATACAACATACAATCATTTGGACATGCATGAATCTTTTCATATTTAAAACCTAAATCATTAGTAAGTTTTCTAGTTTCATAGTATGAGTCCGGTATTTTAATCCCTGGAACTAATCTTTTTAATATTTTAAGTAATCTATCAAATGAGTTGTTGCTCCACGAATTAATAGTTTTAGTATGATAAAGCTCGACAATGAATTCAAGTTTTGAATATGTCGTGCAATTTGGGTACAACTCTTCATTACAGTCTCCAAATAGATCATAATATTTGTTTCCTTCAAAATTCATAATCTCACTAGAATCTGGCATATAAATACTACCAATAATTGGTTCTTGTACAGTTACATTCTCCATTTCTATAGGACCACTATTATAACCTAATAAATCATCTACCATGTTTCTAACTGGATTATGAGTGTGTGATGTCGACTCAATATTGGCACCACCAACATGAGTAATATTCTTAGATATATCTTTCTCACCATGAGAAAACCAAGTTTTGTACCCAATCAAAATTTCATTACAAATCAAGTCATCATATACTTCATTTCTATATTTTCTAAAAGTATTAACACAGGATTTGCATGTACATAATATTTTTCCATTTTCTGGAATATTTCGATAAGCAAAGTCAAGAAATCGAATAACACCTAATTTATATGCTAGGCTATTTTGTGGTTCATCCATCCAACTTTTATCAACCATTTTTTCATCAGTATGCAACTATTATTAATAGAAAAATTATATAGTGATATATGGTTAGGAAAGAACCTATCAAGCAGTACCAAATCAAAGTAGACAAGTTGTTGAAGTACTCAACTTATTTGCTTCTTGACAGCAGCCGGTAAACATATTCCATAATTTCCCATCAGATTGCATCAAACAGAATAGAGAGGTAAATAAATCTTCCAAGAGGACAAGTCAATAACAAAAACCAAGATATAACAGATAGGTAAAGCTAAAAACACTTAAACCCAGTTGCAATGACCCTGCTGCCTTGTGAATGACATAAACGATGTTTTCTCTCTGAGTAGCACTTTAGTAAAACTAATTTCCAACTTACTGAGTAGAAATTTAATAATAAGAATTGGCATATCAGTGCCAATCTCAGTTCCTATGAATAAGAGAGGCCATCGAATAAGCAGTCTCCTAATAAAAGGATCGCAATAAAGAAATCATGAGCATAATATCTTCAAGAAAATTTCAGAATATTAAACAATGGATCTAAATTCATTTTCCTACATGAAGATTTTGTTTGAATATCAAAATACAGCAGAGACAAAGCACCAGTTCTTTTTTCTCGATCTATTCTTAAATGAATCCTTAATGCCAGGTAAAAGCATCTAGCGTTAGAAAACAAAAACAGTTTCTCCAACTTTTTTTCTTAATCGAGCCATATGTTATAATTTTATACCACCTTCTCCAGAGAATAAGGTAAACTCACTAACTCAAGTATCGACAATATTATTCTAGTAGAGAAACACATAGAAATTGATTCACATGAACACGTCCACACAGTAAAATTTTGGAAAAATTCCCAAAGAACAACACCTATTGTTCAATATGGCAGATCTGGGATAAACAATTAGGGTTTTGATTTGCAACATAAACTCCTAATCTATCAAACAAAAAACATAAATAAATTGCCTGAGAACTACAAGATTTGCATGCAAAGCTCTAGATTGGATGGAGAGTAAATTCGAGAAAGAGAAGAGTGATATCCCCAAAGAGATTGACGTCGCAACACGATTCAGAACTACGAAAAGTCAAAGGTTCAGTGATGCGATTCGCTTGTTTGCAAGAAGAAAAACTGAATCTGAGCAGGGAGTGAAAGAGGGAACGAGAGAGGGAGAAAGAGGTGAGTTCGTGTTCGTGACGAGAATGAGTGCATGAAGAGACGAAGTGAGCAAAGTAACTTTTGTCGCGAAGGAAAAAAAGAAAACTTAACCTAATTGTGCGGCGGTTTTAAAAACATAAAAATAAACCGTCGCTAAATTAAATTATTTTATATCTAGCGACACATACTTAAAATTGCCAGAAGAAAACCGTCGCTATCTCTCCATTCTCTTGTAGTGTTCCATTGGTCAACATATGTCGAATGACATGTTTGCCCCAACTTTTTTATTCATAATATAATTGTATTATAATAACCGAACATTGTAATAATTAAAAATTATCATAACGTAATAATTTTTAGATTATGATTATAATTATAATTATAAGCATAACATAACATAATTATTATTAGATTATAATATTATAATTATTGGAACATGTTGTATGCTAATTTTAAATCATAAAATGTATTCTATAATCATGACTTGTTTGGGAAAGACGTAGTTTTCAAAATTCAATCGAGTAACTGTATTTTACTTTAAAAAAAGGGAGAAAATGTCACTTACTCTATTATTTCTCTTTAATGAGACATAAGAAGAAAAAAATAAAGCATGTTGGGAAAAAAAAACCAATTCGAATATTTGGTGGTATTCAATTATTGGAGGCTCTCTCAATTCAATTGCTTAAACTATCAATGTTTGGAGGTATGTCGATCCTTCTAGCATTACAACAAAACATTTTTTTAGCAACAGATCGCTAAAACCAAATTTTCCATTGCTAAATTTAGTTAAAATTTTACAACCTTTTGTAACAGAATTTGTGATGGAATTGTCCATTACAAACAATTTCGTTGCAAATTAGTAAATTTCTGTTGATTATTTTAATTGGAATGCAAAAGTAGTTTACATTTGTTAATGTTTAGTTCATTATTTTAATTGGAATATAAAATTTGTAATATGCGTCAATGTTGACTTAATTATTTTAATTAGAATATAAAAATTGTTTAAATTTGTTAATGTTCTATTGATTATTTTAATTGAAATATAAAAATTGTTTATATTAGTTAATGTTTTGTTCATTATTTTAATTGAAATATAAAAATTGTTATATTTGTTAATGTTGAGTTCATTATTTTAATTGGAATATTTATATTAACTTGATTAATGTAATTTGTATATGAATATTGTAATATGAAGGTGATAATGATTTCACGAAGAAATCAAGATTTTTCATATAAATGAGTACGATTACAGTCAATCAGCTCCTTGGGTTGATTGTACCCAGACAATTGCTGCAAGTTCTTCACAACATCAATTACCATATATTAATGTATGTTGATCCTAGAATTGTGTACCAGTGAACACAACAATCATTTTGAACAAGTGATTGCGAACAACAATGTTGAGATTAAAGATGATGAACGTTACATAGAATCTGATGATAATGAGGTAGAGGTTGAGGATGATAATGATGGTGGTGACATTGAACAAAATGTTGGGCTGCAGACTCTCCTATTGCCATAAATACCTGAATTTGGAGATGTTAGTTTTGAAGATGCAGTATGCACGGATTGGGATCATGTTAATAAGGGAAATGTAGGTGACTTAGAAGTGAAGTAAGTGTTCGAGAATAAGGCAGAACTGCTTAATGCGTTGAAATCGTGGCACATAGAAAACAACTATGAATACAAGACACAACGTTCTAACACATAAATTATTCAATTCAAATGTTTGAAAGACAACACTTCTAGATGGTACCTTCCGACGAAGACAAAAGAGTCAATTTCAATGTGGATAATAACTGTGCTAAGAGGACCACATACATGCACAAACGCCTATTTAACACAAGGGCACCAACAGCTGGATGCTAATTACTTGGGAAGTGTGGTTTTAGAAATTTTCCGTGTTGATTTGAATATTAGTGTTGCTGCAATCCAAGCCTTTGCGAGCACACAGCTGAAGCATGAAGTATCCTATTTCAAGGCATGGATAGTCAAACAAAAATCAATAGAGAGGTCATTTGGATTGTTCGAGGCATCATACGGGGTACTGCCTAAGTTCTTTGGAGCTCTGCAAATGTCGAATCCAGACATGATTGTCCATTTCGAGCATAAGAACGATAACCCCTTAGTGGCAACATTTGGACGTGTGTTTTGTGCATTCAGGCCATGCATTGAAGGATTCCAGTATTGTCTTCCATTGATCAACATTGATGGCACATACCTATATGGAAAGTATAAGGGGAAGTTGCTGATAGCAGTTGGATTTGATGCCGATAATGGGTTCTTCCCATTATGTTATGCGTTGGTCGATGTGGAAAATAATCGAAACTAGGCATGGTTCATTAATTGTATCCGTGTGTATGTTACTGATCATCAGGGTATATATGTGTTGTCCGATAGACAACCCAGCATCAAATGCGTAATTCGAGAACAATGACCTAAGCCATTCACATGCCACAGATATGGTGTCCCATACTTAGCCAGCAATGTCATGATAAAGTTCAAAGATTATGAATTGAAAGACACAGTTCATAATACGGCTAGAGAAAAATCTCGGGAGAAGTTTGAGTTTTGGATGACAAGGTTGAAAAGGTTGAAAGAACTAAATGTCGAAGCATGGCGTTATCTGGACAAAGAAGAGAAAGAAAGATGAACATTATCATACGATGATGGACATCGCTATGGTAACATGACTACGAAGATGTCAGAAATTTTCAACAATGTCCTAAAAGGAGGTCGATTTCTGCCTGTCACCGCTCTTATGCAATTCATTTTCTACCAATCAAATAACTACTTGGTGAAAAGGAGGATCATAGCAGATCATAATATGTGTGAAGGTAAACAATGACCAGGGAAAACAATGAAAGCTCTATTGCGGGAAGTTTACATATCAAATCGACATTAGGTACGTAAGTTCAATCATGATCCATCGATATTTCAAGTTTCCACAAGAGTTAGCCAAACTCAAGTTAATCTACAAGGCAAATGAAGTCATATAATAGAGATTGGGGATCATGCTGATCAACGGAATTGTACATGCAACATGTGGAAGTTGTATCATCGTCCTTGTTCGCATGTTATTACATGTTGTTCGGCTAACCACGTAGAATACTCTCAATTTGTCGAGTCGTACTTCACTGTCGCTTCGTTCCTGCCTTCTTATGCACCCACTTTTCATCAAATACCAGATGAAACCGGGTGGCCTATATACAATGGGTCATTACTGATCCCGGACCCTAAACTACTACAATCAGCAAAGGGTCGGCCGAGATCAACACAATTGACTAATGAGATGGATATGCGAGAAGGAAGTTCACGCAACAAATGTAGCGTCTGTGGTCAAACAAGACATAACAATAAATCACACGAATCCAGGAGTTGAAGTAGTAATGTTTTTAATTTGATAGATATTTGACAATGTTCTTCTAAAATATGTTTTAAATTTGTATTAGACCGAAGTATGTTATTGCTATATTTTGCATTGCTATTGTAGAAAATATATTTTGTGGGTTTATGATATTGCCTATATTGTTTCCAAATTTGTTTTGTAGGATGTATTTTTTACCCCTTTCACAGTTATTGTTTACCATAGTGGTTTCATGGTAAACAATAAGAGTGAATACAGATTTGGTTTAGTGGATATCATCAAGATACGTAAAATTGAGGAATGGACCAATGTCTATTGTTGGCACTACTTGGAAAATGGGCTAAATATTAGTATTGGATATTCACAGTTAAAGTATCTTAGACACGGTCAACATATATCATCTGGTCTTGTTGACCTCATAGAAGAAGTTGATTACTATGAAATGACAATTGTCGGTGCAACACATGGACAAGTTCATCTTTATGTGTGCTACCATGCTGTTGATTTGAGTGAAGACAATGACGACAATGCATTTCGTTTACATGGAGTTCGCACCAACGATTATACATAACGTTTTGAGGTATGACAATTTAAATTTTATGTATTATTTGTCTTATGTCTTTTTTTTTATATTTAATGTAATTATATATTTCTTGTAGGCTGTTGAATCTTTCGTAAATAAATGATCAAGGAAGAAGAAGATTGGTTCATGTATCGGAATGGCTGCTATGTCTTTATTGCATGTCTTAATTTGTAATTAAGTTATTAATCAGTTCATGACAATAAAAAACATGTAATAAAAAAACATAATGAGTCTACGACCCTGTCCTCCTCCTAGTACTCGGAGTCCAAACAATTGGGGGCAAAAGATGGAGCAGGAGCGGAAGATGGACCAACCTCATCTCGACTATGCTGTGAAGAATAAGCCGGACCATATATGCATGACTGGCCTCCTCTAACTCTAGCACCACGTGTAGCTCCACTGGATCTGCTAGCTAGTGAAAACAATGTCTCTCTCCCAGCTCATGTAGAATATCGCGACATGTGGCAAAACCAACCATGTGCTGACCGAAGTGGCATCAGAAATAGCATCAACCATAGCAACACCAGCCATTCGCCCCCTCCGCTGTCAAATGAGCCTACATATGAATAATAGTTAATTAGCAAATCATAGTATATATGAAAAACATGTGAATAAATATGCATGAATTAAAATTAATATAAATACTTACAACTCGATGTGGCCTACTCATGTGATGCTCGTACTCTAGCTGGGGAATGACTGGAGTTTCTGTTGGCGGACTGATGAATATACGGGTGATAGATGTATACCACCGCATATAGTCATCGATACCCAAGTACGCAATGCGCTCTTGTACAACTAGGTCATGTCATTGCTCCCACTGTTCTCCGACTCAACTCATGCAAATTAGCACCCATATTCACTTGCTCTGGAATGTGTTGAAATAGTCCAAACTTTCGCATTACACGAACAGGGCAATGTTACTCAACTATCTCATAGCATAAGAAAGGTACGACCGACACCCATATCTAGGATCCTTCAACACACACGTGGCGTGGTAGAAAGTCGTTCTTGTGTGTAAGGCATCCACACAACCTGCCGTATAAAATAAAAATAAAAGATGTAGCACACAAGTTTTAATAAATTTAGAATTTATAATAAATTGTCATTAGTACTTGATGAGGCCCCTGAGTATCAAGCTCAGCCCTAGCAAACGAAACCACAGTGGTGGGATTATTTCTAAAAGTCCGAACCCCACTCCAGATAGCACCTAGCAGAGGCAAAGGGCCGTCTGGTCCAGGTACCACATGCCTAACAATCTCCGAGTGACATAGATGTAGTCGCTCCCACGACCATAACTACAAAATGTATATAAAGTGTCACACATTAAATTTACAAAAATAACGTCAAACCAAATTACGAACATAACATCAATCACAAAATAATTTATACTAACCTATAGTAACATTGCCCATCCACCCATCCCTCTTGCTCCACTTAGACAAGCTCGACAAAGATTTCGATATAAAATAGCGAGAACAACTCCTCCCAAGCTATACGTCCTAGTCTCCTACAAATCCTCCAATAGCGACAAATGGTGAAGTGAAACGCTATCGCCATTGGTGCTCATGAACAACAAACTCCCAAACATGGCCAAAATATAGGCTCAAGCATACTGTCGTAATACATCCTCTCCAACACCATCGAATGGTGGGTTGTGATGACTGACATTGTCAAACAGCCAAAACAATCGAACAGAGACACCCTGCCTCTGCGTACGTGGGGGAACCCGACCCAACAGTCGCTGCATGACATCATCCCACTGCTCAACCGCATGGCTAATGACAGCACAACCATCCACTCTCAGTCCTAACAACGCACCTGCATCTTGGAGAGTGACTGTTATCTCACCGCAACGAATATGAAATGTGTGCATCTCGCACCTCCATCTCTCAACTAAAGCGGTAAGTAGTCCATGGTCAAGCCAACTATGACCAATCTGGGTGATCCCATAAAAATCTGCGTCGATCACAAATGGCCTAACATATGCGTCTAAATCCCAGAGCACATGGAGTCTAAACACGATAGCTTATCGAGCACCATCCTAAATATATATATAATTTAAATAAATATCTTCATAAATATATTAAAATAAAATGAACATTAAGCTCAAAAAACTCTGACTCAAAAAACTCTGACCTGACAACTCCAAACATCCTCTTATCTATGTCGAGCTTGCATATACAAAACAAATCCATCTGCTAGACCAGGATTCTAGACTCTCGAGACCCCAGATACGGATCGAGATGTAGAACGACCACCCCGTGTTCGTGCCATTACCAATCTGACAAACATTTCAGATATAATATAATATAAGCCAAAACATTTAATTATAATGTATGTTGCATAATCAGGCTTGGGACAGGCTTCGGGCTGGGGCCCATCCAAAATTGGCCTGAGATGTCGGGCTTTAGACCGGGCCAAAATTGACCCAATGTCTCAGCTTTAGTCTGGGCGCAGCCCCAGAAATGGAGCCTAGGCCCGCCTAAAGAGTCAGGCCCGAGTGCCCAGAAAAACCTGTGGTCGCGGGTTTGTTAGGTTTGGGGGGCAAGGCAAAGCAACAATACGAAACCCTCAACCCAAAACCTCTAATCTGCAAATTCTCCAAAACTTTTCTGGGACTCGAAGCAATTCCGGAAAAAAAGCTCTTATCTGGTGAGATTTTTACTACAATGGGAACAGAAATGTCAGGACTTGAAATGCAATTACAACACCATTCCCCCCATCGCCACCAACCACCTTCACAAAACCCTCCCCATCTGAACCAACCCCAAATGGTTGTAAGTAAATTTGTTAATGCAAGTAACTTCAACAACAACAACTATGGTGTATATCAAATATTATGTGGTGCTGGTGTGGAGTGCAATCAAAGAAAAAAATGAACATTGAACTAATCAAATATTGAATAACCAAAAACAATTTTGTGCAAATTCAAGAATGTAAACAAAGACGCAGAGGCGCCGGAGATCAACACATACTAGTCGAACTCTGACGTCGACGATTGTTGTGGCGTAGTGTACTGACGGCCACTTGCAGAAGAACCCTAACCTGTTTTCTTCCTTGCGTTGGGCATATGCCGCTACGTTGTGTTGTTTTATATTTAAGTGAATGTCGCTATTTGCAATGGCGGCATTCACTGCCGCTATTTCTAACAACTGCATTTGTTATAATGAATCATAGCCACTGTTCACAACAACGGCTATGATTTGTCACTAGCATAGCCGTTGTTTCCAAGAATGACTTTACTTAAATTTTACTGAACCACTTTTCTCAACAACGGCACCACTAAAGACAAAGCAGCGTCGCTGTTGAGAAGAGTGACAAGGTGCTAGATTGCTAAAAAATTTAAATTGAGCGTTATATGCCCAATAAAAATATGTCGGATGCTATTTGGAAAAAAAACTCCTAAAACATCTACTTTTCTCTGACACAATTTAACAACGAATGATTAGGTGTCTCATCAACACATCATCAAGTGTAGATTTGACCCTCTACAATTTAGCATCCGCTATAGGACCCTGACAATCATACAATCAACCAAGTTATTGTCCAATCGATGTAGCTGAGAACATGGAAGATGTCCTAGACTCATCGTAGCATAGATCTAGCTCTCACAAAGCAGATGCAAGAGAATTTCGACAAGTTCAAAGCCTTGGAGGAGGACAATGCATCTATACGAGTGGAGAACATGACACTAAAAGTAGGGTTGAGCAACTAACAGATCAACTCACCCTGCTGCACAAGGTTCTAAAAAACAAGCATTAGAACAATAGTTGACCCACTATAGCCTCACGATTTGCACACCAGACACAGTCATTTGCAGTCGGCAATCCCTTTGTCGCTATAGTCGACCCGACCAGGGTAGCTACAGTTGATATCCATTAGCAATCGACTGCTGTTGGAGGTTCCATAACTGCCCTCATAGGCATTCTAAGTCGAGAGCAGTGTACGACACACCCTACTACAACGAACCTTTTCAATCACAATCACCACCAGCGCCGAACTCTGCACGACGTCCGGTGGAGCACTTGACATTGAGTTGGCATATAGATTTGCTGAGATGGAGGTCATAATCAAGAGGATCCTAAGAGTACTTGTTGACTCCATATTTATCGACGCTCTTGCCATGGGAAAATGCCACGAAAGTTTAACTTCCCTAATATGAAGTTTTCAATGACACATCATACCTTGATGACCATATAGCTCAATTCAAGCAGAGGATGTTCACGGTTGCCATTCCACGTGACCTACACAAAGCCTACATGTGTAAAAGTTTGTGTTCGGTATTGTAGGAGTCGTCCTATAGTGGTATATCGACTTGACATATCTTCATTTGCGCTATAGACCGATGTCTTTTTTGAGTACTTTGTCAACAACAGGAAGCTACAAGAAAACTCAGACGACCTCTACAAGATCTGCCAATGAAGTAGGAATCCCTTCGTGACCATGTCAAATGGTTCAACCAGAAAAATATTTGTTTTGCATTGTAATCCAAACACAGCTATCACGAAATAGAGACGTCCTGGCCCTGCGTGGGCCTAGTTCAAATGGAAAGAAGATAAGTTCGACTTATGTCAAACGTCTGCATAGAACGAGTGATGAGAGGACAAGCGTAGTCGTTAGACTGAATGTCGAATGACCAACCATGACATTAATCCTTAACCGCTCAACCAAAGGAGAGGATCTACACGCAATAATCATCGGCAATCGATTGATCGATTGCAAGTGCCAAATGGCAGAGCAATGATCCCTTAATGCAAACTTAGTATTAAGCCCATCGAGCTAGTTGTTATTATGAAAAACATAGGTAATGCTGTCAAGTGACCGAACAAGAGGAAAGGTCCCAACGACATGAGGGACACGATGAAGTGGTGTGTGTTCCATGGTCATCATGAGCACATGTTCAGAGATTGCATTGCACTATGTTATGAGGTGCTCGAGCTGCTCAAGATTTCTTGATTGACAAAGGCAAGTCAACCCTCACAAGGGGCAACTAGGAGTCACTCCACCAGCTCCACCCCGTCCGGAGATGACCGTGACTGTGATTGTTGGAGGATTAGAGGTAAGTAGAGTCATCCACTCTATTGCAAAGCGACATGGCAGACAAGTCGTTAACCCAACAATCTTGGTCAGAAGATCAACTAACGTTCCATCTTACCAGACAATCTTCCTCATAGATGAAGAAGCTTCAAGCTTTTTGGACATTCATCACGATGCACTTGTTATTTAATTACTTTTGGCTAAATTTTTAATTAAACTAGTATTGATTGAAAATCAAAGCTCGGCCAATGAACTTTCACAATGCTCTCAAGAGCTAAGGATTGATGAAGCAAACATCAACTGCCAGCCGATAGTCCTCATTGATTTTAGCGGGGAGGAGAAGATCGTGAAGTTCACGATCAACGAGATGAGAGCATGAGCATCACAATTGTCTTCTTGGTTTCCTCAGTGAACATTTTCATCTACTACTACATCCTCATCTAGGGTATAAACAAGTTTACCTCAATTGGGCTGATTAAGATAAATCACCCATAATGGCAAATCCATGGCTGTGAATCCTCTCGTCTCTCTTGCTCCACTCTCGCCACTTCTGTGACCTGAATCAACAAGTGCTTAGAAAGAGAAATTGCATTGAGAATCACCAAAAATCTCTCAAGTTTAAACAACACTGCCTGATATTGTTCTATAAGAATAAGATTTTACATTGTAGCTGACCCATCAAACTGGCAAGCAAATGATACATCTAAAAACCCAGGAAAAATTTAGAAACAAAAAATTGAGTAACAGAAGATGTATGAAAAGCTTTACATCATTCAACAAACAGGAGATGTAGGACATCCTCATAAACCTATACTCATCACCTACACACCATCCCTGCTGGGAACGCAGGTCTCACCTTCATCCCAGATACAAATTGGATATTTGATGTCCCTTTGAAACAACCATACATCAAATGTACATCTATATAATGGTGTCGTCCTTCTAAGGGCCGCGGTGCCTACGAAAGCAAAAGCAACCTTGTTGCTGATCGGAAGGGATCATGCCACCACCTTTCGATGTGTCAATGGCCTCAATCATAGAAACGACTTCATCCATCTCAGGTCGCTTGTCAGGGTTAGCATCCCAGCATCGCTTCATTACATTAGCTAGAGCACTTGGGCACCATCTTGGTATCTCTGGTCTCAAATTCTGCAGTTTTAAAACAAGAAATGATGAGCATGATAAATCATGCAAAACATATTACGCTGCCCACTGAAATAAGGTTCTCCAAGCTATCTCCTCTACAATACATATATATATATATATAAAGATAAAAACAAATATTATACCTGACGGACCACAGCTGAAGTCACTTCCGAAAAAGTAAGGTCAGGATATGGCATCTCACAGCAATATATCTCCCATAAACAGATTCCAAAACTGTATACATCACATTTCCTATTGTATGGGTTGCCGTTGAGAACCTATGAAACACGTATTGAGTCATCGATCACTACTCTGAATAAAAAGGGGTTAGAGAGCAGGATTGTGACTCTGCCTAGGACCACTTTGTTTTTATAGCACCCACTTCATGATACACAACATGTATGCAATCAAATGGCAGGCTTATGTTTTCTACAATAAAAAGGGGTTAGAGAGTAGTGCGCTTATTTCTCTCTTTTTTGTTAAAAAAAATTAATAACAGAATTTTTCATTTGTAGCAAAGACCCACCTAAACTGAAAATAAATGAACCAAATACCTCAGGAGCCATGTAACCAAGTGTCCCAGTTTCACCAGTCATATCATTAGGATTTGACGCCTCAACACGAGCAACCCCAAAATCAGCTATTTTTACGGTACGACTCTTGTCCAATAACATGTTCTCTGTCTTTACATCTCTATGGACAATCTTCTGCATGTGAAGGTAACTCAACCTGAAAACAAAAACTGAATTAGATTCCAAGTGCTTAACCAGCAAAAAAATGGAAGGGTCAAGTCATAGTTTAATTATTCGTAAACAGGTCATTGTTAAATTGCCAAAAGACAATGCTGGAAAGAAACATAAAAAAGGTAAACACTCATGCACAGGGCTCCCGCAGTGAGCGGGATCAGGTACAGGCAGGATATATGGAGTCACAGACCTTACCCCCACATAATATGTGGAGACCCTAAACCTGGAATTGAACATGTGATATCTAGATTGCATCACTGGGCCGCATGTTCGCATGTAACGCAGGAAAGAAACATATAAAAATAAATAAATGGAAATATGACATGGGTACCCTCTTGCAAGATCAAGTGCCAGCTGGATCACCACCTTGAATGGTAGCTTTCTTCTCCTGTTCTTTATGAGATAAGATTTTAGGGCGCCGCCTGGAAGATATTCCACAACAACACAACAAACGCTGCTTGGCATGCCAATTTGGCCATTCTCAGTCTGGATGCGTAACTCAGATGAGCCCATTGTGGCCCCTATAAACTGGAATTGATGCTCAAAAATTAATATAAGAGAGACTACAACAATATTGAACATTAAATATGAGAAAATAACAAATACTTAAGAAATTTCTTAAAAGACAAGCTTTTAGAAACAATCTAGAGATCCTTTCCATATCTATTCACTCTAGTTTTCAAAGTTTGCTTACTAACCCTAGTTTTCAAAGTTTGCTTACTAACCCTGGTGAATGCTTGCACATCCAATCTATAAGCATTTTAAGTTTACCGACCGAACCAGTAATATTCGAATACCTGAATCCTAAGAGCTCCAACAGGTCTACTAATCACACAGAAGCCATTAAACAGTTGGGTGTGAGAGAATAGAAAGACTAATATTATCAGCAAGAAGCCATAGCAGTGGTAAGGTAACTGATAATGGCACTCCATTGAACTGACCCAATAAAAGAGGGGAGACCAAGAAAGAGAAATAGACATTTTTATTTATTTAAATTGTTTTCAAATGACTCGAATATATTCTTTAACCTTGCTCTGCATTATGGAATTCCAGAAATGTAAAAGCAATTTTCCTTTTCCCTTTCTCTTTCCTGATATAAATCATTCATATGTTAAATGTTGATGTAATATTATAGATATGATGAAATACCAAACCTTTCTTAAGATACATGCTAAACATCTTGTAAAGACCTTGACAAGCTATAGAGTAGCTTAACATTTCTTATTTAATTTCTACTTCTACAATGAAGAATGAAGGTAGACCCAATGGGAATGAGATGACTTCAAAAAGTCTACAAATTTTCTAATAAATGATGCAATATTCCTTCTGCCATCAGGCATACAAGTAATATAGATTTCAGCCTGCTGAGTGGTCCATAACACAAACAAAAAACTTAGGCTTCTTCTACCTTAGTACTGTAAATATAGACATTCCAGGTGCAATGCATACTAATATCTCCAAACCAATTGAAAAAAAAAAGAAAGAAAGACTGTAAAGGATTCGAAACTACATTTGTTTGGTATCTTACGTTGAGATGAGCATATTTTACTGGAGGATGTTTTACAGGCCAAGCTCAAACTAATATGCAATCCCATCTATGTTCTCTCTAGAATGTTTTAGGCAACTTTTGTCGCTACACTAAGAAAAGTAATAACGGCATGCTATCATATAAAAACAATGGGATGACCATTCCATGAATCATCCAATATCCAGAGGGACTACACTGAATGTTGCGCAATCACAAATATTAGAGAACCAGGCCACCAGAAGGGGCGGCATGCCTAAAGCTTTAAGTGTCCTAATATCAGATATAGAACTAGAAATAATCTCTTATTTTTAAGGAAATTTTTTGATTGCTTCATTTCTAAACATGTAATAATTTACTTTATGCTTTTGTCTAGGGTTTTGGGTTCCTATATGAAAACAATACTTGGACTATCAAGGAATGCTGGATGATTAATGGATTTGACAAAAATATTCAAATCCTCACTCTACTAAACTTCATCTCCTATTCCTCAAATTTCTTCATGTGTAACAATTGCTTAATACTAACAACACAGTATTTATAGCTGGAAACGGATCACAAATGTAGATCTTTCAGGTGATGCGACAGCAAGCCATATCGAACCAAGCAAGAGTCTTTTTAACAAAATCCAGCCCCAAATTCACTAACACATAAAAAAAGAAATGTATATACACAAGAAGAGAGAAAAAAAATATTAAATGCAAAGAATGTCGATACTGATCCAAATTAATTTCATATCAATTTAAAAAATGCATGTAGTTTAAATGCGAATGCTTTGTTGGATGTGTGGTCACACTAGAGTAGGAAAGATAGAATAAGAAATGGGATTATTAGATCTAAGGTAGGAGTAACACCCATTGAAGATAAGTTGCAAGAAAATCATTTAAGATGGTATGCTTTGTTGGATATGCTTTGTATAAGAGAGAGTAGGAGGCGTGTTTTTATCAAGAATAGAACTTGAGACCTCTCACATATATGACTAGTATTCATACCAACTAAGCTACTTAATGTTTTTTTAATTGAAGAAACATAATAATTCAATATATTGTATTAAAAAAACCATTACTATTAAAATGAGATCTAAAAATAAAACTATCTTATGCATGTGGAGTGTGTATATATATACATATATAATTATTTTCTATATATATATTAATATATACATGTATAGCGGGGCGGGGGCGGGGTCGGGTGCGGGGCGGGGGCGGGAGGCAAACCCATACCCGCCCCGCACACGGATTGAGATTCTTTGCCCCGTCCCCGGCCCGCACAAGCCTCGGATCGAGGAAAATCCTCATGGGTCCGGGCGGATCAAGCACAAATTGCCATCCCTAACCAAACTTTTGGTATAAATGCTCGGTTGATGATGAATGAGTAGCACGGATACGGACACAGGACACATGATTTTTCAAAAAAGTAGGATACGGATACATTAAGGACACGTTGAACAAATAAATATATATATATATATATAACGAAAAAAATATATATAACAATACTGTTAAACATGATTAGGTTCAGCCCAAGTCAGATTTGTTCAACCCATTCCAAGAAAAGCCCAGCCCCACGACTGTAGAAGAGGAGTCCTATGTGGGGAAAAAAATCAAAAACAATGAGTGAAAAGAGAGAGAAGGCTCTAGAGCGTAGATCTCCAGACCGAAGAGACTTCATTCTCCTTCTATCAAAACGTTATGTTATGATCAAGTGAATGGGATTAAAGTTCTTCTCCCTTCACTTGTTCTTCAAACGCCAGCTTCTTCTTTTCTCACTCCATTTCTGATCTCTGCTAAAAGTTCTTCACTTTTTTTTTCGAAAATAGGCAAAACCTTACCTTTAATGGGTTGATCAGTCTTTGTAAATCAAATCATCCTTGTTCTGTGGTCGTCGATTTTTATAGAACAACAATCCTTTGTTGTCCCTGTGGTTGTTGATCTCTATGGTCGACAATCTCTGTGATCATCGTCTTTAGTTTTGCATGATGTCGATGTCGATGTCGAAGAGAGTCGAGTTTCAAAACGATAGAAAGGGATGTCGTCTAATGCTTACAAATATAAGAAAACAAAAATCCTATAATAAATCAAAATTTCCTATAATAAATTAAAAAATCAAACAACAAAGCGTGTCCATAACGTATTTGCACATGTCAAAAATGTGTCCAATATTTAAAAAATAAATAAATAATTCGGATACTCAATTTAGCGTATCCCAGACGTATTAGAAGCGTATCCGTGTCGGATACGTGTCGGACACTGACACTCTGTCCAAAACAGAGTGTCTGTGACTCCGTGCTACATTTTGATCATCAATTTAAACACTTGATGTTGGAAATAAAAATTGTAGAGCAATAAAACAAAAAATAATCAATAATGTCATCAAGGATTATATTTTAATTTTTAAATGCTATTACCTAACAATAATTATGGCTTCGTGGAACTGATCTGATCTTAATTTCATTATCCATACACTAAAATTACAGCTTCACAGAACATCAAAGCCGTGACCGTGGATGTAGGTTATTAAGCTAAATCAGTATCAGCTATGCTAAAGCCTAAAAGCATAGATTCAACACAAAACAGCAAAATATAGGTCTAATCAATGATTGCCCTTCTATGCATTATACCCACTCCAGTTATCAAAGCTTGTTTACTAAAACTGGTTAATACTTGCACATCAAATCTCATAAAAATTTTACGTGCATGCTCTGAATCAGTAAAATTTTCTAATACCTAAACCTAAAAACTTCAGAAAATTCAAAATTGACTATTTCATATGAGAGCCATACAACAGTAGAGTATGAGAGAATAAAAAGATGAACGTGGACGGCGAGAAACCAAAGCGAAGGTTACTGACAAAATGTCGCTCCAATGTAATTAAGTGACAAAAGAGGGCGGAGGTGGGGGCTCAAGAAAGGAGAAACACAGACACATTTCATATATATATATATATAATTGGAATGGACTCTTATATTCTTTCTCCTTACACTGGAGTCACTGGAATATGAAATGCCAATGATGTAAAAGCTGTTTCCCTTTTCCATTCTGGAGGGGTGGGTGAAAAGGGAAATTGCTTTGTTCTTGGAGAACAAAAACCTGAGAACATATTTAATTTGGAAATTGTTACCAAAAAAAAAAATTTATGCCAAACACAATATATGGTTTTTTTTCCTCCTCCAAACTATTTCTAGACGCAAAACCATTTTCAAATATAGTTTTTGAAAAACCAGCAAAATATGCCCTCAGACTTTTACCTTATCATGGTACATATAGACATTGCACTAAAATATCTCTCAACCAATTAAAACAAGAAAGACAACAAAGGATTTGAAACTAAGTTCGCTCTATATCTGAGGTGAGATGAGCCTATTTACAGACCAAACTCAAACTAATAAGCAACTCTATCTCTATTTTCCCCAAAATGTTTTACCCTTTTAGGCAACTTTTGTTGCCACACTAGGCAAACGGATATAGGCATGCTATTACGGAAACAATGGGGTGGCCATTGAATGAATCGTTCAATATCCCTAGAGTCTAGATACTAAATTGAATGTTGCACAATCACAAATGATAAACAATCTTGCGACTAGAGATTCTCTACCAGATCATACTTTGGTCTAGTCAGGAGACATTGACTTTCATCCTTGAACAACCATGAGTTTCGACTTTCGAGCCACCGAACCCAAAACTGGGGGGGAGGGGGGATACGAAAAGGCAAAAGAAAAAAAAATGGTCATTGCCCGATTGCCTTTTTTATTCTCTTCTTAATTATGCAAAAAGAACTTGATTCAGATGGGCACCAAGCTGATGCAACCCAAGGCCAGTTGCGATTAGATTGACGTAGCGTCAAGCAGGACGTGGAGTGGAGAGCAGGGTGAATTTTCAAAACACCCACCTATCCAAGGCACTTGCAAGCACAGCAGACAATAGCCCATATGGAAGAGGAATTTCACTAATTGCAAGAGCCCAAACCAAAAATTCCTTTGCAAGAGCATTAGAAAGAGATAGAAATAGTTTTCATTCTCATTAACTGATGCTCTTAATAGCATTGAGGTCCTGAGTATTTTTATCGGTCCCTCAAGGGGCTAGAAATTAGATCTTTACTTTAAAAGAAAATTTGATAGATTAATGTATTTCGCATTTGAATTTTGAACTAGTTTCCTTTATGCTTTCCAGCTTTTGGGTTGCCTATTAAAGACAACACTTGGCCTATGGAGGGACATTAGATGATTATTGGAGTCGAAAGAACTTTTAAATATTCAAATCCTCTATCCCCCCTAAATTTCATCTCCTTTTTCCCATATTTCTTCATATGTGTAATACTTGCGCAGGACTAACAATCATGTTTCATGATCAGTTCTTTTCATCTCCTTCGTTGTTCTCTCTCTCTCTTAGCTATTTTCTTTATAATTGATTTTTGGTGTTAGATTTTTGGTCTCTGGTTGGTTCCTCTCATTCGATTTACTTGGTTTATGCGAGTCGTGACGAGTCGATCATATGTTGAACGTGTGGGATTCCTTTTGACCGAGTCCGACGCGAACTCCTGCGAGAAGAGCACGAGTTCAAACTGAGTGCGTGTCGGACACAGATTTGGCACCGAAATTTCCGAGTCGGTGCTTCCTAGCTAGCAACACTAAGGCTTGGGTTCTTACTAATATTTCCTCTCTTTTGTTTACTCCCTGTAGTGTTCCTTGGGCCATTGTCTCTGGTGTGACTTGCTGGCTTTTAGGGCAATGGAGGAACAGGTCCCTTTTTGAGGAAGGTTTTGTTGTGCCTTTACATCCCCTGCATATTATCATGCACCACGTGAAGAGTTTCATGCTTATGGATGAGGTGGTGGGCAGATTGGCCGGCAAAAAGAAGCTTAAGGTTGAGAAGTTGGCTAGGTGGATTCCCCCGGAGGATGGTTGGGTGAAAGTTAATACTGATGGTGCTTTCCGAGCTACTCTGAATTGCGCCTCTGCTGGAGCATTATTCGTGATAGTGCTGGAAATTGGTTAGTGGGGTTCGCTATGAATATAGGGTTGTGTTTTGTGCCTTGTGCTGAATTGTGGGGTGTTTTGTTCGGATTGAGGCAGGCTTGGGATTTGGGTTATAGGAGGGTAGTTGTTGACGTGGATTTCAAGCTGATGTCTAATATGCTTACTAGTCCTTATTGTTCAGTGAATGCCTTACTGCATCTTGCGGGTTGTATCCAGGCGCTGTTGCATAAGTCTGATTGGCGGGTAGTAATCGGTCATGTTTTTCATGAGGCGATCAATATGCTGATAATCTAGCTTCTCTTGCGTTTAGTTTACCTAGGGTACTCACTATTTTATAACTCCTCCTCATGCTTGTATTGCCCTCATTAGGGCTGATTTTGTTGGGGTAGCTACCCCAGAATGATTTCTGAATAAAGTTTGATTTCCTTTGGATTAAAAAAAAGGTTGAAACTTGAAACAGATCAGAAGCGTAGATCTTCTAGTGATGCTATAACAAGCCATAGATCAAACTGACCAAGCAAGAGTTAAAGTAATCTTTAACAAAATCCAACACACAAGAAAGCCCCCACACACAAAAGAAACAATGGTGCGTACAAAAGATGAGAAGAATAGGTTAAATGCCAAAAATTAGATATCAAGATAAATTACTGTCATTCCAATATAAACATTTTACTTTCATTCCAATATAAACATTCAGGAACAAAAAAAAAACACTTGTAGAGCCATAACTTAAATTACGAGACATAACTTCTCAGGTACAAAATAATCAATTAAGTCATGAAGGATTATCTTTTAAATGCTCTTAGATAACAATATTTATGTCTTGAGGTAGTAACCTGATCTGAAATCACTACTGAATCGTAAACCAAATCCGTCACTGTGGATGTAGTTTACTCATTTAAAACAGCTATGCTAAAAGCATAGAATAAGACAAAACAAAACAATTAGGTTAGGTCTAATCAATTACTTCACAGACTAGACAAAAAAGGTACTCCAAGTGTACTGACATATTCCAGTCATTCAAATATTGCTTCAAGCTAAGAAAAATACGAACAATAAAAATAAGTGATAAAATGAAAATTTCAGCCAAGGTTGAGAGTTACCTTAGTGACATTGGGGTGATCAAGCTTATGCCACACAGCAACTTCTTGAACAAAAGCTGATCTCAGAGAAGCAATTTCAGCATCTGTCCTGTTTCCCTCTTCACCCCAGTCAAGCAGCTTAACTGAGGATCAATAGGGGGACCAAGGAACTACTCTTAGTGAAATAAACGAAACATAAAATTATTAATTGCTCAGAATGCAAAGCATATATCATACTAAGCACATTTAAAAATGAAAATATGATATGTTATTCACCAAAAGATAACAATTTTGCCAAATCAAGACACTAATGGTCATTCCTGTTGTTGTTATTGCTACATTGACATGCCAGTGCATCCAAACATGAGATAAAATTAACAGTAAATAAATTACAACCCATTGAAAATTCAGCAATACATTGTCGTAATCATCATCGTCAATGGGAAGAGATTTATAACTTTTAATCCACGCGACAAAAAGAAAAAGGAAAAAGAACCCAGAGTATGGAAAGGAAAAGGCATTATTCCATGTCATTAAATTGGAAGATGACCTAAACCACAAAGATATAGTTCAGACTCAAAGTGCAAAACTTAATCTGACAGTTAGCCTATCAAAGTTAAGTGTTCACGTTAGTAAAATACCAATCACATTCTCATTAGTTTTAATTTACTCACAAATAGAAAGAAAACCAAAAATTGTGGAATTCACTAGCGCAGACCAATTCAGCATCCAATATAATTTCATAAGCTAAGCAGAAGTTAAATTTCAAATAAGAAGGTAAAAGGGAACATGAGCTGGAAGTGACAGACCAGCGACATCCTGGGCATCATAGACGCCGCGGTGGACGGTACCGAAGGTGCCCCGAGCAAGGACAGACTTGATGACTAGCTTGGAAGGGTCAATCTCCCAGTCCTCCCTCTCCTTCTTGGAAGAAGTGTTATTGATTGTGGTGCTTGTGACGCAATCATCACCCTCTCTCTTCGTGTTCCCCTCCATAGTCAACACCCGGTTGAGGTGCCTCTCTAGTTGCTCATCCAATCTCTTCAGATCAATCTGATCCGCCCTCACAAACCCATCACTGCTCTCCTTCATTTTTTTTCTCTCAAAAGTTTTGGGGATTGTCTCCGTGAACAGATTGATTTAGTCACAGATCAGAAAACCCAAAACCAAAATGAGGGTTCTTCGTCAATGGCGTGTGCAAGGAAAGGAGTTGTCTTTCAATCAGGCATGGCATGTGGTCACATGGAATTGCCTCCTCAACACCACTACTAGTACTTCTACGTTGGGTTCTAATCTGACCCACTGTAACTGTTGTCCTCAAGTTGTGTTTTTTCCTTTATTTATGTTTTGACCAAGGCATTTTTAAGAATCGCTTCTCTCTACCATCTCTCCCGATCTCTAAAAAACCTCTAAACTCTCACCTCACCCTC
Source organism: Tripterygium wilfordii (assembly GCF_013401445.1). NCBI lineage: Eukaryota > Viridiplantae > Streptophyta > Magnoliopsida > Celastrales > Celastraceae > Tripterygium > Tripterygium wilfordii. The sequence continues at coordinate 5,354,713 of NC_052247.1, forward strand.
AAACCCCGATTGGGGAATAAAGAGATGTGATTCTTCTCCTCTTCCTCTTTCTCCCATGGGTTTGATATGCTCTTTTTTAGTCTAAATCTGTTTAATTTTTTATATATAATTTTTATGTTGAATAAGGATTTTGTAAGATTTCTTTTCTTCAGCTATATTTATCTCCTCTATTTGTCCGCACATCTTCAATCATTGACGTTTTTAGTGTGTTCCGACGACATATATTCAGTTTTTTAGTAATGAGATTTTTAGATCTGAGAGAGATCTCTTGTTGAGGGGATGCTAAGATTTTTGTTATATATCCAAATTATAATATGTGGGTTATTTTTATATCCAGTATTTGTTACTTGGTGTAAACAGAATCATTCCACGATCGTCTAGTAATGTCTTTATGTTTGTATTTTACAATTTTTTTTAATCCTCTTGATTGTACTTTATCATTATGAGGGCACGAGCGCCGATCTATATTTATTGGACAACTTAATATAATCAGGTTTATAATATTTTTTAAAAATTACAATTAAATCTATGACCTTGAAGGAAAAAAATAATGAAACGACACGAATGATGATGGTAAGAATCAAACTAGCAATAAAGTAGAGGATAGAGACTGTCTTTAATTGGAACTAACCAGAATCGCAAATAACACGAAGCATAAAATGAGACAATTTTATGATAATAATTTATGAGGTAATAGCACTTTTGGATACTGAATAATTTGACTCAATTTAACTCGGAAACCTATTTTTCAAACGTTTCAGGTTGAGTATCTAATTTTCAAATTTATTCTAGTTTACTCATTCGGGCAGATTTCTGCCTTTTCAGGCAATCAACAATCCTAGGTGACAAAATAAAGTCAAAATCAATTAAGTAATTATTATTATGCCACATAAGTAATTTAACTGTCGAAAAAGTCATAAAGCTTACCAAATGACGAAATTGGAACAATTTTAAATTTAAGATACCTAATTTGAAATGTTTGAAAAATGGGTTCTCGAGTTAAACTGGGTCAAATTATTCAGTACCCAAAAATACTATTATCCCAATAATTTATCATTTTTATTTACTTTTATCGAATTTTACAATTTACTAGATTTTTGGGTATGATTCATTTACCAAAAACTATGAACAGCGGCACATAATATCATTACTACAAATTATATTTCAAGAAACCCATTTAGAATAGATGTTGTCTGTGTTATATTACTTACCCTTGATTAATTTATTATTGTTTTTGTCTTTTTGATATAAAAATGTATATTTGATTCAGAATGGAATTCGGATCTTGCAGATCATAAATCACAAAGAAGAATGAAAGGAAGAAGAATAAGAAGAGAGAAGAATTGTATATTTATGTAGAGAAATTTTATTTACACACTACTAAAATATTAATTTTACACCACTTTTAAACATTATAAGTTTGCATCAAAAATTTATAGGTTTACACACAAAATTTTGATGAATAGACCAAAATACCATTGTTTTGTAAAATATTCGAAAGAATATTGTCAAGTTTACACACATTGTAACCATAACCCACAAATGTCCATTCCCCTCCCTTACCGATTTCACCATTACCAGACAGTAGCTCCCACCGTTTATACCCACCAGCGTCGACTTGAAACTTCGACCAAGGAATAGTTACATAGCATTAGTGGGTGTGTACTCCATGTGATGATTTTGTTTTTAAAACTATTGAAACGAAAATCGACAAACCAGGTTCGATTTTCTCTCCAGAAATCGAAAGGGTCGTGTTGTCTTTCGTCCAGAAAAATGATAGTTTGTGTTGTTTTCTTCTGAAAAAATGGTGGGTGTTCGTGGATCGTACAGAAAACTAAAAAAAAATTCAAAAAAACTTACCTCTTCACTATGACCATTCTTTTCATTGTCGACAATGTTGTTTTCGAGATGTTGTAACTGATATTTATTCGTATAATTCTTGTGTGCCTTGTCATCTTCCATCTTTTATGATTTTTCAATGAAATCGATCTTTCTTTGCAAAATTTCTTGGTGTGTAAACTCTACTCTTTTTTTGGAGAATTGTGGTTTAAACTTAATACTTTCTAATTTAATATGTAAATATAAATTTATTATTTATTTTTAGTTTAGGGATTAATATGTCATTCTAAAGAAGAATATTTATGTAAAATTAAAATGATGTAAAGTTAGTACTTTAGTAGTGTGCAAATAAAATTTCTTATTCATGTGCATCAAAAGTTATTGTAACGGGCAAAACGACAACTATTAAACTGAGCTAAGGTTTTATACAAGTCCAGTACAAACGGTCTATAAGATGTGACCATTAAAAGTAAAATAAATAATTATAATGATTTTGATAAATAATTGTATGTAATCCACAGCGTTTTGAACATCAATGAAACACTCTATTTGTAGAGTTGACTAAATAACTCTTTGACTTGAGATAAAAAGTAACAACGGTTATGGTCTCTTGACCATGATTAAAATAGATCATCATAGGGATTTCGTAACAACAACATGGTAAAACACTTTAGGGCAATATAAGAAGATAGTCACTATTAAAGCTAAGCAAACCCAATAAGATATCTTGTCACCCCCGCAAGCTGAGCATGATTATGGCAGTGAGGACATGCAAATAAGATGTAGTAAAATGATGTTGATGCTATATCACAAATATAATCTGCTAGGTATGTTGGTTTTGTTCCTAGTTCTTGTAGGTAAATTTTCATTGTGTTCAGTGACATTGTTTATGGGTCTATCATCTATCATCATTGTCTTTATTGTTGTGTTACTTTGCTCATTATGTTGTGTCATTATGTTGCTTGAAAGGAAATTCATTTTCCAGAAGTGAACATCGATCTAGAGACAAAGATTTCATGTGTTTCTATATTCAGTAATTTATACCATTTGGTCCCTATTGAATAACCTAAGAATATGCAAGGTAGCTCTTTTTCTGGAAGTGAACATCGATATAGAGACAAAGATTTCATGTGTTTCCATATTCAGTTAGTTACCATTTGGTCTCCATTGGATAACCTAAGAATATGTCAGGTATATGATGCAAGAGGCAAGCTTGATTATATGCATGATTGCAGCAACTTAATTGAAGTTGAAGCCTAGGTCCATGAAGAACATAAGAATCCACCTATCGAATTAGTTCAACAAAGGTGGGGTAATGACTTAAGGAATCAACAGAGGAATGATTTGAGAAATCAATGTGATTTCAACTGCTTTATTAGTGGAGTACTTTGTGGCCCTAAGTTAGCAAAGATTACAATAAGCTAACTTGGGAATCCTATTTAAATTAGTCTTGTATTTTCATCAGAGATAATCATGTCTTGATATTAAGAAAGTTCTTCTTGTTAAGGTGTGATTGTTCAAATAAATACCAGAGAATGATTCTCTAAACCTTGTGTGATTATTGCATTTCTGGTCTAGTAGCTTGCATCAGTATAGCTCTAGTATCAAATTTTGATCCTTATGGTTTACTCTTTTTGACTAGATAGAAGCAACCAAAGACTCGTAATTTGCATAATCAATTGCCCTTTTATATAAAAATTCATAAGGAGTTTTATTATCCAAAATCCTAGTTGGCAATATATTTATCAGATAGATTGCAGCTTGAATACAATGGCTCCAAAAATTTTTATGTAGGTTACTCTGTAATCTAAATATTCTGTCAACATTTAGCAAATATTGGTGCTTTCTCTCTATAACTCCATTCTATTGGGGTGCGTAGGAACTTCTTTGGTGAACAATTTCTTCTAAAATGATGTAATCTTGCATTATGAATTCTTTCTCATTGTCTGTTCTTATTGTTTTAATTCTCTTAATGAATTAAGTCTTTACATGATTAAGAGCACTGGCAATGGTTATTGTGTAATGAGGATAATAATATGTATTGGAAAACATGTTTTGCTGATGTGGATAGGAATGAAAATCTATTTTCTCTTGTCATTGTATAATGGTGTTAATAGATGTTGGCTTGAGTTAGTTAATTTTGGTGGCAAATATTTGAATAACATACAACTTATTTTAATTAATAAAATTTTACACAAAGTAAATACAATGTTTAAAAAAAAAATTATAAATGATGGAAGAAAATATATCATGGTCACATATGCAATTGTTTTTCTTGTAAACGTGTCTTCTTTGCCTATAAATATCCTAAACACTCAACATTTTGAGCAGAGCCAAATCAAATCCCCATTCTACTTCAACAAAATTTCATTTATTAAAGTTATCAATAGATAACAATGTCTGGAGATTCTTTTTAGAGAAGGTGATTTTTTTTTGTCAAAGAGCCAACATTGTTGAGGAGGAGTCGAGTGATGATTCAGATGAAGACTTGTATGCTTTTGAGCAACTGAAAATGCAAAATGCTTACCATGATGGTATCACCTGGTCCTGTCCAACCAAAAACACGCATTAACATCCAGATTGCACAATTTGGATGAAGGAATTCCAAAAAGTAGAATTGTCAGTGGGAATCATTTGTTGATGAATTGGTGGATGTTGGGAATTTGGAGGATGGCTGGGGTTCATGGCTATGTTTACTGCAAAACGATTTGAAGTCGGAAGACTTGAAACTGATCTTCTTCTTCTTCGACGAGCAACGGGCGAGAACCCGCAGTTGGAACACTCTCACAGTGTTGACGTCAATTTTACAGATGGGGATTGTTGAAACTGAGGTGAGATAGGGTTTTTTCTTTCAGAGGTGAATATCTCCTTTGTAGTTGGTGTTGAGAATAGGCCCACACCAATCAGGCATTTGATGTCCCATTAGAAGTCCTTGGTCTCCAACTTGGTCCAATAATTTTAATTGCCAAAAAGCCCGCCATTGTATGAATTGCACCTCTCCATTTCTCATTAGAGATCCATTTAAACCATCCATGCTTGCCTAAAAGCCCACCGTTGCAAGTGCCTTGATTAACAAAACCTGTGACAAATTTCCTTGTTTCATCCTTTGAGTGCATTAGAAAATTTCATATCATCCTAGAGTAGACGTCTACTACTATCAAAAAATATTTGTAACTATCCAATAAAATAATATAACTAGGACCCCAAAAGAGGTAGGTTTCAAATGGATTTAACAAGAGAAAAAAAAAAGAGGTTTCTCATGAAGCTCCGATACTAAAAGATATTGAAGGAAGACAAATAAATCAATGAAAGAAGTAAACAAATTCATATTTATGATTGAGCTACTAAACAATCTAAAACACAACTGAAATTGCTCACATATGTCAACTAAACTGTTCAAACAATAGTCAAAAACCACATATGTCAACTAAAATGTTCAAATAACAATCGAAAACTACACTTAACATTGATTGTAACTAATTATCCTCAAGCAAGTAAACCAAATTATAATAAAATCACCATCAAATATAGATTTCCAATCCCACAATTGGATGACATGCTTGATATGTTGGAGGGGTTGAAAATATTTTCAAAAAATTGATCTGAAAAGTGGCTATCACCATATTTGCATCAGGCCTAGTGATAAATGGAAAACTGCTTTCAAGACGAAGGAAGGGTTTGTACGAGTGGTTGGTGATGTCGTTCGGTCTTTCGAATGCACCAAGTACATTTATGTGCATCATGAACCAGGTATTCAAACCTTTTATTTTGCGGCTTGTTGTATTATATTTTGATGATATTTTGATATACAGTCGCACAAAATCTGATCATCTTTACCATCTTGGAACTATTTTTGAGACGTTGAAAGAACACAATTTGTATGCTAACGTCAAGAAGTGCAGATTCATGACAAAAAGTTTAGTTTTTTTGGGTTATGTGGCCAGTGGTGATGGAATAGTTGTTGACGAGGAGAAGGTCCAAGCCATTTGTGACTGGCCAACACCGAAGAACATCTCTAAGGTACAGAGTTTTCATGGTCTGGCGACGTTATACCGTCGTTTCGTGCGCAATTTCAACACTTTGGCTGCACCTTTAATTGACTGTTTGAAACAAAAAATCTCCAGTGGATTAGCGAAGCTGAACGGAGTTTTTGGTTATTGAAGGAAAAGCTTAGTACGACACCTATTTTGGATCTTCCAAGCTTTGAAAAATTATTTGAGGTGGATTATGATGCCTTTTGCACTGGAATGGGAGCATTTCTCTCCCAAGAAGGGTGGCCCGTTGCCTTCTTTAGTGAGAAACTCAACGATGCGCGGAAGAAGTGGTCTACATATGAATTAGAGCTTTATGCTGTGGTTAGGGCACTCCAGCATTGGCAGCAATATCTCATATAGAGAGAAGTCATCCTCAATATAGACCATGAAGCCTAAAAGTATTTAAACAACGCTACGGCCCCAAACCGTATGCACGCTCTTATTTCGAGGTAATCAACTCTGTATTCCTAGGGGGTCTCTATGAGAGCAGATTATACATGATTTACATGGTGATGGCCTTGGTGGTCACTTGGGTAGAGATAAGACAATAACTTTGGTGGAGGAGCGTTATTATTGGCCATAACTGAAGAGAGATGTGGAAAGATTTGCAAAATGGTGTTATGCTTGCCAAACAGCCAAGGGAGGACTGTTCGATGGATTTTATTTTGGGACTTCCCCGTACCCAACACAGGGTAAACTCTATCTTTGTGGTTGTGAATAGGTTTTCTAAGATGGCACACTTTATTTCTTGTTGGAAGACTTCGGATGCAAGTCATGTGGCGCGACTGTTTTTCCGTGAAGTGGTTCGCCTACATGGGGTTCCAAAGAGGATTACCTCTGACCATGATACCAAATTCCTTAGCCACTTTTGGCGTACTCCGTGGGAGCGGTTGGGTACTACCTTGCAATTTAGTAGCATGACGCATCCACAGACGGACGACCAAACTGAGGTTGTTAATCAGACATTGGGAAATATTTTGTGGGCTCTTTGTCAGGAACATTCCCGACAATGGGATATGGTTCTTTCGTAGGCGGAGTTTGCTTATAACAATGTTCCCAATCGATCTACTGGTAAATCTCCTTTTGAGGTTGTTTATATTCGTCATCCTTTACATACCTTGGATTTGGCTCCTTTACCAACGCTGCCAGGTATGAATATTGTTGTTGATCATATGGTGGACAAATTGTGGGATGTGCATGATGATATGAGGCATAAATTGGAGGAATCAAACACCAAGTATAAAGCCACGACTGATAAACATCGTCGATGCAAAGTCTTTGAAGTCGAAGATCTAGTTATGGAAAGAACGACTGCCTGCTGGTCCGCATCACAAGCTTAGTGCCAAGAAGATTGGCCCTTTCCTTATCACGCGGAAGATTAATGATAATGCCTAGGTTGTTGAAACTCTGGAAGATATGGGCATCTCTCGTATCTTTAATGTACAAGATTTGTCTGACTATCATGTAGCCGTGCCAATGCCAGTGTTGAACTCGAGGTCAAGTTCTTTTCAAGCAGGGGTGACTGATGTAGGGGCAATGTTTAATGGTAGAGCTTTGAAGACCCATAACTGTCAATCCAGATGGAGTTATGGGGCCCATAATATGTTTTCGGAAGGGAATTTTGTGCCCTACACCAATTATTGTAATTTGTCCTTTGTAATGGCAGGGTTCGGGTCAAAATTTGCACGTTTAAGGGGTCTACGTGACATTTTCATATTATTGCGCATAATTTATGTTATTTCCTTATTTAGTTTTGTTTCCTTTTTCTAATGGTTTTAGGGTTTCTTTTCCAGTATAAATACTTCTCTAAGTTTTAATTTGAGAGAGACTTGATTATAATTATTATTATCAATCAAAACAGATTTGTTCTCAATTTGTGGGAAATTCCACATTCTTTCCTGAATTCGTCATAGTACGATTCAGTTTGTTACTTCTGCTTCGTCAATTTTTAGGTGCCTAGGTCATTTGGGATTGAATTATGGGTCGATTGAACTTCAGAATGGTTGAGTGTCGACTGGGTTTGATTGAAACTTGGGTAGGTGTTGGGGATAACTATGCTACAACAGGGGAATTTTGATTTTGTTGTTGATTGGTAAGCCAATGTTGAACCATGGATGAGTTGTTCGCAAATACGCTTGGAGGTGCTTGGGAATTGGCTTCGTGATTGTTGTTCATGTTTTGTCAATGGAATGAGAATCAAATCTAGGTCAAGAAAAAACCACACATTTCAACCTAATTGAAAACAGTGGTTTATGCGGAAAAAAACATTGAAGATACGTATAGAAGGTTAATTTTTCCGTATGAGTTAAAGGAATAAAGTAGTTCTATAAGTTCCAACTACTCTGGTCCGACTGTGAAGGAAGTAGCGGTTCAAACAACAGTTATTGCAGGAGGTTATGCAGATCAACCAACACAATCGCGCCTAACTTGCCTACTCGCATATAACCTCCGGAGCATTATAAATACATGTATCATTCAGACATCTGACACACACTCACTTCTTGAATAAAATATCAGACATCTATGGACTAGGCAAGTTGCCGAATCACGTACATTTTTGTGTTTTTCTTATTGTTTCTTTCTCTTTACATTGCTTTTTCCTTTGGTGTAAAAATTACATCGACAGGACCATGTCACAAGTACCGACAGGATCTAGACGGAAAGAATGACCTCCTCATCCTGATGATGTAGAAGTCTAGAGGAATCAACATGACAAACAGGGAGAGAAGTTCAATCCATAAGAAGGAAGGGTAAACGCATGGTAAGTGTAATCCAAAGTGTTGCTTAGGAAGGCGATAATTTCAATCCCAAACGAGTTCGGGAGCAAGAGAGTGAGAGTATCGAAAGATCTCGCAGGAGGAGGAGGGGGAAAGAAGAATGCACACTCCATCCCCATGGAGCGCAAGAGATAGATCCCCATTGCCGCCAAGAAAGACAAGGGCCAAAGTCCTTCCCAAGAAAGGTCGAGAGTTTATTTAAAGAAAGATGTTGGGGATGCCCTATAGAGTGCTCAGAAGATGGCTGAGCGGACTCTTAAGAAGATGATCTCTACTCCATTTGTACGGGCACTCTGTCTGGATGATCCACCAAGTAAATTCTCTCATCCTACATTTGTAACATACGACGAGAAGACGGATCTTATTGTACATATATCGGCTTACTCCCACAAGATGGCTTTGTGGTCAGGCCGAGATGGACTTATGTGTAAAATATTCCGATCAAGTCTCGGCACCACAACAATGAAGTGGTTCCATCAGCTTCCAGAGAACTTAGTTTCATCCTGGAAGGAGTTGGCACGAATCATCGTGGCTAGGTTCATAGCGAACAGTAGAGATCCAATAACTTTGGATACCTTGTTTACTATGCACTTGAGGAAAGTAGAATCTTTCAGAGCCTATGCATCCGGGTATTCAGATACCTATGTAGATATTGAAGATTGCGATGAGTAGATTGCCGTGATTACCTTCCAACTGGGGCTACCACGGGATCATAAACTGCGGGAGAGCTTGACTATGGCACCACTAAGGAATATGATTGCATTGTAAGATAGGATAAAATAGTATTTCAAGCTTAAGGAAGATAAGCAGGGAGATCATTAGTTCGCCTACCCTCGGGAAGAAACCCAGAGAAATGATAACATAAAACCTAACAAAAGCGGACGAGAGAAGGAGTCATCCAAGGCTCCAAAGCCTGATTCATATGAATCTGACAAAAATATCCATGGAACTTGGAATATCTCCAACCTGAGAAAATTCCATGTGTAATGTCTAGTATGGCAATATGATGCCTTTGGGTTACTTATTTTCAATAAAATAATAATTTTTTTCTTCATATGACTATGTTAGTCTTTCTTTGATTGCCAAAGAGGCTTCAATTTACTAATTAACGATTTTAGTGAAGGAAAAAGACTAAATGAGTCTTAGTTCTTAGCCGAAGAGACTAAGTTCTACTACTAGTAAAAGAAATTAGTACAGAATGCGGAAGAGGCTAAGTTCTGCTACTTGTTAAAGAGACTAATACGAAATGCGGAAGAGGTTAAGTTCTGCTACTAGTTAAAGAGACTAGTACAAAATGTCGAAGAGGCTAAATTCTGCTACTAGTTAAAGAGACTAGTACAAAATGGCGAAGAGGCTAAATTCTACTACTAGTTAAATAGACTAGTACAAAACGTCGAAGAGGCTAAATCCTACAAATACTATATGAAGACAAGAAAAAGTACTTGAAAAGAAGCAAACCCCTACTAACTAGGGGGTCCTCAGCCGAAGTATTGCCTAGAGCTGGGGAATTTCGGCTGTCGGTCTCTCCGCATATAGTTCTTGGATTTGGCAAGGATAAGCAGGTGAAGGCCATTGGAAAAAGTCCTTTGGCCAAGCAACATGTTCCGTAGGAATCCCAAGAGCCATAAGGGTATAACCCCACCCAAGTCCAAAGTGTTGGTTGGATTCGATGGAAAGAGTATCCGTATATTTTTTGTTGCATTCTGCTATGCTTGCCCCGATGGCCGTCATCTTCTCTTCCTTGGCTTTTGACATTTGGTCTTGCACTTTGGAAAGCTCATTCTGAACCTACGAAATCAAAAAAGGTACAAATCAAACTCTGTAAGGGTTAGAGGAGTTCCTTCAAGCACCGAAGGACAATTTAAAAAAATTTCAAAGAAGCTACGGTCGTCCAAGGGGGTACGCCCGAGGGGGTATGTCCGAGAGCCCTTGAACCGAAGGAGGCTACAACCGTCCAAAGGGGTACGCTTGAGGGGGTCAGAAGGGGGTATGCCGAAAGGGGCTACGACTGAAGGGGGTATACCCAAGGGCCCAAGAACCAAAGAAGGCTACGACCATCCCAAGGGGGTACGCCCGAGGGGGTCTGAAGGGGTATACCGAAGGGGGCTAGTCTGAAGGGGGTTACGCCCCAAATGTACTGCGACGTCCGAAGGGGTATGCCAAAGGGGGCTACAGCCGTCCGAATGAATAATATTTATAGTGGATGCAAAGACTTCTAATGCTACTAGGGAGAATGTTTTTGGATAAGAACAAAAAGCCTTTGGATTTATGCCAACATTCTTAGAATAAATTAAAAGACTGGGGGTATTTGTAGAGGAAAATATTGATGATACGTACATAACATTATTTTTATTTTATTTTTCCGTTTGAGTTAAAGGGATAAGACAGTTATACAAGTTCCAACTACTTTGATCCAACTGTGAAGGAAGTAGCTATTCATACAGTAGCTATTGCAGGAGGTTATGCAAATCAACTAGCGCAACCGCGCCTAACTTGCCTAACCGCATATAACCTCCAGAGCATTATAAATACATGTATAATTCAGACATCTAACACACACTCACTTCTTGAATAAAATATCAAACATCTGTGGACTAGATAAGTTGTCGAACCACGTACATTTTTGTGTTTTTCTTATTGTTTCTTTCTTTCTACATTGTTTTTTCCCTTCAGTATAAAAATTGCATCGACAGTTTATGTTTAAAGCAACAGTAGGTAATAGTACCTATTTTGCAGTCGAAATCGACGAGAAAGTGGATTTGAGGTGGGCCGCCTTCATTGATGCAAACTCTGTCGATGTCGAATCAATTGTGTAGGAGCGAATGAAGGAGAACTCGCGCTACAAGCCTGATCTTCATCTTATTTTCTCAAAGACTGGGCCATGTTTTTCATCAAGCAAGCCAATATGGGAACATTGTTGTGCCCGCACCCTCATGACCCAACAACCAAATTAGACCATTGCACTTGCTCTTGAGATAAACTGACAAGTGGGCATGACCCGCCACAGTGACTGTTTCTCTAACCTCTTCACTTAACGCCGTCACTTAATGGCCTCAACCTCCCGTCAACATTTCGTCTCCTACAAGTCCCCCCCGTTTCTCTGTCAAACTCTCCTCTCAGCATAAGCAAACTTCGTTCTTTCCGAAACCGCTTCTTCTATCTCTCATCTCTCCAATTTAAATCGCGGTTGATGTTTGCATTCAGCAGAGCCTATGCATCAAAGATTGGGATTGGATTCATAAAAGGTTTATCTCGTGAAATGTTGATTCAGTCTCCGTTGTCACTCTAGGTTTCCGATTATGGCTATCAGAGGCGTCGATTTCAAATGGTCTGCCCCCGATATTTCGTTTAAACTGTGCATATATTCCTGTTTTACTTGATTGTAGTAGAATTTTCAGATGGAAAATTGGTTCTTGTAGGTACGATGGGTTCTTCTTGTCTATGCTCGCAACAAGTGTGTATCCTTTGAACACAATATGACTTGATTAAGCTTTCTTGGTTGTTCTTTGTATTCAGTATATAGAGCTAATCATGATTTGGTTTCGGATCTTTAGTTCCTTGCAAATGTAGGATGAGATAGGTTTAACTTTGATGGTATTTCTTCTCCGTTTACAGAGTGTATGAGATTTTCTATGTTTGGATTATCGCATTTCATTTTCAAGAAACCATAGCTATATCTTTTAAAGATGAATATTAGTATCAGGTTTTTTTTTTCTTTAACAAATTCACCATTAGCATAATCATTGCAATCAATTGGAAGCGCTACCATCTCTGTACTTATCCGTTGCACATATGGATTGTGGTGGGTATCTATCTGACTTTTAAACAATTTGTAATTTCATATAGATTATAGCTCAATTGCTCAAATTGCTGTTTTTATTTTGAATGCTTTGATACATTTTTTTTTGTTCTAATCTGTGTCTGGATTGTTCTTTTCGTGCATCAGGTTGATTACACTACTGTGTTTGTTTTTCGCCTGTTGATGTTTATTGATAATGGACTAGCCGCCGGGATGGGTTTGTAAGGCCTCGTACCTTGTCATGTTTAGTTAACATTATGTTTTGCTGACATGGATAAAAAAATCCCCATGTTTAAAAGGAATTTAGTGTTGAAGACCTTACAACATGGCACCATCATGTGGTCTTTCTTCTCAAATATTTTTTCGTTGATATTCTGCTTTCATTTAGCTGTCATACCTTCCGTTCTGCCACTTTCATTTATTTTGCCTACTTGTCAATATTTGTTTCACTTATGCGAATCCCATTGTTAAAATTCTTTTACACTTTTTTTTGATATACGTCATATTCAAGTTATAGCCGAACATGTGGCCTAGTTGTAGAGTTATAGAGGTCACAAGTTTTCAATTCCTAGAAACAGTCACTCCACATAATATGTGGAGATAAGGTCCGCGTACATTCTGCAAGTCCCCGACCTCGCCCACTGCATAACTCTTATGGATGGAAGTTGTTTACCTTCTTTTTTTTTAAACATCGTATTCAAGTTGCAAATGATGGTCTCCCTTTTTTTTTGGTGGTTTTAGGGGTATAAGTATAACTTCTTCCATGCTTGTAATTCTGAAGCTTTTTCTTTTCTGTTTTTTGGGTGTGTCTATGTGAGTGATAATGCTTCCTAGATCTGCTTATTACGTAGTAATAAATGCTCCTTTGTTTTTTTTTTTACATGCTTTAAGGGATTTTGGATGGCAGCAGAGGTATGCTCGATTTTGTGGAAGAGTAGTGGTCCTTTCAATCCTTTCTTTGCTTCTGTATCCATTTCTCTGGGCTTGGACCATAATTGGTACCATATGGTTCTCTCGTGCGAGAAACTGTGTAAGTTTTTTTAGTCCCGATTCCATGATGGCGTTGTTGTATGCAAACAATTTCACTGCAGTTGATAATGTATTTCAAGGCTTGCAGTTGCCCGAAGAAGGACAAAAGTGGGGTTTCTTCATATGGTTGCTATTCAGCTTCTGTGGACTCCTTTGCATAGCTTTCATGTCAATAGGAAAGGTTAGATATATGCCTCTTGTAGTTGTTAAACCATGCACGTTATTCAGAAATGAAAGGATCTTAATGCCTTGACTGTTTATTTCGTTTCTAAATCCCTCAATGCTTCTCTATTTTCACATGTGCTGTGCTCATCTTTCCTTGCAGTGGTTGACGAGAAGACAAGCACACCACCTATTACATGCTCAACAGGGGATTCCTGTTTCAGAATATGGAGTATGAACATCAATCTTTTATCTTGTTTTAGCTCATTTTTATATGAATATAATATTGATAAACATTATATCCTGGAAGTTTGAAATCTTTAAACCTTTGCAGAACCTTGTTTAGGTTATTGTCCTGCACATAGGAGAGAGAAAGTTACTGATACCCATTGTTGTTTCAGCAATGACTTGATTCTCAATTGCATGTCTTGTATAGCTTTATATTGTTCTCTCCATGTCTTGTTTAGTATTCTTTCATTCCTTTCATGTAACATAGCTTAACCAATTTAGTTTGTTTATCCTTGAGAGACTAAATTTAATAATCTGTGCCACATGCTCACTCAAATCCTATCGTGGTTGCTGTTTCTGATTCAAATTTCTATTTGGGTATGATATGAGCCACTTATGTTGATCCAGGTGCTGGTTGATATGATCCGGGTACCCGATTGGACGTTTGAAGCTGCAGGTCAAGAGATGAGAGGCATTGGTCAAGATGCTGCTATTTACCATCCAGGACTTTATTTGACTCCCACTCAGGTAATTCTAGATTGCAATTGTAGCTTTTGTAGCCATTTCCAATCAGTTTTGATGAAGAAATGAATGTGCTTACTGTTGTTATAGACACAGGGTCTTAGAAATAAAGGATATTGGTATTATTTGAGTCTCAGTTCAATATTTTGTAGATATTATAGACCACATTTGACCAATTTTCTTGCATAAAAAATGAAAAGTGTAAAAAGGAGAGAAAACCACAGATCATTATTAAATCATAATAGGGAAAACCATGGATCATTATTAAATCATTATCTAAGGCATAAGAATAAAAAAACTCACATCGGCAGAATTCTGTTCCGTTATTTTTTATTTTCTTGTCGGGCACAAACAATATTCAAGTCCAATACGTGAAATGATGAAATCCCATGGCTCACAAGGTCCACAAGCCTGAAGCCTGAACCAGCAGATAAGAAGGAAACACACAAACCACACCAAACATGAAATACCCTCAAGGTTAAAGGCTCAGATCATACCTGACTATTCACAAGTAACACAAATAAATACAAAAAAAAAGATGTAATAAAATACCATAAGAACAATGATGAATTACTGGCTGGTTGCAACCTCACCTCTGCATGAACCGCTGGAACTGCCCATTCCTTGCTAAATTCTACCAGTTTCAATCACTTTATAAATAGCACAACACTTGAGCATATAGCAAAAATGACAGAAAAGTAATATGGAACCATCATAGGGAGAACATAGTAACATAGTATAACTTACGGCGGAAAAAATGTTAATCTTTAGCTCCAGAAATCTCACTTTCCTTCATAATCTTGATCCCATCAGAAATCCCTTACTTGAAATCAATCTGCCCTCAAAAAACAGACCAACAGGCCACACCAAAATTGGGCACTCAAACCCACAACAGCCAAACCTGTAATAATATGACTACCAACCAGGAGAGAAATGTAGCAATATAACAACTACTCCTGTCCCGTGAGCTCTTCACCTAAAACATCCCTTGGCATGGCCTGAGCATAAGTAGGTCTCTGCTATGAAGTAATGCAAAAACTAATAATCAGTCTTTGTGTCACTGTTGTCATAGTATTTCTTTTCCTTTTTTAAAATAGAAAATTGAACAAAAAAAAAGATCTGGAATGAAGGTGGGAAGGTGGAAAAATTGAGACAAAAGTGATATGAATTAAAGTTAATCGAAGTAAATGAATGGGGAAGAAGAAACAAGAAGAGGTTTGTCTGTGAGAGAGAGACCTACAAAAACATGTGGAAAACCGAGAACTCATACCCTTTTTAAACTTTGAACAGGTGGGGTTTGGCCAACAGCGAAGAAGCCTTTTTATTCCAAATTTTAAGCCCTCATTTATAGAACTGGAGTTAGTGGACAAATGTTTGGTCCAAATGCATTTTTTTTTTCTTTTTGAAAATATAATTGCTGTGTAAGTTTGGGAGTTTATGTCATCATTTTAATACACTATCTTTTATTTGTTCTATATTTAAAATAATTTCCATGTGAGTAATGGCTGGTGTAAATTTCAGTAATGGTTCTTCCAGTTTTATTGTTTAATTTTTGTGATTATTTGCTGCTCACATAAATCTGTATTACTTCATTGTGTTAAATTAAAGTCTGAAAGGATGAAAAATACCCAAATTATTGATGAAAGGAGAAAAAACCTTATGAACGGATATTAAGTGAGATAACCTATAATGATAATCTCTTATGGTTTATCTTGAGGTTAAAGATTCTCTTAAGATTTCTGCTACAAATGATGGTGGGAACCCCAGTTTGCTTCCATTGAAAGTTTTAAAAGACATGACTTCTCATGTATCCTTTTTGTTACCATATGGGGTAGTGGGCGATTTCGTTTGACAAAAAATACTCACATGTGCTAACGAGGAAACACATTTATAGTTAAACGGGCTTTATAAGAGCTAGGTGGAGATAGCTTTTATCGAAGATAAGATGAGAGAAGGTTGTTGAAGATGTTTGGGACAT
Source organism: Tripterygium wilfordii (assembly GCF_013401445.1). Lineage (NCBI taxonomy): Eukaryota > Viridiplantae > Streptophyta > Magnoliopsida > Celastrales > Celastraceae > Tripterygium > Tripterygium wilfordii. Next base: position 5,371,081 of record NC_052247.1, read on the forward strand.
GTACAATGTAGAGAATTTGATGTTCCTATCGGAAAGTTGAGTAAATCTTAGTTGGAGATGCTAAAAAAGGAAGAGGAAGGCTGAATCCGACGTGGATGAAAGTAATAAAAAGGGATATAGATGCTGTATGATCAGTTCAGAGCATAATTTTTGATAAGGATTGGGTATTAGTTGGCTCTGAATTGCCACCATATTGGATGGATAGCTATTATTTGGTCGTGGTCACAATAAAAACTGATTCACCTGTGAATTTTCCTTTTGAGGCTTTTGTAATTTCTTATTCTACATTTCTCTTTGGGTTTCACCTCCTTGGTGGCCCTGAATAAAAATTCTTTTGCATTCCAAAAAAAAGGGGCTGGCCTTTGAAGTGGTTCTATTTTCAATGAGAATGAAGACTAATATTTGCATGCTGATGCTCACCTGTGAATCTGTGTATTTTACTTGAACATCATAAATACTTGCTTCTTTTAAAAATGTATTGTTGTTTTCATTATTATATTATTCAGTGTCTATACTTTTTGATTTCTCCTAGAAAAATATCTATTTGGCCACTTCTGCATATCTTCATTGCATTATCAATCTTATGGTTGGAGTTTTTGTTTTGATGTTGCAAAGAGAGAAGCAGTTGAGGCACTCATCCAGGAACTCCCAAAGTTCCGATTGAAGGCTGTGCCAACTGATTGCAGTGAATGTCCTATTTGCTTAGAAGAGTTCCATGTAGGGAATGAGGTAAAAGTTCCTAACTTTTTGGTTTCTTCCATTTTTGTTCTCAATTTCATGCTAGCCTTGAATAGTTTGAATGTTCTTGAGAATTTTACCATAATTAGAAAGGGTAACTTGTCAAACTCTTAAAGGAATTTTTAGTCTTAGTTCTGAGTGCGATCACTAATGCACCAAATCCCATCAGAATTCCGTGCTTGGGCGAGAGTAGTAGTACTACTAGGATGGGTAACCTCTTGAAAAGTCCTCGTGTTACACCCCTCCCACCTTGAAAGGTGAAACAGCCTGTCCACATATTTTGTGGAGGTAAGGTTTGTGTACATCTTGTGCGTCCCTGAACAATCCCCCTCCTCCAAAATCACAGGAGCCTTATGCATGAGTGTTGTTTACCTTTTTGGGTCAGCCAGTCATTGTAGGATTTCATTTCTTACCTAAATGTGTCGTATAACGAAGACACTTTTCCCCAGCTGTTTCCTGCATGTATTCAACCGTATGCATCCTGTTTGACAGTATCGATGGTGTTGGCCTGTTATACCAGTTTACTTTATTTATAAAGGGAAACATGTCAAACTCTAGAGGACTTTTTGTTCTGACTTCTTGGGTCAGCTAGTCATTCTTGAACTTTATTCCCTACCTAAATGTGTTGTATAATGAAGACCCTCTAGTTTGTGCGTGTATTCAACCTTATGCATCCTGTTTCACAGTATCGATGCTATTGGCCTGTAAATAGCATTCTAAAATGCTAGTAACCCATAACCAACAGTCCACTTGAGAAATGAGAAGGAAGGTGTCACACGTCCCTACATATATGAACTCTCTAGTTTTAGGGAAACTAGTTAATTGCAAACACGACAATGTATTACTTTTGTTGTGTTACGTGTGTTATGCATAACATCTGATAGCACTCAAGTTTTTCATGTCAAGTGGTGCAGGTCCGTGGCCTACCTTGTGCACACAATTTCCACGTAGAATGCATTGATCAGTGGCTTCGACTGAATGTTAAATGTCCCCGATGTCGTTGCTCGGTGTTTCCCAATCTTGACCTTAGTGCCTTATCTGGTATTCGTGCTGATTCTGAACGGCCATCTGCCACTGCTGTGACAACCAACCGATATGTGAGAACACAACCTTCCAGTCAAAGCTATCTGTTGAGATTGCAGGGCCTGCTCCGCCCAGTGCATGCGGAGACTGCCGGGGCACCTGGTGGTGCAGGCACTGCTTTGGAGTCTGCTGAGAATGGAGAAATGGATCCAGCTGCTAGGAATATGAGAGTTGTGGAGCAAGATTCACGATCCGAGCACGCTCTTGTTGGTCGCTTAACCTCGCCACAAAACCAGTCTGTATCATGAGTTCTCACTCATATTTTTGTGGCTGGTGCTTAATGCTCTCGCACTGGTTTCTCTTCCTGTAATGAAAACGTTCTCCATTTCACTGGGCATCATTCTCACTATGCAGAAGTCTATAATAGTACTCCCAGAACTTATAAGCTGTCTGCACCAAAAGTGTTTTAAAAAATCTTTATTATTTTGATTAGTTTTTTGAGTGTGAAAACGAAAAATTGACAAATTTCTTTTGTGACTATCATATGAATGACGTGCCATTCAATAAATTAAAAACAATTGACTAAATATAAGGGACCATTATCAATGAAGACACAATTGGGATTGAAGTCATGTTCCAATAATGAGTATATTAATAAGGACAAAATTTATTGAATTACCTATATGTTCCTCTTCATTTTAAAATATTACAAACTACTCATTCCATGTTTTTTCTATTCATATTTCTCCGTACATGACATTATCAGTTTTGATTTTGTTTTTCTTTTCTTAAATGAATTTCAAAACGATTTCTCCCAAAATATGATGGATTTTGAAAAAAAAATTTATATATTCTCAATCAATGTGAAAAACTCTTTCAAATAAAATCACTCATTGATATATTATGAGATGAAAAAATATCACATATAAATTTAAGGGAAAGTATCACAGAAACCCCTGTACTTTACAAAACAAGTCAATTGAGCCCTCTTACTTTTTTTTTCGGATCATTCAAATATTACATGCCATTTTAATTTTTTAAAAATATAAATTATATCATATATTTATTGTCATGTAAGCAATATTTAACGGGAATCCACCATAAGTGCTAACTCAATCCAAAATCCAAAGTATAGGGGCTCAAACGATCCAAAAAAAGTAAGAGGGCTTAATCGATCTGTTTTGAAAAAGTACAGAGGCTTCTGTGATACTTTCCACATAAATTTATCTGTAGTGCATGTAATTTATCTTCAGTGCATAAAAACTATTTATCTGAATTGTATATAATTTATTTGCATTATAAATTTAGTGCAGATAAATTTCAATATATATTAACCATAACAAACTAATATAGATAAATTTCAATATATACTAATCATAACAAAACCATGACACATAATATATATAAATTTGTGTCTATACGATTCATAGTCCAATGCGTAAATTTTGAGCCTTGATTTGATATCTAAAATGTTCAAATCTTCAAAAATCCATTCGACACAATTCTTCGAGTCTTAGAGTCTTTTTTTGAACGCTTTAAAAATCTTCTCAAGGAAAGCTCAAACGAGCGAGCTAACACACTAACGTCGAACACTTTGACGTCAGAAACATAGTTTCGATGTGCAAACTTGGCGACTCGTTTTGACCTCTAAAATGTTTGAATCTCAAAACATGATTAGACAAAAATCTGTGGGTCTTGGAGTTTTCTTTCAAATGTCACAATAATTGTCTCAATCAAAACACAAACGAGTGCGTTATAACTGTCCAAACGCATTGATGTCGAACAAACTGATGTAAAAAACACAACTCCGATGTGTAAATTATGAGTCTCGATTTGACCTTTAAAATGTTTGAATCTCCAAAGGGTAAGGCTTTATTTGGCTAGTGATGCTTTAATCCTTACCAACTTGATCTTGTTGCCCCTGGCAACAAACCTGCATGAACCATTTCACGAAGTATGTGTCCGGATAACCCAAAGTCTCGATAGTTAACTCTTGGTCTTCCAGTCGAAAAACAGCGTCGATGAAGACGTGTCGCTGCACTATTCCGCGGTGGGGACTGCAACTTTCCATGAATTTCCCATTGATCCCTCAATGACAGAACTTTGCTTATTTCTTTTCTTGAGGCTCTACGAATCAAATGATATTTTTGTTCCAATTTTTGCCTCTTCTTTTCCCTTTGAATCAAACCGTTCCTTGCCATAACGGTTTAATTCTTATTCCTATTAGTATCGCTGATACAAGTTGGATCCTAGATGTAGAAATATAAGAAGGCGGATCTCCAGCATCTGGTTCCTCCTTGTCTTCTTGCCTGACTCCGGACAAGCTCCTAGATAGAAAAAGGGGTTTTCTCATAGCATCTTTCACAGGAATTAGTTCCGCTAGTCCTAGGGTCGAAGGTAGGGCATCTCATTAAAAGATTCAAAGAATAGGAACGGGTGGCACCTTCCCGAAGCAAAGGAAGGGACTCTTGAACATATTAACCTGGTAAAGACATTTCAATGACTTAATCAGAGCAGAGTAAAGCGCTGTATCAATCAGTCAGTCTATAGCCTTCCTGTTTTCAGGATTTGCTGCTAGACTTGCTGGTCTTACCGTCGATGTCTTGTCTTATCTTACTGCCTTGGCCGAAATGAAAGATAAGTTGTTCGGAGGAGCTCCTCCTTCTGAGAACACGGGTTCAAGGGCCTTGCTACTCCAACGAGGGCACCCTTTATTTAGGCTTCTTCAGTCCATCGGCGAGAACAAGCCCATTAAGCAGAACGTCATGCCATTGGGTTGATACCAATTTCTTAGATTCATGGACCCAATTCAATTCAGTGGGATCTTTCATTCACATTCCCATCTCTAATGTTAGACCTCAGATTCTATTAGTCATAGTAGTCCCAGAGTCTTTCAACTAAGCTCTGAGACCCTCCTTTTGCATTCCTTCCTTTTGAAAAGGACTAGCTGCTGCTTGTGAAGTATGGAAGGAGATCAAATTTGAATTCGAAGCAATGGATATTGGCTCTGTTAGATAGAGTCGTAGCCTTGTAAGACTTTCTTCTCCAACTCACTCAATCGATAGGTTGAGGCAACCAACTGGAAATCGACCAAGAGGACACGGGACCTTTGGCTTGAAGATAGACACAATTTTATGAATTTTTTAGTCTTCTTGCAATTGAAACTCAAATTAGTGAATTACGACTGTTTTAACACACTAATATAAAAAACAATGTTCCGGTGCACAAACTTTGAGTCTTGATTTGACCTTTAAAATATTCGAAACTCTAAAAATGTATTGGACACAATTATATGGATTTTTGAGTCTTCTTTCGAGTTCCATAAAAATTGTCTTAATCGAAATTCAAGGGAGTGAGTTATGGCTGCTCAATCATACTGATGTTAGAAAATATATTTAATTATTAAAATTTATAAGTAAAATAAGGGTTGATGGTAGTATGATCAATAATTTTTTTAAATAATTTGTCCTTGATATAATAAATCCCATCCACTTAAAGACCTTATGAGTTGAAAAACCTTAGAGTGGACCTATTGAAATAAAAATTTGATTTGAAAGACCAATTGTTAATTAATCCTAATAAAAAAGTATTATATCAAAACTACTTTTCTCTCACTCCTCTTATTTCTCTCTCGCTTCTGTCTAAACTTTCAAAATAAAAATTTCCAAGTAAAGGGGAGGAGGACAATGTCGAGCCTCTCTCCCCTTTCTTCCTCCTCCTCAGATGTAGATATATTATAATATCTTTGTTTTGTGTTGAATAAGGTTTTGATTCAAGTTTTTCTTCACTCAAAATCTAGATCTCATCCATATGTTGAGATTTCTTGATCATTGATTACTTCTGGTGTATTTCGACGACATATATTTGGTGTACAATGATGCGGCTCCTAAATTTTGTGAAAATTGGTCTCTCTTGATGAAGGGAAGTCAAAAATCTTGATCCAGAACTATTGCTTTTTCTATATTTGTTTGTTTATTCTATCACAATATAATCCGTTGTATTGTAGTTTGGTGTAATCTAGTGTTTGTAATCTCGTAGACTGCTTTGGTGGCGCTAGATTTAACATTTGTTATCATGAAATGTTGGGGTTTCAATCATTTTTTCAAAAAAAAGATATTACTACTCTTTTTTTTTTTTTGTCCGGCAAAGATATTACTACTTTTAATATCTTTCATATGATTAAATTTTAAGAAAAATAATTAGACAAAATAGTTTTGGGCCTAAAAAAGATATCTTGCAACAAAAAATGAATCATACTGTTGGCACTAAAAATATGTTGGCTTCAATAGGCTTAGAACATGTGCAAAGCCCATGGTGCAGCCTATTATGATTTGGAATATTACAGCCTATAAACCCATATTAGAGAGAAAGAGAAGCACAATTGCTGAGAAGCATGGCCCAAAAAGAAGTGTGTAGGAAATGGCACGTATAAAGTGGAAAAAGTTGTGGCAGTTACAACAAGGTGGTCCACGTGACAACCTATGAGAGAAGTGAGGGAAGTTGTTGTGAGAAGGTGCTATTGACTTCCAACTGATAGAACATGGAGCAAATCAAGGTTAACTGCAGTAAGATTATGGTTTCATGGAGATTTCCGTGCAAAGAAGAAGACATATAAAGCTGGATAATAACAACAGGAAGAGGACAACAAACGAACATCAACAACAGACACAAACAGTCAGACAGACAAACAAGAAACTCAAGCCCAAAGGCACTTTCAAGCTTCTGAGCATTCTAATTACTTTCTAAATCCTTGTTAATTTCAAACAAATATCATGTTGTTCATTCCAAATTCTTTTGTATTTATTTCTTCTCAAGTTTAAATGTCAACCATCGTTGTGTAAATTGTACTTGGTATTTATTTATTCATCTTTATTCCAATCTCAATACAGCGCACTACAGTGCAATTGGGGAACCTAGAACTATTGAGGTCCCAAGATAGTTCGTTCAATCGTCTAGATAAAAGTCTTATTTACATTCGGCGCATTTCATTCAAATTAGTGTAGGAAACTATAAGTCTGGACACACCTGTAACTCATTACTACCTTGAGTCATTTTTGGTGTCAACACATACAATCTCAATTTTTGCACGATTCTTCTTCTCCAGATTTGCTTACCATCATCCTAAACATTGAGTAGTAGTACATATTAGGTCATTCATAGCAACTCCAAAAACTGTACAACTCACTATGAAAACTCAAACTTAAACATACGTTAAAAATTCAGAGAGATTCATTGATAGCCAGAGAGAGCAATAAAAATGGTGGCCGGCAATGGAAATTGATCTTCCTCATAAGGCCAATGAAAAACCAAATAAACACAACAAATACAGACGACAGAGGTCATTGGCGCTTGGCCACATGACTTGTAATCCACAACTACAGGGTTGTCCTAGAGAAGAAGCTTGTTGCTTACAAGTTCAAGATCTCATCATACTTGGGCAGGCCATGAAAACAATACTCTAGGATCATTATCGTGGAGTCCACCATTGAAGATGTGATCAAACCAAAAGGCTGGTCCCCATGGGCATGAAACTTTTCTCTCGACACTATCTACTATGCTGAGTATGCCAACCGTGGATCCGGTGCCACGCTCGACAGGGAGAGTCAAGTTGAAGGGCTACTGAGGAGCTATCCCAAGGAATGAAACACTCCAGTTCACCGTTGATGCTTTCATTCAAGGCAGCCAATGGATTAGAGGATCAAGAGTTCCTATGTTGCCTAAGCTGAAATCATGAAACATTGAATATCTAAAGGACCACAAAAGAAAAGAAAATTGAGTAGTAGTATTTAGAATGTTTCATATGGGGAAACATGCATTCATATTTTTTTGAACTTGAAAAAACTTGTGAGGGTGAATTGTTCTCACTCATTTTCATATGAATCAATTTCAATTCAAAGCAAAGGAAAACTTTATTTTTGAGTCATTCTTGACATTTTATCCATGTACATGCAAAGAAGCTGATATAACTAAAATGTTGAGTTTTGCATTACTAATTTACTATGTTATGGCTTCCTCCACCACTCTGCCTAGATCAATAACCATATATGATAATACTATTTATGTTCATGGAATATTGTTCTCGACCAAGATTAATTAAACTGATGACATCTACACGGTTCAATACATTTACCAACCCCATTTCATTGAGCTAAAGGAATTGGAATTGGAATTGGAACGAATTACTTTCATTGACATTCTACTGAAGGAAGTTTACAAGATATACACAGCTACGCTACAACGGTCGACTAACATACTGACAGCTATACAGACTGATATTTACAGATTACAGATAAAGCAACAAAGATAGCCGTTGAGAGAGGCTATATATCAGTGCTTGAGCCTAAGTTCAGCATAAAATGTTGTGATTCTTATTTAGCAATGAAGGCAAGTCGTAACTTCTAACTCCACAAAAACCGAGGCAGTTCTAAAGTTTACTATTAGAAAATGGGCCTAAAATATGTATGGCTTAGATGTCCCTGTAGAGCTCTTCCATGCCACACCTGCCAAGCAATGCCTTCTTCTCACCCCATTGTTAGAAAGATTGGCCTTAATTGGAAATTGAGGTGCTCGGTGAGAATCTATAGGAGTTGGACATATTGCTGAGCATCTTGACAGTTACCCTTATCCGAGACTAGGACTGGCCCCCCACTTTGGAATGTGAATATCAGAGAAACGGAGTGGGGGAGTCCATTGAGAAAGGGAAGCAGTTGTAAAAACCACAGTATGCTATCCTCGGGAAGGTTGGGAAGAGTGGGCTCAGAAGTACCAACAATAGTGGTAGCTCGAGTGGAAGCACTATTCTTCTTACCACCATGAGCCCTCTTGCTCGTTCCGACACCGACAACATGAGACTTTCTCTTAGGTGCCCGATGACGAGCCACCTGCATGTCCATGTATTCATTAGCGTTGGCCATGTCTAAAAAAGGTAAATTAAAACAAAGTTAAAAATTTCCGAGAAGAAAGAAGGAAAAGATTCTCTGAAATAAAACCATTTCACCTCGTGCAGCCCTCTCAATTGAGAAGCTCGGGTAAAGTCTTATGGTGAACAAACTGGAGGGAAAGCAAGGGGAGTGAAACGTCTATTAGAAAACTTGTTGAATTTGGGGACGCACCAGTTGGTGTGAAAAGGCAAGTGGCTACACTCGTCAAGAGGAATCTTAACAAAAATATAGCTCATCCTTCAATCATGGTTGGAAGACACATACTTCAGGGACGCATGCCCCTATTTGAATTTCAAATAACATAAACTAGAAAAACCATGAAGCATGTAGGAGGTATTCCCACATATCCCATAGGTTAGGGATAGGTTTCTAATGAAAGTCTCGATGTAAGATTCGTGCATATCTTGGAGTGCATCCATAGTTCAGATGGTGTCATATGAACATTGGATAGAAATGTTAGTCCTAGTCATAGGATTTTGCGTTAAAGAATAGTATTTCTGGAGTCACGACATGTATGTCCTGCGAAATCCCCTTCATAACCCAAAAATAGACTCTTATCCTATTTAGGAAGATCGGCAAGATTCTCCATATCACTTTCGCATTGAGAATATAACAAGGATAGATATTGTATTACATTTAGACGTAATGTTATGGGTTTTGATTCTTACCCGAATGATAGCGTTATAATAAAATTATGTTCATAAAGATATACAAATTCATTGTAATTAATATATTGAAAAATAAATTAGTCATTGGAATTTAATTTAGATCGTAAATTAATTTTTACACAGTTAAATAAAGGAGATCGATTTTAGAGGATGTCTAAAGACACCCCAAATAAATCAGAAAGGAGTAAGCAAGGCATGAACAAACCCGTAAGGAGGCGTTTGGGCCACAAGGCAGCTGCTTAACTTTGGCATTATGCACAACGTGGAGAGTTGTTTCCTAGTTAAAATTCATATATTAACTAGGTGCTTTGCATAACTCCTTCCATGCAAGTTTCTTAATTGGATTTTGGATTAATAAGTTTAATCGTATTAAAAGTCTAGTATTTATTATCCTATAAATCTCTCCATTGTCTCTCATATTATATAGGAACTACAACACCTGTGACCTGTGTACGTAGCACTAATCGTGAGAGACACAAATATACCTGTGTGTGGCGGCCGATTGCTTTTGGCCAAGAGAGTACACATAAAAGAGAGAGACCATAGAGAGTAAAAATCCAACATTGATACCCGTGAGACACAAAGGAAAAGGTGGTGACAGATTGTGTTCTAATGATTTTTATTTCACCAAGTAATTGGAGATTTTACTTTCTTTTTATTGGGATTATCTCTGAAACATCACTGCGTTCAAACGCTTAGTTCATGAGTTTGTGAGGAGATCTTGATCGTGTGTTCGTGAGGTGATCTAGTTCGTGATCTTGAAGAAAGTTAAGAATCTCGATATTGAAGAGGTTGGTAAATTTTTTATTTTATTAAATTATATGTGAACATGATTCCTAGATTTATGATGATTTCTTGCATGAAATTGATCTAGATGCGTGCTAGGATTTGTTTACTATGTGATTGACGTATAAGAATAAACATAGAAAGCATATATGCTAAGACTAAATACATGATAAAACCTATTAGAAATCGCAAGGCGTTGCCTTATCCTTCTCTCAGCGTGAGATAGCCCCTCCTCAGCTACTTCTCCGGGCAGACCTAGGCAATAGATATATTCTATATCGATTCTCTATAGTATCTAAATTCGAAATATATACTAGATCAAATTTAAACATGCATATTTACATATGATTTAAATTGCATGCATGAAAAATTATTTCTTGAAACAAAATAATTTTTTTATGAACAATCAAACCATATATTTAAAATATCCGCCCTGAGCCATAGGGTGCGCGCGCCATAGGTCATCGTTTGTGTTTTTTGATTTGTGCGCTACTAACTTGATCCATTTTTGCTTCCGCTACATATGAACATGCGTTAAAATAATTTTTCCAACCAACAAAGTCATGTACAAGGGGAGGTTCTAACTTCTAACAGTTGCTGGGAACAAAAACAAGTAGCATTAGTGTAGGTAAAACACTTGCGAGAGTAGGTAAAACACAATATAACCATCGAAAAGGGAGAAGCTTGAAGCACGAGTTGTGGTTCGCCAATCGCTATGTCCGGCTTAAGATTCTTTCTCTTCTTCAATGCCCTTTAATAGAGACCTAGGAGCGAGTTTACGAGCCGGCAGCCTTTCTTTCTCTTCAAGCATAGAAAATGATCTGGTAATTAACTGATTCAAACAACTTCGGTCTCAAACTTGATGTTCTTGAGCAGATAAAAATTGGCGGAAAGGCTGGTTTTGGAGTCTGGAGCTTTTTGGTTTCCAAAGTTTTGGTCCATAATCCTCCAATGCTGCTTGTGGACTCAAAAACTAATGGATTGAAGACCACTAATACCAGCTCAGATAATGGCTTTCTGTTTTTCGGGAAAAAGTATTGATGAATCTGATAAGCTCTCTCTGAACACCTCTATATATACTGCAAATTAAGATGAAGGTTTATCCTTTTGTGGGAAGTCCAACTCTGATTTCTAATCGTAAGTACTAATGACCCACTTAGATTTGAGCCTTGTTTTCTACATGATTCCTAGCTTGTCTACGCAACTTTTGGTTTTGATTATTGTTACCATCAATGACCAAAAACTGGGTGCAATGAAAGGTCTAGTTTACTAGGTTATAGTTGGTAAGTAATAGCTAGTTGCGGACCCTTGTGGTTGGTAAATTTTGTGAGTATTCGTAATCATTGACCTAAACTGATCAAACCATACAATCCCCATGTCAATTCATGCTGCTTCTTCAGATTTGCTTACCATCCTAAACATTGAGTATAGTAGTCCATATCAATTCATTCATAGCAACTCCAGACACTGCAAAACTCACTAAGAAAACTCAAACTTAATATACGTTCATTGATAGCTAGAGAGAACAATAAAATGGTGGCCGTAACTTCTATAATTTTTGTGGCGGGGATCGCCATTGGGGTCATCGTCGTCCAAAAAATGGCAGTTCAAAAAGATGAGTTTCTCACGAAATAACCAGGAATTGCCATTTTTTCATAGGGCCATCCCCACCACCAAAATGATAGAAGTTATATATACCATTATTTTGTCAGCCACTATTTTATTGTTCTCTCGTTAGCTATCAATGAATCTCTCTGTATTTTTTTGCTACGAATGAATTGATATGTACTACTACTCAACCTCTTACTGGAGTCGGGTATTCTACTAAGGATTTCGACACCATGCAAAACTATCACTTTCGATAAGTACAACGTCTTAAATTATCATTTCTTATGTCAATAGGACAGATTCTTATCTTTTTAATTTCATGATAATAATGAATCAATGGTACATGTAGTAGCTATTGTTGGAGAGAGATTTAAGGCAAAGTCCATGGTTATCCAAAACACTTTAGGTGCTCAGGGATATCAGAGGGATATCAGGTTGTGACTTTTCATGTGTAATCCGATAGGTATGAGTTCTTCAAATGTATAATTGATAGTTACCAAGATACCTTGTACCATCAATCTCACACACAATTTAACCAAAATTGTGTCATCTCTGGCACCATTGATTTCATCTCTTATGGTGTCACAGATGACAAAATTTCAGTTAAATTGTCTGTGAGATTGGTAGTACAAGGTGTCTTGGTAACTATCGATTATACTTTGAAGAACACACTTACCGGATTGCACATGAAGAGCCACAACCTGATATCCCTGAGCATCTGCACTGTTTTGAAACCCCTTGAAGTTTCCATAAATCCATCTTCAATAGCAGCTACATGTACCATTGATTCATTATTACCATGAAATTAAAAAGATAAGAAGTTGTCCTATTTAGAGATGAAATGGTAATTTAAGGTGATCTACTTATCAAAAGTGATAGTTTGTATAGTGTCAAAACCCTTATAGAAGACTCCAACAACAAATTGAGTAATAGTACATATCAATTTATTCATAGTAACTCCAAACACTGTAAAGCTCATTATGAAAACTCGAACTTAACCTACGTTCATTGACAAAAAAAAATCAAAAGAGATTCATTGATAGCTATAGAAAGTAATAAAAATGGTGATTGGCAAAGTAATTGTATCTATTAACTTCTATCATTTTGGTGGTGGGATCATCATTGGTGCCATTATCGTCAAAAAAAAAAACCAATAATTGTATTTTTTGCCAACCTCCATTTGTGTTACTCTCTAGCAATGTCACTTTCCTTTTTCAATGTACTCGTACTTCCACTTCTTCAATGTCACTTTTCTTTTTCGCCTGTTTTTCCTTTCCGGTTAGATTTAGAGAAAGCAATGAAATCCAAAAATAGAGACTATATTCAGTTCCATCCCTGTCCTAACCGTTAGATTTGAAAACCAATATTAAACTGTAAATCTCAAATCTCAAATTTTCTCTAAACTTTAAATCGAAAATTCTAAATCTTAAACCCTAAAACATTATTAAGAGTGGAATTTCATCCCGTCTTTTGTTGGGGTGGGATTTAAGAAATTACATACTGGATCATCATTGGGCAAGAGCTACGATGTTTCCCAATAAATATAATAAATATTATTTGCACCCCATTTTTTATTAAGTACACCCCACTCTAGTGTGTTTTTAAAGGGTTAATGTGATGTACTTAGTAAAAAAGGGATGCAAATAATATTCATTAATAAATATCAAATACAGTTCAAATTTAATGGGCCAAACCATGTTAGAGGTGGGTATGGGAGCCGCTATTTGTATACGTACATGAATTCACTACAAATGAACTTTTTCAAAATATTTAAATTTATAAAATTATCCTTATATGAAATTACCTGACAACCAATTTACTTTTTACATATATATATATTTTTTTCAATACAATTAATTAAACAACAACAGTCCGATTTGAGACATAATCATACTCAGGCGTAGGTACCATTATAACATTAAGCAATTCCATTCATCATCAACGAAGTGCCCAGTTACAAAAACATAGTCCATAGTTAAATTTGAGGTCCACAAAATCTAAATGTAAGGTTGACACTTCATGTATTCCATTGATAAGGTTCAAGAGGCTTTGTTTTTCTCTAAGATATATGGCCACACAACCTCCTTGACTAGTAAATGAGCTTGAAGGGTTCGAGCAAAATCAGTGAATGCCAAGTGTTCCACAATCGTGAAAGCTCTGCCATTATGATAATCTAAACAAGCTCTTGCCTGCACCGCTCCTTATCAAGAGGAACTCCAAGTCTTCAAGGTGGGAGAGATGACAATTTAGAATACTAAAAATTATATAATTGATATGTTTAAAGGGTAATTTGGGAAGTTAAAGGTGTGTACTAAAAAATTTATGGGACGAGTTAAAGTAAGTGTGTGCCATAAGTCCAATTGATATGTGTGCAAATAACTGCTCGCATGGATATTGTTCTTTTGCTACAGCGAGGACTATCAAATTGGGCCTGGATACAACAAATTCATGACTACGATAAGGTTGGGCCTGACCTACCAGAACGGCCTGTGGTCTTAGGCCTCATATCAAAACGGCACGTACCCACTCTTTCGTGATTGCAGTCCTCTCGGTCCTCTCCCTCGCAAAACAATTGTGCGCAGATTGTGCCGAGCACGGAGATTCTAATCGGCGGCTATTGGCGGAGAGAAGCAGTGAACGCCTATTTCTGGTCTAATGGAGGAAAAGCTGTCCGTTTCACCTGCAAGCCTCGTCGATCAGCTAGTAGTGAGTACTCTGTTTATTTATTCAATCGACATCTTCGATTATATACCTCGTCGAGTTCAAATTATTTATGTTTTTTATGTTCCTTTTGGGTTATAAGGTTCCAGGAGATGTGATTCTTGATCTATCAAGTATGGCGAACCAAACCATCAAACTCGGGGGCGGCCTCCGTCAGGTCTCCTCCTCTCACTTGGATTTTTACTCTCTTGTTTGTTTACTATAGTTTCTAGTGACTGCTCGTGTCCCATGTTCTACTAATTCGAGTTTTTTTTTTTTTTTTTCTGTCACAAAACTTTTCTCATTGGTAACCGAAGCAACGACCTTGGTAGTTACAGTCCCTACTAGTACACATGGAAGTAATTATTTTAGTTAGTTATTCTAGTAGTGTTTGTCATTTTAGTTTATTTTCAATCCAATTTTCGTTTATTGAACTTGTAATCTCAATTAAAATGATATGAACTATATTGTTTCTCTCTTATGAAGATAATTGCTGTGTTAGACAATTAGATCATTTCTATTATATTTTCTTGGGAAAGCTATATGCGCGCTGAAAGCTCCTGTGAAAGTGAGTAGTTTTTAAATGGAAGGTTACATGACAAAGGATTCTTACTATTGATAAGTTGTAACAGAGAGGTTTTGCTTAGCTAGTAGGTTATTTTCGTTTCCTTGGTTAAGGAAGAATCAGCAAATCACCTCCTGCTGAAGATATCAACACCTAGTGTTTTAGAGACACTCAAGATTATGCTGAGTCCCCGACATGTAAGAAGAGTCTTGAAAAGTTGATTAAAATGTTAGAAGATAGTTCATGTAATATACCAACTTGAATTTGTGGTGGAGATCATCTTAACCAAAACCAAAATAATATACAATTGTATTAAGTGTGTCGGTGTAGTTGTGTATATATGTTAGTGTGTATGGTATGGTCTTGTGAAGCATGTAGGTGTATGTGAGAAAAATTGAAGTGACAGTGGTAGACAAGAGGAGAGACCAAACTTGAATAATAGTGTGTCTAAGTATGAGTGGCACTTTTATATATGTAATGTTGTGTTGTATAAGTGTTGTTTGTGAAGTTGTGTAATAAAGAATTATTAAGTTGTGCTGTTTTGTGTGCCTACAAGTCAACACCTCCTTTTCCATTACATGTGGACTAGAAAGAAAGCTTTGCGAGATTACATTTCACACTTTGGGTTGCTCTTTTTGTGGTTAGGGCCATTGTTGGCTTGCAAGTACATTCATGGTGGAAGGGATTGCATGGTTGTGTAGCTTCCATGTGTTTGGCCATTCGTTCATGTGTTTGGAAGAAAAAAACATTCGAAGGAGTTGAATATTATATCTCCAAATGTTGTTATTCTTATTTATCCTTTATTTTTGTGGATGGGCAACTGAGCTTTGATTGATGGCTTTGATTTTGAATTTGATCGATTCTATTTGTGATAGAGCTTTTGTAATGTCTACCCTTGTACATGGGGACCTTCTCGTTGGTGCCTCTTAATACCAATCTTCTTTTTTACTTTTCTAAAAAAGGATATTGAATATTTATTTGTATTATTTTCAGGATGGTGATGTTATATCTGTCATCAAGGCTGGGAAACTTAGGTTCTCAAAGCCAAACAAATATTGGGTGGAAAGCTCTCATAAAAGAGTGAGTAGTGTTATAATCATGTATTTCTTTTGTAGCCAAAGGAGATTTTTTTTTTTTTTGGGGGGGTGGGGGGGGAGTGGTGCTAGAATAACTGGATTGAGTATGAACAATTGTTGCCTTCTTGGTCAATGCTTTAGAACTCCTCAGTATTTTGTGTTTTCTGATGCATATTTCTTAATGCTGTTCAAATTGCAATTGCTACATTCGGTTCAACCATTACTTGTGTTGTGTGCTGCTGAATCTTCTTGCAAATTCTTTTTGAGCAAAGAGAACCTTGATATGTAGAGTTTATTCTAAGAGAAAATTTTTAAAGTAGGCAAAGTACTAATATGAATATGGAACTTTTTGATTTTTTTGGTTTCTTTAATGGGCTATGTCTAAGTTATAGAAAATAATATTAGGCTAGGCGTGTGCCCTCTCATTTTAATTTCTGACTTTGAACTTTTTGGTACTGTTATTAATTTATTATATGTATTTTTGATATGACGGTTTGATTTTCCCTTTACAGTATGTTCCTTCTGTGGAAGATCATGTTCTTGGAATTGTGGTCGACTGTAAAGCAGATGTAAGTACTCAATTGGTGATAGATTCTTTTCTTTGTTTCCCTTAAAGTATTTTGCTCTGTTTTGATGAGTATGTAATGGAATTGTGTTCTCTGCTTTGTCCGTGGAAAGGCTAACATTACTGAATACTGATGAATGATGATTGGTTAGCACCCCTTCTAAGCGACTTCACTCTGGCGTTTCTTTTTTAACCTTCCTGTTGGTCTAACGCTTTGCTTTGTCAGCCGCACTGTCTTGTTTGCTCTTATTGGGCGTTGCTCATTTACTCTACCCAAAAGGAAACACTTATTTGTTTCAGCTTTGTGAAATAACCTATGTGAGACATTCAATAGGACATAGCACATGCTAGTTGTGTTGTCAAGGCACTCCCTTAGGCGCG
This sequence comes from Tripterygium wilfordii, assembly GCF_013401445.1. NCBI lineage: Eukaryota > Viridiplantae > Streptophyta > Magnoliopsida > Celastrales > Celastraceae > Tripterygium > Tripterygium wilfordii. Next base: position 5,388,132 of record NC_052247.1, read on the forward strand.
CCTAGATGCAAATGCGAGGCATCACATGACCGTGGGGTGTGGGGCCTTTTTACCTGCTAGGCGAGCAAATTTCAAACTCGAGTGCCTTTGGGGACTAAGCGTGGGCCTTTTCCTTGCCTTAGTCGAGAGCCTTTATGGGCCTTTGCTTAATTACGTTTGATTGGACATTTTTTTGGGTTTGCACTTTTTTGCACATGTTTTGTATGGGCGTTATTTGTTGGGTATGGTTCAAGAAGTCATTATAAGGCCTTATCTATTAATCCTAAAAGGAAAAGAAGCCCTAGAAACTACTTCTCATTCCACTTTGCTGATCAGCCATGGTGGTTGATTGGTTTTAGTTACTTGCTTTAAGTAATTGTTTTAATTGTTTTAGGACTCTTTCTTGTATAGTTTTAATTTCTTAGCAAAAAAATAAACAAGTGTTGATGCCAAAGATTAAATGGTGGTCAATAATGATGAAGATTGAGGAATATGGTGGTCAATGATGCCAAAGATTAAATGACTTTCACTTTGAATTTCATCAATTGTATGACTTTTTTGTTAGTACCTTAATTGAATGAATTTTTTGGTTACTTTCTTTGTTTTATGATTTGTGTTCAATTGACTATCTAATTTGTGATTTTAATTGTGGTATGGAACTTATTTTTATGTGTGACTTGGATTATTGTATTTATTTCATAATTTTTTGCCTTGTGCAAAAAGGTCCTCGCCTTAATTGTGCCTTGCACCTAAGGCCCTAAGAGGGTCTTTATGCCTTGAATGTGCCTGTGCCTTCACTCGTGACAACACTATTGCTTGGATAATTTTGAAGAATACACTCTTATGATGTTTATAGGAATACAGTGTTTACAATGTTTATAAGAGTTTAATCTTAATGATCCCAAGGACTGCTGTTGAATCGGTGATGGTGCCAGCCGTGAGACACTGTGTGTACTTTTATTTCTCATTTGTGCTCTGTGGTGCATAATTATAATTTCTGAGTAATTGTCGTAACTGTTTTCAATGCGTTTCATGTATTTTCTTTGCAGAACTTTCTTGTGGACATAAAAGGACCTTCCTTGGCCTTTTTGCCAGTCCTTGCTTTTGAAGGAGGTACCAGGAGGAACATACCCAAATTTCAGGTTTGTAGAATGTCAAATCCTAAAGTTTAGAGTAAATATGGTGCATCTTCTGTTTTTTCCGGATGTTAATAAAGGTTCAACAACTCCTGTGCACACTTGATTGCGATAAACCTGATGTTTGTGACGTGTTGAATATCTTATCATTTTAGTTTATCAGCAAAACTCTTAATTTACAAAGGATTTGAGGTCTACTTTGTAGATCAGAAAATGAAATAACCATCTTGGGTGAAGATAAACTCATCAATAATTCTCTTGGAGATGAGAGTAGCTGTTGGTCCCGCCAATCTAAATTATAGCATTAGAGTGAAGTATTTATGGTCATATTTTTTTATGCATGTCCTGCAGAATTAAAGCCTTAGATGGCAGGCTAAAGCTAAAGTGCTAAGCAGCTCGAAATTATGATTCTGTTTTAAGACCTTCCTCTGGAAGTGCTGTATCATCTTTCTGTACTTTATTTTTTTGTTCTATATTTCTCAATTACGTCCTTCTGGAAAAGGGGGAACAAAAAAGGTGGGTCAAGCACTGAAGTATGAACACAAAATTGAAATCGTTATATTTTTGTGATCATAATTATTGTCATTACTACAACTACACTTTGGTTGGCACTTATGGTATTTATCTGCCATCCTTTGGCAAATGCTTCTTGTGCAGGTAGGCGCTTTGCTCTATGTTAGGGTTGTGAAGGCAAATCCTAGCATGAATCCGGAGCTGTCATGCACTGATGGTTGGTTGATGAACATTGCTTGTATTTGTATATCATTATTACTTGTTTTATATTTTGTATTATTTGTCAGGGTTTATTTTTTAGCCCTGGTTTTTGTTATGACTTTCTATTTTGATTTGCGATTTATAGCCAGTGGAAAAGCGGCAGAATTCGGTCTCCTCAAAGATGGCTACATGTTTGAGTCTTCAACTGGTCTTTCAAGAATGTGAGATATCATCTCCTAAACATGGATCAATCATGATTTCATAGTTTCTATATAGTGCAGTGGTGTTGTCATCTAGGCTTTGCTTTGCTTTAATGATAGACTCTTCAATTTATTTTTAGGCTGTTGAGCTCACCAACATGTCCGGTTCTTGAGGATCTTGGAAAGAAGCTGTCCTTTGAGATAGCAGTTGGCTTAAATGGCCGGGTTTGGGTATGATTTTCTGAGGCTTCTCTTCAGTACATTATATCAGTTTTATTTAGCACAGCTGCATCCTCTGCTTTGGGCAATGTGCCAACTTCAAAACCTTGGACATCTGGTCGACATGAAATATGACAAGTAACAATCTTTTTCCTTCTGATTTCCTTGACTTCTAGGTGAATGCTGACTCTCCATCATCAATTGTCATTGTTGCTAAAGCCATAATGAACTCCGAGTTTTTAAGTGCAGCCCAACAGAGAATCATGGTGAAGAAACTTTTCGACAAAATCCAGTCATCAAGTAAGTTCAATATGTACATGAATGATTCTTTACCTTATTTTGGTCATCCTGCCATTATTATGTTACGACGGCAAGTTCTGACTAGAATCAATACTTCTTTACTTAATAATAAGCAGCGGTGTGAATGATTCACGAAAGAAATATCACAGCTTGTGCACAAATTCACAATTTTGTCATCAAGTCGAGGAGCCAATCTCGCGGTACAAGGAAACGGAACGTCAATGGCAGCTATGTTACAGTTTTTTGAGCATGATGCAACTCTGAGCCAGTGGCTTGTGTCGAGTGGAATAAGTTATTAGAGTCGTAATGGTTTGGTTGATGGTTTAGCAAATAGAGACTCATAGTGTAACTGTATATTCCTCTTAATACTTTGAAAGTTTGAATTGCCCCAACAAGACATTGATCATATTTTTCTTTTTTCTTTTCTTTTGCCAGGAACAAATTGCAGTTTTTTTTTTTTTTTTTTTTTTTACATGCGATAATGTTGTATTTCTTGAACTGGCAATGGTTTGTTTCACCTATTATTTATTTATTTCAAGGGGAATCTACTTTGGTATTTCTTGATAGATTCTCAAAGATCATTCGCAATTGGACAAAAAGGAACTTTTCGTCCCTTAATCATGGGGCGAGTTTCATTTTTGTTTCTAAGCTTTTTTTTTTTCTCATCTTCGTTCCTCAACTATTGGAAAGTATCATTTTTGTCTTTTAAGTGAGATTGAAGTTGGAAAATGCTTACGTGACAGCTATATGGCACGTTGGAGAAATCTGATCTGACGAATAATAGGATGTCACGTTAGATTTTTCCGTCGTCGAATTTATTCGATAGACAAACTGGTTACTTTCCCATAGTTGGGGGACGAAAAGGGGAGAAAAAAAACTAAGGGACGAAAATGAAACCTGACCTATAATTGAGGGATAAAAAGTATCATTTTGTCTTCACAATTGTGATATGTTGTTGGGATAATAGAAATCATTGGGAATTGTGATATGCTGATATGAAAATAGTATGGGCGGGAAGCGATATGTGACATGTTACAATGGTAGAGAGAAATAGTAATATAGTATAGAGAATGAGAGATTTGTTGTTGATTGTAGTGTTAAGTGGGGTCCAATCAAGACAAGAGACCAACATGTAAGTAAACAAAAGTCGATCCGCTCCTCTCTCTATACCACATTACAACAAAAAAAAATCCATCAAAATATCGTCGTATCAACCCATTCCTCCATGCCCCGTCAAAATATCCCTTTGTAAGCGTCCATGCCCTAATGATCCACATCAACATTGAAAGCTGATTCTTCATAACTAGTAGGATCTGACTCAAGTTCCTCAGAGACTACCATAAATGTGTCTCCAAAGTACATGAACTTGTCAGGCGGTCACAAGATCCTCCCACTACGATGAAACTCCGGTATTGCATCCAATATTGGTTTGACTATTTGTTCATTTTTTTTCGACGAAACTTCGGAAATGATACCGCATCTTCAGTCGCACGACATCTAGATTGTAAAAGCAAGTCTTTGAAGAGAGGATAGAATGCCCAAATACAATTCTGCTATTGGCTGCCTGAGATTGTCGTTTGTACTGCATAGTCAGTTGAGTAAGGTTTCGAAGAATTACCACCGTCTTCTATTAAGGACACCACATTAGGACAACGCCATAGGATGATAGGATCAGTTCCCTGAGACTTTGCAAACGGTTAATGGAGGGCAATGCTCTTATGTTGACATTATCCGAAATCTCTTTTATGTGGTCTTTTTGGCTTATTTTAGTTTTTTTTTTTAAAATTTAATTTTATATTTTATTATTGTCTGTTTTAATTTTTAAAAATTATAAATAGATAGTATTTATCGTTACGAATCCAACGGTATATTTTTTATTCGAAACAAAAATCAAATTCAACATTAAAAAGACATATCAATTCTAGATCGTCGGATATAAACTCAAAATATTCGGTGTGTTTGATCGAGATGAATTTGATTTTTGTTTTAAACAAAAGATATATCATTGGATTCATTATGATGAATACTACATATTTATAATTTTTAAAAATTAAATTTTTTTTTGTTACCCCAAAGTAGCATTACAGTGGGACCTACTGTAATTTTATCACAGCAGGTCCCCAACACCCCTAATATGCCCGTAATCCCAAAGTCTCCTAATAGTATTAGAAATACGGTAGCGCTACGTATCCATAATGAGACCATACATAAGGAAGTCTCCTAATAGTATTAGAAATACGGTAACGCTACATCTCCATAAGGAAACCATACATAAGGATCCATAATCTATGTAAGCAAGATGACATCATAATTTTTTTACATTTTCTTTTCTTAAACGAAACTTAAAAATATTTTGTCCCTCAAAATACATGTTAGATTTCAAAAAATTACATATTCGGATTCAACATGTAAAACTCTTTCCATAAATACTCATTGTTGATAGGTTTAACCTTGGCATTCTTAATTACAATGTTTTATTACATTATTTTAGAATTCAGGCATAAAAATCTACAACACTTTAACAATGTAATTATGTACAGAAAAGTGCAATAAGAGACTGAGTTAGTTAGAAACAATGTAATAAAAAACTATATTAATCACAAATAATGTAATATAATAGCCACGTGATTATGGACGGTCATGGACGAATTTATTAGGGGTAGAAAGCATTTTCGAATTTGAAATGTTGTTGAACGAGATTTCTTGTTAATTTATAGGTTAGTGAACCTTCAATTTCTTACAATTTCATTTCTTTCAAGTGCCGTGTTATTCTCTGAAATTGCTGATTCCAATTGCATATGAATACAGCCCCCAATTTCAAGGGTTTTAAGAGCAACAGGAAATTTGCCGGTTGGAAGGGAGGTAAGCCACTGACATCCCTCAATCTTCAAATGCTCGAGATGAGACCGAGATTGGTTTGTGTTGTCATCTTGCACCATCAACCCTTGATTGTCAACCTCCTTAATGAGGTAGGCAACTTGAAGTTTGTTTCGAAGTACTTGAGAGAAGGATAACCTTCAATTTGTAGTTCTTCAATCCACTTGGCAAACTCCGAGTCAATTAGGACATTTATACAGGCTAAGCTCCTGAAGATTAGGGAATCCTTCACCACCCATATTTCCATGGGTCATTCTATCCACTCTGATATATCATTGGCTACCAACCTCTCTAGAGATGGAAATAGCACAGCAACATTCCCACGGAACTCAACACCTATTGGTTTTCACCGGCTTCAAACCCTCTATGCTTAGCTCTTTGAGTAAGTAAAGTTGCCCAGGTGGTGGCAAGAGTTTGGTCTCTCCACATCTCCATATGAAGAACTGCATCCTGCCCATAAGTCAGCATAAATGGTGTAGCTCCTGTTTCTATCCTTTTTGATGTCTCGTAGGCCCAAAGAGCTTTTGAAAGAGCTGCATGCCAAGCCCTTGCCCTAATCTCTATCACTCTCTATAATGTTCTTCAACACTTTGTTAGTAGACTCTGCTTGACCATTGCCTTGAGCATAATATAGTGTAGACTGTGAAATTTCAAAAACATAAAAAACGCCAAAGAGATATACAGGAGGAGCTTATTTTGTGAGATTTGTCTTTTGAAACCCCATTCTCTCAACCATTTGTGTTTCTTCTGTTAGAATGGAGATCATTACTGATGTGGGGTTTAGTACCCGCTAAAAGTATAGCGATTATAAACCCAAATTATACTCGCAAGTGCACGAATCAAATGTAGTATAGAAGTGGCAAATACGAGTGTCGTACCCACAGGGACTGAATATTAAATATCTGCAATTCAAACTCTTGTAATTATCAATGGAAACAAAGTAAACAAGGATTAATACAAATAAACAAACACTAGGGATCCGATTTCACCAACTCTATTGTATTTAAATTATTTAGCCGACAATTATCATTTTATTCATGCATGTCAAAGATCAAGTCCCCTAATTTATGTAATAGTCATGGGCATCTGACTTACCACGTCTATTCTCAATTGCAACCATCCATGGGCATTTGGATTGGCTAGGACAATCAAGAATGCATTAGGATTTATGATAACTTATGTAGCGATCACAAAGATCCTAGCATATGGCATTTATGTCTAGGTAACTCCGGTATTAATTGCAAGAAGCTTGTCTCAAATTGGACATGGGCATTTGTCTCAATTTGCATCATGGTAATCGAACCTAGATGGTAGCTAAGCATCAAGATTTAATTATCAATAAAGAATAGTTAATTAACACTTGACTTAGCATAAATAAACTAATAATCAAACCAAATTTATTTACATACAATAGAGTGGATCCATCATCACCCTAGTAAGAGGATTAGTTCCTCATACTAGGTTTATACAACCAACAATTGATCTCACAAAATTCTAGAAAGAATATGTGAGCAAATTGTTGTAAAAGAGAAAATAAAACTCAAGAACTCACTCCTTGATTTCTTTCTCCTCTTCCTCCTTGATTTCTTCTCTGGTTTTGTCTCTGATTTCTTCTCTGGTTTTTTTTTGTGATGTCTTTTTATCCGTGATCCCTCTTCCTCCTTTATAGTAGTGAAAATATACTGGTGAGATTGAAAATACTGAGGAAAGTCTTCACATGATTTCTTTAGCGCTGTGTTTTGAAGACTTTCGGATAAAAGTTGTGCTGCCTACATGAAAATCAATACAGATGTTAGACAATTATACATATATATATATATATATATAACACTATTCACTTTTTGACTTAAACGTAATATGTATATATATTTTATATAAACACACACACACATATATATATATTACTATTACGTTGGACTTGGGCATATATATATACACACACATATATATCTATATATATAACTATTTATATAAACATATATCTATTTAACACTACTTATATATAGATTTTTGTACGTTTATCACAACCCCCAACCAGCTTATTGCTAGTCTCTAGTAATGCAAGCGATCGGAAAATTCATGTCATATATGTAAATAATCCAATTATCTCATTAGTATGAATGTATTCAAGAATTCACCAGCCACTATCACTAGAACAAATTATTCTGACTAAATCTCATATCACCCATTCTATCTTAGGTGATGTGTAGTGCGTAGCGAATTTAACATAAATACGTGGCTTTAATTTAATATTAACACAAACACTGTAATATCACAAGAATCATCAGATTCAATGAATAATTAATATCAAGGGATTTTATTTGTGGACTTTTTTTTTTTTTATTTATTTTTTTATGTGACTTGTGCAATGCTCAGTTTTATTAAGCTTTCTAAATGACCCTTGTAACAAGCGTTCAACCAATGACTCCCAATCCAGTTGGCTCAGGGCATTAGGTGTAAAGACACCCCAACGGGTTTAATAACTCGAGTCAAAAAGGCTACAAAACTTTGCTTGTCACATGGGTTGATGTCTTGATTTTTCTACCTTTTTACGCGAACACTCATTGCTTACTGAGGCAAGAGGCCCGGTTACTCAGCAGAAAAACTTACAAACACTCCCATTTATTCATAATGTACTTTTTTTTTTAACATAAATATGAATATATACATGTATCCCAAGATATTAATATTCAAAAAATTCTAATTCAACTCAAGAAAATCACAGTATTCATAATTAATCTTAAATATCATACCTCACAAATATGTAATTCTGTGCAATTGATCCAATTATTAAATAGAATAGGTGAGACAAAACTTAAAGTCAGAAAAAAAAAATCCACAAGTGATTATGGGTATTCAACTCAAATTGTTATCCACACTTCAGAGATATTCAAACCAATTTAGAAATATGATAAGAACATGACTTCCAAATCAAAATTTATTTATTTATTTTTTTTTTTTCAGCAATCATTAAACAGAATAGATATTTAACAAACAAACGGTTCTAAGACTCAATATTCCCAAAGCACCTTAAACAAACGGAATTTGTCTCAATACCAGGATCCTTGAGACTGGATGGTAGGTTACTATCAACCTAACTAAAGAGATGTACCCCGTAGCAAGGGCAAAAGGCTAACAAGGCCTTACAATAGGTTGTCATTTTCTAAGAGTTTCTGGTCGGCTCAATAGAACCCAAGCCAAGGTCAACAGTCCTTTGTATCTCCACTTTGGGGCTTTACAATTATGGACATTTCGTCCAGTCCATGCTTAAGACTCCCAAATACCTTATCGGTGGTTGTTTCCTGGACAAACTACTAATTACTTAGCTGGTTGAGTTGGCATCCCTCTAAGAGACCTCTAAGAGATCAACTACAAGTGTTTCAAGCTTGCACCTAAGGTAGCACAGCACTTGCCTCCTCTAGCTATTTTTTTTTTTTTTAATATCAAACCAGTTCCTCCCCCTCTTAAAATCTTGCATTGTCCTCAATGGGAAAAGAAAAATAAAAATAAAAATAAAGCAAATAAAAAATAAAAATAGGAAAATTTGAAAAGTACATATGCAAAGCTATGGTTCAGAGTAATACAACCTGACACAAAAACAATTCTGACCGTTGGATGGCTATGTTTTCACTTTCGTATCATATCCATGAGTGCGGCCATCATGTGCTCCAGTCTGTGTTGTCCATCCTCTAGTGTTTGTAGCCCCATCTCTAGCCGGGCTATCGCTGCACTCATGTGATCTGATGGGGGAGACACTACAACTCCTGATGAGGAATCTCCAGGTGGTGATGTGGAAGGATCTTCTTGGGTATGCTTTTGTCTAGCAGAAGTTGTTTTCAAATGGCTGATGCTCTGACGCCATGTCCATTTTTCCAGCATGGTGACTTGATAACCCAAAGATGCTTGAGGCCGAGGAGGTCGAATGCTTTTGAACAAAAGCAACCTTGTGATAAGCCGTGGGAAAAATAACTTCCCCACCTTTTTTGGCTTCTTCTCAACAAAATATTTGGCTTTGCAGATCATGGCCAGATAGATATTTCCAATATCAAACCAACACCCTTTATACATATAGTATAAAACAGACAAGAATTTTCCCCGTCGTTCTTGCTCATGGCCTATAGGACAAAGATTTTTCCTAATAGCATCATCCAACAACCACATCTTTGATGGCAAGTAGGCGCGGCGTCCAGCGTTATTATGTTTATTCCTCTTTCCACCGCACATATCATCAATCATTTTTTGCTTTGATGCATAGATTGGTTGTCGAGATCCAGTGGGCTCATCATCTGTTGGTGGATACCCTAAGCAGCAACACAGATCTGCTGTTGTGAATTGAACTTTCACACCAACAATGATAACCTGATAAACCAGTTGATCCCTAGTCCACTCACTTCGTGGTAACTCGATGAGAGTGTGATAGAAAGAGCGAATGATCTGAGGATACACCAGTAAGTTATTTTCTGGATCTGGATCTACGAGAAACAACAAAGAATGCTCCCTCAAGTAGTTCATTGCCCATCTGTTGATGGCTTCTCGTTGTATCGTTTTGTCAATTTGACACTCCGGAATGATTTCAGCTTTATTGAACAACGCAAGCCTGGACTGCAATTGTGATTCGATGGTGCGTGGTCGTCTCGGCATGGTTTTTCATCTCTGTTAGTGAGAAAACACACTCTTGCCAGAAAATGAGTGAGATGAAGATGAAAACTGATCGAGATAATAAAGAAAAACGTACATATATTAAGAAATTCGTGGTGCTTGTCACATCAGTACTCACTTTACTGTCACGCTTTGCGGCTCATTATCACACTCGAGGATGACTTATTTTTCTTTTTTTTTTCTTTTGTTTTTTTTTTGTTTTTTTTTTAAAATCAGATAATATATATAAAAAAATAATTATAAAAATAAAAATAAAATAAAATAACATAAAGAAAAAAAAAAATAGATGAAAAAGAAATATGGGTTGCCTCCCATAAGTGCTGTATTTATCGTCTGGGCAAGACGGAGTATTCCCAACACTCAAGTACCTGGATCTTGGAGAGTAATGTTTGACACAATTCTGTCATAATTAGCTTCCAAATAAGGTTTTAGGCGATGACCATTAACCTTGAACTCATTTCCCGTCTCCAAGTTTTTAATGTCAACAGCTCCATGGGGATATACTCGAACAACTTGAAATGGACCATACCATTTTGAACGTAACTTTCCTGGAAAAAGTTTGAGACGAGAGTTAAACAAAAGTACCTTTTGACCAGGAGAAAATTCTTTCATTGCAATGTGCTGATCATGATATCTTTTTGTCTTTTCCTTGTAAATTCTCGCATTTTCGTATGCCTCGGCACGGAGCTCGTCAAGTTCATTGAGTTGCAGTTTCCTCTTCTCACCAGCTGCATCATAATCAAAATTCAATCTTTTTATTGCCCAGAATGCCTTATGCTCAAGCTCCACAGGAAGATGACAAGCCTTGCCAAAAATCAAACGATATGGAGACATGCCAATTGGAGTTTTATATGCCGTGCGATATGCCCAAAGAGCATCATTCAATTTTATACTCCAATCAGTTCTTTTGATATTCACAGTCTTCTCCAAAATTCGTTTAATTTCTCGGTTAGAAATCTCAACTTGTCCACTGGTTTGAGGATGATAAGCAGTGGCAATCTTATGCGTGATATTGTACTTGGCAAGAAGTGTAGACACACTCTTGTTCAGAAAATGCTTCCCTTCATCACTGATTATAGCACGTGGAGTGCCATATCTTGGAAATATTACACCCTGAAGTAATCGGATTACCACCTCACTTTTGTTGGTTGGACTTGCAACAGCTTCAACCCATTTGGACACGTAGTCTACTGCCACCAGTATATATTCATTTCCATGAGACTTGGGAAATGGCCCCATGAAATCTATTCCCCAAACATCAAAGATTTCAACCACCAAAATATTGTTAAGTGGCATTTCATTCCTGCGAGAAATGTTGCCAAGTTTTTGACAATTATCACAAGTGGAGCAGAAAATGTGGACATCCTTGTGAAGAGTTGGCCAATAGAACCCTGATTGTAAAATCTTTGCAGAAGTTCTCTGGGTACCAAAGTGACCACCACAAGCGAATGTATGACAGAATTGTAGAATACTCCGTTGTTCTTGTTGTGGCACACACCTTCGAATGATTTGATCAGCACAATGCTTGTATAAATAAGGCTCATCCCAAAAATAATGCTTGGCTGTGGAGAAAAATTTCTTCCGTTGTTGGTGAGTCCAGTTTTTTGGAATAACAACTTTTGCAAGGTAATTGGCAATATCAGCATACCAAGGTATCTCAATTTGTACGGAGAAAAGTTGTTCATCTGGAAAAGTTTCATTCAATGGAAGCTCCGTCTTCTCACCATCGTTTGTTTGAACAATACGAGAAAGATGATCTGCCACAACATTTTCTGCTCCTTTTTTATCTCTTATCTCCAAATCAAATTCTTGGAGCAATAACACCCAGCGAATCAATCTCGGCTTTGAATCTTTTTTAGACAACAAATATTTGAGGGCCGCATGATCGCTATAGACAATCACCTTAGATCCAATCAGGTATGATCGGAATTTCTCCAATGCAAAAACTACAGCCAACAATTCTTTTTCTGTTGTTGAGTAATTAAGTTGGGCATCATTGAGAGTACGACTTGCATAGTAAATAACATGTGGTAGCTTGTCAACTCTTTGCCCCAACACGGCTCCAATTGCATAGTCACTGGCATCACACATGAGCTCAAATGGTAAACTCCAATCTGGTGCCATCATGATAGGTGCAGATGTAAGTAATTGCTTCAATTTGTTGAATGCTTGCAAACACTCGTCATCAAAATGGAAAGTGGCATCCTTGGAAAGCAAATTGCACAATGGCCTGGAAATCTTCGAAAAATCTTTGATGAACCGGCGATAGAACCCCGCATGTCCGAGAAAAGATCGCACACCTTTTACAGAAGTGGGAGATGGCAATCTAGAAATAACTTCAATTTTTGCTTTGTCAACGGCAATCCCCTTCTCGGAAATAAGATGACCAAGAACAATGCCTTCTCGAACCATAAAATGACATTTCTCCCAATTAAGCACCAGATTAGTCTTCTGGCATCTCTCCAGAACCAAGGCAAGATTGCACAGGCATGTATTAAAAGATGATCCAAACACGGAGAAATCATCCATAAAGACTTCAATGATGTGGCCCACCATGTCAGAGAATATACTTGTCATGCACCGTTGAAAAGTAGCTGGTGCATTGCAAAGCCCAAATGGCATTCTTCTGTATGCAAATGTCCCAAAAGGACATGTGAAAGTAGTTTTCTCTTGATCCTCTGGTGCGATCACAATTTGATTATAGCCGGAGTAGCCATCAAGAAAGCAATAATGGGAATGGCCTGCCAGTCTTTCCAGCACCTGATCAAGAAATGGTAAAGGAAAGTGATCTTTTCTTGTAGCAGAATTCAGCTTCCGATAATCAATACAAACACGCCACCCTGTCTGTTTTCTTGTTGGAATGAGCTCATTGTTTTCATTAGTAATCACCGTGATTCCCGATTTCTTGGGAACCACTTGAACAGGACTGACCCATTGGCTATCAGAAATAGGATAGATGACTCCTACATCCAACAACTTCAATATTTCAGATCGAACTACCTCCTTCATCGATGGATTGAGGCGTCTTTGTGCTTCACGTGAGGATTTTGAATCTTCTTCCAGTAAAATTCGGTGCATGCACATAGTGGGACTTATGCCTTTGATATCAGCAATGGACCACCCAATGACACCTTTGTACTGTCGTAGCACCCTCAAGAGACTTTCTTCCTCCAAGCCAATGAGGTTAGCAGCGACAATGACTGGTAATGCCTCTTCAGCACCGAGATAAACATATTTCAAATGTTCTGGAAGTTGTTTCAATTCTAACTTTGGTGGTGATTCAATAGAAGGAACCACTTTCGGAAGTGAAGGACCGAGAGCTTCAAATGTACGAATCCACCTATGATTCACTGGTTGTTGTGCCTGCAAATATGCACAAAATTCTGCAACTTCACCATCGTCTTCAACTTGCAGTTCAGGAAACGCAAGACAAGTTGCTAAATGGTCAATATATTGATGCTCCAAAAATGAATCATAAATTGAGCCATCAACAGCTTCAATGCTAAAACACTCCCCTGTATCAGAAGGGTGTCTAGTAGCTTCAAATAGATTAAATTCCACCGTTTGTCCTTGTACAGTCATGGACAAACAACCCTTTTGTACATCCACAATAGTTCCTGCTGTGGCTAAGAAAGGCCTCCCCAGAATAATTGGTATGTTTCTGTCTTCCTCCATATCAAGGATAATAAAATCTGCTGGAAGGAGAAATGTATCAACTTTGACAAGAACATCTTCTATGATACCGCGTGGAAATTTTATTGACCGATCTGCCAATTGCAACGTGATTGAAGTTGTTTGTAATTCCTTTTCGAGACCAAGTTGCACAAAAACTGAATATGGCATCAGATTGATGCTAGCACCCAGGTCTAGAAAAGCTTTCTCAAAAGAGACTTGCCCAACAGTACAAGGGATAGTGAAACTCCCCGGATCCTTTAGCTTTGGTGGTAGCTTCTTGTTTAGAACGGCACTGCATTGTTCAGACAACATAATCTTCTCATATGGTGCCAGTTTCTTCTTTCTGGTGCAGACATCTTTGAGAAATTTTGCATAGGGAGGAATTTGTTGAATCGCGTCAAGAAGCGGAATGTTGATCTCAACTTTTCTGAATATATCCATCATTCGCCGCATCTGGTCAGTCTTCTTCTCATTCACCAACCGGCTAGGAAAAGGCACATGAGACTCATTCATTTTATGCTTTGATAAGTCAGTTGGCTTGGGCTGAATTTCATCATTAGGCTTTTTGGCCTTTTCACCATCGTTCTCTAAAAATCCCACAGTTGTTCCGCGTCTGGTGGTAATAGCATTGATTTGTTCCTTGCCTTTTGGATTGACTTCTGGTTGACTCGGCAATCTGCCCAGATCCCTTTCACTTAGTCGCTCAGCAATTTGACCAACTTGAACTTCAAGCTTCTGAATAGATCCATGTATGTTGCTGAATTGTTGGTCGTACCTGTTGTTTTGCTCCGTCATTTTCTGAATAAAATTGTTGGTGTTGAGAGCTAGAAGAGCCATTTGCTCCTCCAAAGAAAGCTTCTTTGGTTCAATAGGGACTTGTTGTGTCATCTTCTGATTGTATTGCTTACTCTGGCCTTGTCCTCCCCAACTGAAATTTGGGTGATTTCTCCATCCTGGATTGTATGTATTTGAAAATGGATTGTTGTTGGGATGGAACCCACCTTGTCCCACATAATTGGTATGCTCTTGTTCAGAGTTGGAAGACATGGGACATGTTTCCGTGGTGTGGTTAGATTGAGAACAAATGGCACACATCTCAACTTGGGTTGCTTGTTGGGAAGATGAAATTGCTTTCATTAACATGTCAATCTTCTTCTCCATGGCTTGTAACTGAGGTTGGTTTTCTACTCTGGTGTGGACTTCATACACACCTTTTGGAAGCTTTACCCCTTGCTTTACTCTAGATGAAAATTGTTGAGAATTTTCACTTAAAGTTTCAAATAAGTCAAAAGCTTCTTCACTGCTTTTCTCCATTAATATGCCTCCACACGCTGAGTCTACGATGCTTGTGTTTGTTGCGTCGAGTCCTTCATAAAAAGCTTGAACTTGATCATCTTGTGATAAGTTGTGGTGTGGACATTTGAGCAGTAGCTGTTTGAAGTTATCCCAAGCTTCATAAAATAAGTCCCCATCTTTTTGCTGCCATGTTTGAATTTCCCTTCTTAATTGCTTCGTCTTCTGGGCTGGGAAAAATTTCTTCAAAAATTTTGTTGCCATTTGCTCCCATGTAGTGATCGATCCTGGGGTCAAAGAGTTGAACCACAGTTTCGCATTGTCTTTAAGAGAAAATGGAAACAACATGAGTCGTACTTCTTCTGATGTCAAACCCTGAACAGATTGTGTCTTACAGAGTTCAAAGAATTCTCTGATGTGTAGGTAAGGGTCATCAAATGTTGTGCCTCGGAAGTGTGGGACTGCATTGAGTAGAACTGGAGAGAATGTGGCATGGCCTTGGACATTGGGTTGAAATGCTATGCTGGATGGCTGCTCCATATTCTGAGGTACAAATGAATTCTTCATTGGCCTCCGAGTAAGTGCATTGACTGGTGGATTTGCAATTCTAGCAAGAGCATCCTCAGGATTCCCTTCTGCCATATTTCTTCTTACTTCTCTTCTCAGTTGTGCAAGAGTTCGTTCAATCTCTGGATTGAATTTAAGAAGATTTGAATTTTGAGATCGACGTCCTTGCATAAAAGAAAATGTCAGTGATAATAACCCTTTTTTTATTATTATTATTTTTTTTAACAAGTTAAATAAACACAAAATAAGAAATTAAAAAAAAAATAGAATGGAATGGGGCATAAAGGCCAACCATAAATAAAAAAAATAAAAATAAAAATAAATATATATTAGGCGGCTCAGCCGACCATATAAGCATATATATATATATAAATAAAGGTGGGGCAGTGTAAAGCCAACCACATATATAAATAATACTATATAAAAAAAATAAATAAATGTTACTGTTAGTGGCAGAAATTTAAATGTTAGTAAGTTAGTAACTGTTAGGGATAGTTATTATAAACAGATATAGGTGGTATAAGTAGAACCAGCCAATAATATATAGTTAGATGGAGCGGTAAAGCCATCCAAAAAAAAAAAAAAAATAAATAAATAAATAAATAAAATGAAATAAAAAATGAAAAACCTTCCATTAAGGAGGTGTAGTATACTAATATTAATATATACATATATACATATATACAAGAGTTATATAACAATATATTAAATCAGTCCCCTGCAACGGCGCCAAAAACTTGATGTGGGGTTTAGTACCCGCTAAAAGTATAGCGATTATAAACCCAAATTATACTCGCAAGTGCACGAATCAAATGTAGTATAGAAGTGACAAATACGAGTGTCGTACCCACAGGGACTGAATATTAAATATCTGCAATTCAAACTCTTGTAATTATCAATGGAAACAAAGTAAACAAGGATTAATACAAATAAACAAACACTAGGGATCCGATTTCACCAACTCTATTGTATTTAAATTATTTAGCCGACAATTATCATTTTATTCATGCATGTCAAAGATCAAGTCCCCTAATTTATGTAATAGTCATGGGCATCTGACTTACCACGTCTATTCTCAATTGCAACCATCCATGGGCATTTGGATTGGCTAGGACAATCAAGAATGCATTAGGATTTATGATAACTTATGTAGCGATCACAAAAATCCTAGCATATGGCATTTATGTCTAGGTAACTCCGGTATTAATTGCAAGAAGCTTGTCTCAAATTGGACATGGGCATTTGTCTCAATTTGCATCATGGTAATCGAACCTAGATGGTAGCTAAGCATCAAGATTTAATTATCAATAAAGAATAGTTAATTAACACTTGACATAGCATAAATAAACTAATAATCAAACCAAATTTATTTACATACAATAGAGTGGATCCATCATCACCCTAGTAAGAGGATTAGTTCCTCATACTAGGTTTATACAACCAACAATTGATCTCACAAAATTCTAGAAAGAATATGCGAGCAAATTGTTGTAAAAGAGAAAATAAAACTCAAGAACTCACTCCTTGATTTCTTTCTCCTCTTCCTCCTTGATTTCTTCTCTGGTTTTGTCTCTGATTTCTTCTCTGGTTTTTTTTTGTGATGTCTTTTTATCCGTGATCCCTCTTCCTCCTTTATAGTAGTGAAAATATACTGGTGAGATTGAAAATACTGAGGAAAGTCTTCACATGATTTCTTTAGCGCTGTGTTTTGAAGACTTTCGGATAAAAGTTGTGCTGCCTACATGAAAATCAATACAGATGTTAGACAATTATACATATATATATATATATAACACTATTCACTTTTTGACTTAAACGTAATATGTATATATATTTTATATAAACACACACACATATATATATATTACTATTACGTTGGACTTGGGCATATATATATACACACACATATATATATATATTACGTTGGACTTGGACTTGGACTTGGGCCATAAACAATCAATAGAGAGAGAGAAATCAAGAAATAAGGAAACCAAGTTTATTGAATCTTCAAGGTTTGGTTACATTAAGACCCTAGTAAGAAATCTAGCCACTCATGGAAGCAAAATACATCATTAAACAAAGGAAATCAACCATAGAAACTAGGATAGAAAAGGAGAGAGAAAACCCCCTTGTAGACTCTCTTCTTCTCCAAGCTTCAATGGTGGCTCCAAGCTCTCCAATGGTGGTAGAATGAAAAAACCTCCAAGAACTCCCCCAAAACCCTATTTTATGCCCTTTTATACTTCCCCAAACTCTTATGTCGTTTTCAAAACAAGTTGGGGTCGTTTTGGCTTAAAAACAAGTGAATTCGGAACTTTTTCACGAAACTGCGCGTGCTGTGAATAGCCTCTGTCTCCATGAATTCAAGGCTGTTTTGGCAGGTCCGACCGATCGGGAATGGCTCCGATCGATCGGAAATTGGTTCTGGAGTAAAAATCTTCATTTTGCACTCTTTTCCTTCCTTTCTTGCCTTGACACCTACAATATGCAAATATAACTATCTTAGGCAATATCAACTCTTAATCAACTCAAAATGAGATGAACTTATGTGTAAAGGATGTGCAAATGTATGTATATATTTGGCACATCATATTTCTTATTAAAGGAAAGGTGAAATTGGATATACTTTCATAGTTGGGGTTCTTTTTCATTTGCCACAATTTTGTCGTATTTGTTTGGCGGTAGAAGTTTTTTACTTTTGCTGTCACTTTTCGTTGTGCTGAGGTTTTTCTCTTAGGATTTTTGGTTGTTTTAGATACCAAATTGAATTTTCAGCCATGAACAGTTGTTCCTGAAGCAATCTATTAAGGTTAATGAACAGTTGCTTTTGCAGGGAAAAATCCTGCCTTGCATCGTTCCTTAGCTAGAATCAGGGCAAAACATGGATGTATGTTCCGCAAGAGACTACGCGTGGCTAAGCTGCTTGACCGACACGGAAGTGTGTGTACTTACCTTAAGTGTAAGGTATTGTCAAGTAATAAACCGGTGAGTTCGGTATCGATCTACGAGGAAGCAATGCAAATTTAAAGTGAAGATATGCAAATGACTAGTTAACACTAATAAACACAATGAATATAAAATAAAAGCAAGTAAAAGAAATGGGCCGAATGACTCGGTAGCATGAACAATTTTGTAATCAAAGTACGCACAAATTGGATTTAAAACAATTAATTAAATACCTAGTCTCTAATCCATCCCGGTGGCTACTCGGTTCTCATACTCAAAGTATCATTGCAAACACACACAGCCATACACAATGCATTGTGTGATACTATCAATTATGCATATGCAAAGAGAATTGGGATATAAGACTTCAATTCATACATGTAGGTCATCGGGTCTCTTAATCTACGATGAACGCAAAGGGATAAACACCTAATATTATGGATTAATGTTCCCCCTTGGGGCTCGGCTTGGCTAACACTCTAGTTTCACACTCAAAGATCAATTAACCATAACTCTCCCATGCACATTCTTAAATTAACCCAAAACCCCATCATCAATACACATAATCAATAGCTATGTAATGGAAAACTCAATTAATTAAGGAAATCATGCAATGGGTTTAACAATTCTCAATTGAACACATTAGATGCAATCCCTAGACTAGGCAATCTAAGAATACAATCAAATATGTCATTCTCATATATCCAATCACACAACTACAACGAAATTAAAAGAGAAGAATCGAAGCTACGATTCTTTGTGCATACCTTGAGTAATCGAAACCTTGCATCTACCGTTCGGGACTAGAAACTAGAAAGAGAACCTAGCCACTCATTATAATGAGAATAAACATCAATTTTATAGATGAAAACCAATGTTTACAATCAAGATCACAAGAACTAAGTAAAACCCTAGAGAGAGAAAGAGAGAGAAACTATGGAGGCTAGATGTTGGAGAATGAATGAATGAGAAAGAAAACCCAAATCTTAGGGTTTTCCCCTCTTTTTATAAGTACAATTACCTATTTACCCTTACAAAGCTTTCTCCCATTGGTTACATTTGAGAAATACCCAAAAACCCAGCTCAATTAATCATTCTTGGAATGCAGAAATCGGGCAACTGTCCGGACGGTTGAAATCTGTGTGGAAGATTAAACCTTCTGGTTCCAACTGTCCAAACAGATTATAGGGTGTTTGGACAGTTTGTGCAGATTTTCATTTTTGGCTGTAGCTTCATGATTCTTTGACCTTTTTGCCCTTGGATTCAACTATTCGAACATCCAATGAAGGTGTCCGGACAATTCTTCATCTCTATGCACTTTTCTTCAGTCCCGAGAGCTTACAATTTTGTCAGTTTAATCATATTTTCTGCAAAACCAATGAAAGACAATCATAAGAGTAAAACTAACTTATTTAAACACAAATACATTACTTAAGATACTAGAACCCCCTCATTAGATGGTATTAGGACCTCAAAATAGAGGTCCGGTCACACCCTCCAACTTAGACGTTGCTAGTCCCTAGCAATGCAAACACTACCTAAAAATAAAAACCTAACTCACTGACGTAGGAATCACGGTTGCATTTAGCATATGCAACAAGCCTTTAAACCCCTAGGTCACCCTAGTGGACGAGTTGTAGTCTCGTGAGGGTTTATCAGAGCGATACCCACAAACACTTGCCAAGGGATCCACCATTACTTTGAAAGCACCATAAATGATTCTTAAGTTCTTACATGCAAGAAATAGAGCTAATCCCCCAATTCCCCTGCTTAGTCAAAAACATGTAAAATCTTTGGAAAATCGATCTCAATCCCTTTAAAAATGACCAAGAACATTTTATACTATAAAAAATATATGTGTAATTAAGCAAGGCAACTCAACACATTAACACAAGTAAAACCTTGTTATGAACCCTTTTGGTGTTCATAATCCCCAATCCCAAATGTACACAAAAATATGAAAGCATTGTGCTAAGTGAATGACTTACACAATTGGATTAAATGTATGTGTTTATAAAAGATAATTTGGATGGGCATAGCTTTGAGAAAGAAATCACCTACAAGAGCAATTAATGCATTCACCAACTCACTTGCTTAACTTGGATCAAATTCATCAAAAGGTTAAATGGGTTGTAATGTGGCTAAGGGACAAGGTAGGAAGAATTGGGAACTAGGTAACAAGTTGCAAGGTTAAGTTCAAACATGTGAGCTAACTTCTCATTTTTGTCACCCCTTCCATTGTACCACAATTTCAAAGACTTCTCCTTCTTTACACACAAAGGATTCTTTATTGCATACACCTCTTTTTGATGTTTTTCTTCTCTTTTCTATGCTTTTTTTTCTTTTCTTCTTTTTTTTTTTCTCTTTTTCTTTCTCGAAAATGAACAACATTTATACAACAACCCTCAATTTTTTTCAACGTAAGAAAGGGTAATATCACTATCAACTTTTTTTTTTCCAAGCTCCTACTCAACCTTGCAACCAAAGGTGGGAAGTATTTAAGGAAGTGGTTCACACAAGGCTTGTAAGTGAAATAAAAAGGCTTAAAGAAATTTAGGCTTATAATCACTCACAAATGAATAGGCTAGGCTCAAATCTCTCAACCTAATGAATCATTCAATCCTAAGTTCACAGGCAAGTGGCAAAATACAAAAATCACACTTCTCAGTAATCAAATGTAATGGATGCAAAGCTATTGAAGAACAGGCGCATAAGATGTCAAATGAATATCAACGAATAGCATCACCCAAAACCCAATGTATATCAATGAAGAATGGCTCAAAAGGATGAGAAGGGTAAAAAAAGTAGTTTTTCAGACAAAATGATCCAAAAACGTAGTCATACAAATGCTTCGATGCCAAGATGCCTACTCAATCACAATTTTATATCAAACTAGGTCCCAATCATCCCAAGAAAGATTGATTACAACTATCCCACTTAATTGCATGTATCAACTTCACAAAAGAAATCAAGAAACCTACTCTACACTTGCACGTTTGAGCACGAATAATAAATTAATGTTCAAATTGGTAGTGAATCCCAAAAGCGTCTATCCTTCCCCTCCTAAAGTCCATCTAGCATGTATGAACAACAAAGCACAACACAATAGGATAGGGGGTAGGAAATCATACCATACTCTCCAAAAGTGGTCGGAATCATGAGAGACGAAGTATATCCTGAAAAAGTTAATACCAACCACACTATCCAAGCATGACACAACAAGATTTTTTTATTTTCAAAATTTTCAAAATTTTGATATTAACAAAAGCACACAAAAATAAAGCAAGTTTCACAATGAATTGACAATTCTCTCACCCCCAACTTAAATGAGACATTGTCCCCAATGTCAAGAATGAAAAAACAAGGCAAGAACAAATTGTGAAATGCATTGTGAACATACAAAAACACACCAAAATTAAGGGTAAGAAAATCATAACATAACACACAACCATTTCACAATTCTCACCCCCCAACTTGAATAAGTGCATAAGGAGCGAAAATTAGGAAATGGATTGTGAGCCTACAAAACACACACAAAAATTGAAATCAAATCAAAACAAATCACAACCATACTATGGTACAAGGGTGAAATCTCCCACAAACTAGGTGGGCGTGGGATCCTTTAGATCCCGGGGAACAACCAATGCATCAAAGTTCTCCATGAATGGTATCAAGCATTGGTCATTCACCTTAAACACTTTCCCTCCACTAGTGTCTTCAAAATCACTACTTCCATGTTGAGGAACATGGCGAACATCTAAAGGTCCATCCTCCTTGGTTCTCAAATCTCCGGGAAAAAATTGTACCCGAGATTTGGGCCGCCACACTTTCCTAATTTTTCCAATAACTTTTTGCACAAAGTGACGTTTAGGAGACTTTTTCACTCCACTTACTAAAGGTTTTCTTTCCGGTCTTGGTGGATGCAATTGGGATGATTCAAATCTAAGTGTTGGAGATTCTAATTCCTAAATGTCATCTTTCTCACACAAAGGTTGACTAATTTTCGCACCCAATGCTAGCACACCTTCAACTGGACCCTTTGCAAGGGTTAAGTCCAAATTATCCTCAACATGGGCATGGAGAAAATCTACATCCCTTATATCCTCACACTCACCCATAACCTTAGTCACACTAAAGATATTCATCTCCATGGTCATATTCCCAAAAGAAAGTTGTAGCACCCCACTCCTACAATTGATTAAGGCATTGGAAGTTGCTAGGAATGGGCGACCTAAAATGACCGGAATGGAAGTGTTAAAGCTAGTGGGGGGTTGAGTATCTAACACAATGAAATCCACGGGATAGTAAAAATTGTCCACTTGTACTAACACATCTTCAACAGTACCCCTAGGAACCCTAATGGATCGATCGGCTAATTGTAGGGTAATCGTAGTAGGTTTGAATTCACCTAACCCCAATTTTTGATAGATTGTGTACGGAAGGAGATTCACACTTGCTCCCAAGTCTAACAATGCTTGCTCCACCCTATGGTTCCCTATGACACATGAGATAGTAGGGCAACCGGGGTCTTTGTACTTAGGGAGGGTGTTGGTTTGAATAATGGAGCTTGCTTACTCCGCTAGGAAAGCTTTCTCCTTAACATTTAATTTCCTCTTCTCCGTACACAAATCCTTAAGAAACTTGGCATAAAAGGGTATTTGCTTTATGGCATCTAAGAGAGGTATATTGATCTTAACTTGTCTAAATAGCTCAAACATCTCCTTATGCAATGCCTTATTGGTGTTATTTCTTAGCCTTTGGGGAAAGGGTATCTAGGGGATGTACTCACTCTCCTTGCTAGGCTCTACTTTATCCTCACGGTCTCTTTGTTGCTTAACTCTTTTTTCACCAAGCAAAATTTTCTCATTTTCACTATTCACTTCCTCTCTCTTTCACACCATCACCAAAGTCTTGCACCACATCATTTTCATCACTATTCTTAAAGAGTATAGGTCTATCCACAACTCTTCCACTCCTTAAAGTAAGAATGGATTGCACATGCTCATGTCCACTAACCTCCCTACTCCCACTAGATGAATTTATCAAATTGGTTTGCTTTGAAGGATCAGGGTAAGATTGAGCCGGAAATTTCCCCTTTTCATAGATGGTGAGAGCTTGGGAAACCTTAGTGATTTGACTCTTAATATCCTCAATGGCCCTATTGGTTTGTTCTTGAAATTTGTTGGCCTTTTGATTCTCCCCTATTTGAGCTTGCATGAAAATGTTAAGAGTGTCTTCAAGAGACCTCTTAGGAGGTGGAATGTAAGGTTGTGGAGTTGGTTGTGCAACGCTTGGAGGAGGTAATTGTTGTTGGGGTGGATTGGGGAATGATTGAGATTGATCATTCCCATCATTCCTCCACCCAAAATTTGGATGATTCCTCCAAGGGTAATTCTCATTGTAAGAATTGTTGCCTTGGTTATTGGTAGGGTAGGGCTTCCTAAAGTTTTGAGAATTGTTCCTATTATAACCTTGCCCAAATAGGACTTCCTTATAAGCCGGTAAAGCATTACACTCATCCGTCCTATGATCCCTACTTTCACACAAAGTACAAGCAACATATTCATCAACACCAACCACATTTATAGGAGCCTTTAGTGACTCTAGGGACTCCAATTTCTTGGACAACAAAGCAAGTTTAGCATGCACATCATCATTTTCATTCAAAACAAACGTGCCACTAGAGTTTGGCACAACATCATGTCGGGTTAGTGGAGGAGCTTCCCAAGATCGGGATTTCTCCGCCAACCCATCAAAGAAAGTGAATGCTTCAATGGCATCCCTATTCAAAAAGTCACCTTGAGTCATAGTGGAAACCAATTTCTTCAAAGATGGAGTCAAAGATTTATGGAAGAAATTCACAATTTGGAATTTTTGAAATCCATGGTGAGGGCACATAAACAACAAATCCTTAAACCTCTCCCAAGCTTGGAAGAAGGTTTCATGTTCTTTGCAATGAAAATTCATGATTTGTGTTTGATAAGAAATGGTACGGTGGGAAGGAAAATATTTGTTGAGAAATTCTTCTTGCATTGCCGCCCAAGTCGCAATGGATTGGGGGCGCAAGTTCTCAAACCATTGTTTTGCATGATCCTTCAAAGAGAATGGAAAAAGTTTGAGTCTCAAAATTTCTTGTGTGCATGTGACATCACCAAAAGTAGTACACACCGATTCAAAATCACGCACATGTGAATATGGTCGTTCCGATTCCATTCCATGGAATTTGGGAATCATTTGGAACATTGATGGTTTAAGGCTCACGTTTTGTTGGTTCGGCGGCATGATGATGCAAGAATGTTGAGTTTGCCTTGCGGGATGCGTAAGCTCCCTCAAAGTGCGATGCTCTTAAGCTTGGGCATGAATGTACTCCATAGGAGGAGGTGCATGAAAGTTTTGCCCAAGGTGAGCATATTGTAGCACTTGTGGCATTGGATAATACATGGGATGCACATAATTGTATGGGGGAGGCATATGGTATGCGGGAGGCATATTGGGAGGTTGATAAACATTTTGCGGGGCAAATTACGCTGCATTGTCTTGTTGAAGTGGTTGAGGTGCATTTTGCAAAGCATGCTCAACTTGAACATTTGGCAAATTTTGGGCATTTGGCACATTTTGGGCATCTTGCACTTACACCAGATTCATCAACTCATCAATATTCACATGTTGCAAAAGACGACGCAATGCATCAAGATTCATATCACCCCCATGTACACTCCCTGCATCACTCGCATTTATATCACCATCTCTCCCATTTCTATTAGACCCACGCCCACTAACATTATCTCTAAGTTGAGACATGATGGCAAGGAACAATAGCAAGTAGCACACAAAAGTAGCAATCAACCAAGTCAAGTAACACAAGATTTTCAATCAACAATCAACAAACAACCAAGAACAATATCAAGCAAGAACAAGAGTAGAGATAAGAATAGAACAACAATCAACCTTAGGAACAATAACACACCAAGATGTAGCAAGTAGTGATAGAAATAAAAATGCGCAAAGCTCTCTCAAACGACGTATCACTACCAAGCAGCAAACAAGGTGGCATCCATCGCCCACAGGAATCTAACTTAGCCCCATCCGCCAAGTTCTCCTCACGATTTTTTTCTCTCTTTTCAGCAACTACACTAACTCAACTACACTAGAAAGCAAGTAAAAGGGAGGAACGAAGTTACCCTTGAAGCATGATCGTGCTCCTTCCTTATTTGATGGCATTTAATAGCATAAAGCTAGCATCTACAAGCCACCCAGCTTCGTCTTTGACACTCGCTTCCCCGGCAACGGCGCCAAAAACTTGACCGACACCAAAGTGTGTGTGTGTACTTACCCCAAGTGTAGGGTATCGGCAAGTAATAAACCGGTGAGTCCGGTATCGATCCACGAGGAAGCAATACAAATTGAAGTGAATGATATGCAAATGAGTAGCTAACACTGCAATGAATATCAAATAAAAGCGAGTAAATGAAATGGGTCGAATGACTCGGTAGCATGAGCGATTTTGTAATCAAAGTAAGCACGAATTGGATTTAAAATAATTAATTAAAAACCTAGTCTCTAATCCGTCCCGGTGGCTACTCGGTTCTCATACTCAAGGTATCATTGCAAACACACACAACCATACACAATGCATTGTGTGATACTATCAATCATGCATATGCAAAGAGAATTGGGTTATAAGACTTCAATTCATACATGTAGGCCAGCGGGTCTCTTAATCTACGATGAACGCAAAGGGATTAGCACCTAATATTATGGATTACTGTTCCCCCTTAGGGCTTGGCTTGGCTAACACCCTAGTTTCACACTCAAAGATCAATTAACCATAACTCTCCCATGCACATTCCTAAATTAACCCAAAACCCCATCATCAATACACATAATTAATAGGTATGCAATGGAAAACTCAATTAATTAAGGAAATCATGCAATGGGTTTAACAATTCTCAATCGAACACATTAGATGCAAACCCTAGACTAGACAATCCAAGAATACAATCAAATATGTCATTCTCATATATCCAATCACACAACTATCACGAAATTAAAAGAGAAGAATTGAAGTTACGATTCTTTGAGCATACCTAGAGTAATCGAAACCTTGCACCCACCGTTCGGGACTAGAAACTAGAAAGGAAACTTAGACACTCATTATAATGAGAATAAACATCAATTTAATAGATGAAAACCAATGTTTACAATCAAGATCACAAGAACTAAGTGAAACCCTAGAGAGAGATAAAGAGAGAAAAACTATGGAGGCTAGATGTTGTTTAGTGAATGAATGAGAAAGAAACCCAAATCTTAGGATTTTCCCCTTTATTTACAATAGAAAATACCTAACTACCCTTATAAAATCGTTCCCCATTGGTTACAAACATGATTTACCCCAAATGCCCTTGAAATTTTGGTGTAGAAAACTACAGATCCGCGGTAGGTGTCCGAACGGCTTCAGAAGGTGTCCGGACACGTGGGCTTCATCAAGTCTTCGTCATAGGCTCTGTTTGATTTTTCAAAGGAAGTGTCCGGACACCTAATAAGGGTGTCCGGATAGTAAGTGTCCGGACACCTTGGGAGGTGTCCCGACACCTCACAGCAAAAGGTGCCCAAAAAGTGCTCTAACTTGCCCGAACAAGGTCCGATTCCTACAAAACCAAGGGGAAACATTTGTAAGTATAAAATTAAGCTAGAATTCAATAAAATACATTAACTAAGTGCTAAAACATCCTAATTAAAGGACATTGGAACCTCAAAATAGAGGTCCAATCACCCAATCATCATCAGTCTCCAGTTTGATAGATCTGAACAAAGATTCTAATGAACTTAGTAACATACTCTCCTGAGCGAGATCTTGCTCAATTCTCACCGAGGGAGAGCAAGATCAAAGAAGAACAATAAAGCCAAGACATTTCCAAATTGTGGCCGAGAATAGTTTGAAGAAGCAGAGAAGTGGGGCAAATAAATTTGGGAAAGAAAAAAGTTTCTCTACCAACTTCACGGCTGCCACCTTCATTACTGTCTAGAATAGCTCCATGGGCAGATTTTTCTGTGGATAATAATCCTGCCTTGCGTCGTGCCTTATATATGATCAAGGAAGTAGACGGATGTGTGTACAGCAAGAAACTACGCCGAGGTATGGACTCTTATGTTTCTATGCTTTCTTCTTCACAAAATTCGTAAAGAATATAAGATACAAGATTTGCAGAAAACGTCTATATATTCTGTTTGTGCACTTATATATCAACTCTTTCTGCTAATTTCTCTCATAGTTTTCTCTTGCTGGATTGTAACATTTGAGTCTGTTGATTTTATGCTGATTTCTTATGTTTCCACGTCCAGCTGAGATGCTTGTAACACAAGGCATTGCCTGAGTAAGATGATGATGCTCATCCTAAAGCCACCTTTGATGGAAAATCAATCAATTTTGTGAAACTAGGACTGACAATATCTCTCACAAGCGGCTAGACTTTGTAATGGCCTTGCTCGAGACGATTGGATGGAAGTTACGAAGAAAATGCCCAGAATGACAACTATGAGAGGAAACTGATAGGATCCAAAGGTTTAGATGTCGTCACGTGTACCATTGAGTTTGTTAATAGTTGGTTTAATAACAATTGGGTTTCACTGGGTTAGTGGAACTGTTTTAGGGGAGGTTTAGCTTGTATTCAACAAATTTGATGAATACACAAGAAATTGTTCTTCTTTTCCATTTCTTGTTCTCTCTAGATTTTATTACCGCCATTGCTAGGTCGAGGACAACGAGGGCTATCAATTGGTATCGGAGCTGTTGATTCCTCAAATTCCCTTCCTGTTGCATGACACATAAGAACACACCTTCAGCTATGGATAATCGTCTATCCATTTTAGAAGCAAATGCGGAGAAGATCTCTACAACTCTGGAAAGTTTGCAGACTTTCGTTCACAGTGAATTTGTAAAGTTTTCATTACTGATAGACGTACAAATAGACTTGAAATTATCAACTAGTCTCGCGAAAGGCAAGTATGTGATGAATCATCAAGTTCCAGGACCAGTCGATGAAGATGACAGATCTAAGTTAGGGCTTCATCTTTCGTACATATGAAATGATGTACAAGCACTTCGTGGAGGTAAGACTAGAAATAACTAGTAGAAGATTGAATTTCCACGTTATACAGAAGGTGATGATTGAGTGGTCTGGATATACAGGGCAGAACAATACTTCTCCTTCTGGGGCACACCAGATCATCAGCAGGTACTTATTGTTTCTTTTAACTTTGAAAATAAGATTTTTCAATGGTTTCGTTGGATGGATTGTCTCCAAAACACCTAAATGGGAAGATTTTATTAAGGCATTTTGTCGAGAATTTGGACCCATTGAATTCGATGATTTTGCTGAATTATTGTTCAAATTGAAACAAAATTGGTAGTTTGAAGGAGTTTATTACAGATTTCATGAAATTAGCAAATAGGACATCTGGTGTTAGTCCTTGTAACATATGGAAATTTTTACCAAGTACGTGTTAAAAGAAAAAGAAAAAATCTTACATACGTGTCGAAAATATATGCATATATATAATATCGATAATTGAATAATTAAATTAGGAGTATGTTATTAAGCATATATGAGAATAAATTAAAAATGTACGTTAAGCTTAAATAATAAATGCATGCATGAACATATAGGGTTACGTAAAGTAATGGTAGCAAATATAGACTTTGGATTTGCATAAAGGAATGTTATAGGTAACTAGTTCCTAATAAGACAAATTAGTAAGCCTCACATGAGAACAAATGGGGATAAGACCAAAGAAAAAAAAAATTAAGAGAAAGAATGAGTAAATGAAGGTAAGAAAAATGATGTGAAAGGTGGCCAATTGGAGAGGAAGGTAGAGTAGTAGCTATTAATGATAATACCGTGTATAAGAGAATTAAAAGAGGTATAGTGAGCTAAGGTCAGGGCATGAATGACAAGTGGAAATGGAGTAGAATGTAGAGGTGAAATAACCAATGCGGGGGAAGGTCATTGTAAAGGATGTTGGGAAGAAAATCTAAAGTGATAGATATGGGAGAGTGGGTTGCCGTGTACAGAGAGGCGAAATTACACAGAGTAATCGATTAGGAGGCTGCATGATCGCCAACTGTCACTTGGACGAAGACAAAATGAAGATTAAAAAGGAGAAGAGGAAGTGAGATACCCATTCGTACACAAGCATATGAGACCTAGCGAGAAAGAGAGAGAATGAAAGAAAGATAGAGTAAGAGTGAAAGCAACACCCGAGAAGAAGAAGAGTTAAGTTGCAGTAATACTCAGGTGTGCAGGTAAGTTTCTTTCCTGTCAAAAATTTGATAAAAATCATGTGGATGAGCCACTGAAGGTGTAAGATATTTCCTTGCTAGGATTTTGGAAGAACTCAAGTGGAGTACCGAGAGAAAAAAAAAAAAAAAAAGAAAGAAGAAAAACAATCAAGGTAAGAAAGAGTCCATTTCTGTTTTGGTTAGTTAGGAGCTTATAACCGAGGCTCTGATAAGTATTAATACAATCTCTGGTTAGGAGAACCCAGCGAACGAAGAGGAGTTCGTGCACAAGGAGAAAGCGAGAGGTTAAAGGTAAAGACACTCAAAATCATTGATGTTATACGAATCAATATAGGGACATGATACATTTAGATGAGATCATGGCATGCATGTGTAGATCGGATGGAAATAAGGATTGCATGCAGGGCTGCCGAGAAATTTAGAATAGCAAACTAATTCTTATATGATGAAATACACGAAGAAATCGTGCAAGAAAACAAGGACTTGATCATCTTTCAAGTAGTTTAACCGAAATATGAGTTAGAAACCAAGTAACTGAACCTGCATGTTGATTTTTTTGAGTGAATGTGTGGGTCCCAAGATGCATGATAAATTTTGGAGGTTATAGGATACTAGTCAGAATGTAGTGATGTCTCTTTAGAAGTAATGATCATAAATGGAGACACTGATTATGGGTATTTGCATACATGTATTTCATGAATCATGTGACCTTAAACAAGTTATCACATACATGAAATAATCTGGAAGCCTTGTACCCAATAACCTGCATAAACGAGAATAGGAAATATATATATGTGTGTGTATATATATATATATATATATATATATGATGAATGATATACTTTTAGTATATAAAAATGTTGACTAACATAGCTCTATCTATTTTGGATATAAATGTGTGGTAAACCGAGTATAACCAGATTGGGTTTAAGTTCATGATATAGTCAAGTCAGGCGAAATTCGTTGTTTTTTTTAAAACTGGGAATATACGGTCACTGAACAAAATCTTAAAGCTTAATAAACTCATATCATACGGTAACAATATACTTAATATGTTCATTAAGCTTGTGTACTTGTTGAAGTAAAAGCAAATGATTTGACTAGGAACGGAAGACGTTGGACCAAGCCTTGTTTACGATAAAATAAAAGGGAAAGGCCCTGCTCAAACTTGAATTGTCGGCAAAGGTGAGGGTTGCCGTTGCTAAAATATTAAAAAAGATTTTAAGTGAATATATTTACTACTTGATGTGATTATGTAAGGTTCGTCGTCGCTACTATGTCTAAAATATTTCGACGTGATTTACAAGTTTTTCTATTATGATTAGACGGAAGTACATTATTTGATATGTGTCCAATTATTATGTGTCATAGATGACCGCTTGAGAACCATGAAAAAAGATACGAAATTTCTCTATACATATCTTTATATGTGCACGACATTTCAGAATTTGAATCCAAGCTTGTATAGATTGACGATTTCATAACTAGAGTTACAAATGAATTGAGTTGTGAATGCACCTGTATGCCATGCTTTGATTAAAAGGGATGTTGTGCTAAGAAATTTATGAGGTGTTGAATGTCATTAAATCCTTTGATTGATATTAGTGACAATATGATTTCAAACTCCCTGTACTGCGTTCCTCGTTACTCGGAATTAACGAATATAAGCATTGCATGCCTGTGCACATGGCCACCTCAACCTTGGCTCGGTTGTGGGTTTGCAACTAGTCCCGTGGTGCGACTAGGGCGGTGTGGTTGGAGCGATTATACTCCCACACCCTTAAAATATTTCGCCACGATCTTTCCGACGGGAAAGCATACCGGTGGAGTTCCTATTTACTAACCGAATTGACGAATCCGGGAAAATCGTACTTGGGAATATGTGAATTACTATACAAATGGGAATGTCAGACAGGGAATGGATTTTCATGAATTGTGAATTGAGTTACGTTTCTATATAATGACATTTCGTCTTTTATATTATGTTGTTTCCTGTTAGACTACATGCATATTGATTTGGTTCTTCCTATTATAAATGATCTTATATAATTGTTAAAATTTCTCGAAAGTTAAAGAAATTTAATGACTATATATGTATCTGCTCTATGATTAGCTTGGCTAACCCTCCTACATGTCTTCCATACATATAGATATTCGGAAGTGCTAAGTGAAGGGATCCAGTCATAATACAGTTCATGGTTTTGTAATAAATTTAGAACCTCATAAACAGATGTAAGAACTTATATCGGTATTAGATCCATAAGTATGTATGTGCTATGTGACGATTGTATGGATTATTAAGAAATTTGGAAACTTTGATGTTAGGATGATGTAATCTGATAATTAAGGCTTACGGTATGCTAATCGTGTGGACCCGAGCATCTGGGAAAATACGAATAGTTACCGTGCCGTGTAACTACCTCTGGTGAAGAATTTGGGGTGTTACAGTCCTGCTCTGTTGAAAAATTATTTTCTAGGAGGACTTAAAGCTGAATTTAGATATGATGTGAAATCAGAAATGTTCATGAAGCCAAAGCCATAGCAATCCAAGCTGATTCTAAATTGAATCACTTTCACATGGCTATGTCAAAACCTATTCCTACAAAATTGTAACAGCTCTTGTTTGCTGTCAAAACCTACTGAAATTCCTTTCAAGAAAACTAGTCATAACTTACCTGCTAGAAGGATTTCACCAGAAGAAGTTCAAGAAAAGAAATTAAAGGGATTGTGTTTTTATTGTGATGAAAAATATGTTAGAGGTCACAAATGTTGCAAGAAATAATTATTGTTGCTAGAAGTCAATTTTGAAGATGATATAGAAGAAGTTTCTGAGACTGTCAGTGAGGATGTTCAGACTAGTGCTTTGCAACAAATGGAACTTAGAGTGTGTTTGGATTGAGGGATTTAGAGGGGAGGGAAGAGAAGGGAAAGGGAGTTTCCTTCCAATTCCCTTGTTTGGATAGCTTATAAAAAATTGAGGGGAGGGATTTGAAGGGATTTGGGAGGAAGATTTGATTAAATTTTTGCCAAAATTCTTTCCTCCCAAAATGGAGTCATTTGGAGGGAAGAGATTACTAATTAAGTTACTTATAAGTTTAAAACCTATTTTACCCTTGGACATAACACTTAAACATAAAAAATAAGGATAAACTAGTAAATTAAACTATTTTTCTTTCCTTTTTTTTTTATCTATCCAAACATGAGAGAGGGAAATGTATTTTCCCTTCCATTCCCTTTTCTTCTCTTCCTTCCCTTTCCCTTCCCTTCCCTTCCCCCCAAATCCCTCAATCCAAACACACTCTTAGTGTTTGTGCATTCTATGGGATTTCATAAATGATTGCTGTGAATACTACGAAAGTAAAGGAGGTAGTTAAAAATCATCCAGTTATTGTCTTAATAGACTCAGGCAGTACTCATAATTTTGTTAGTTCTAAACTGATCAAACACTTGGGTTGGCTTTATCAAAACTGTAGAATTTGAAGTAATGATTACAGATGGTGGTCAAGTGAAGATTTGGTGATAACTGGATCTTAGATTAAGTTATCACAAAATCAGAATGCATCCATATGACATAGCAAAAATAACTTTTAGGGCTCATGAGTGACACTATGAGTTCTTAGTAATGCCATTTGGGCTTACTAATGCACCTGTATCTTTTCAAGGCTTGATGAATGATATATTAAAAAAGTTGTTGAGGAAGTTTGTATTGGTATTCTTTGAGGATATCTTGCTATATAGTAAGAGCTGGGAACTTCATTTAGCAAATTTGAGGAAAACATTTGATATTCTTCAGCAAAATCAGCTTCTAGTGAAGAAACAAAAGTGTGCTTTTGGCCAAGATAAGGTGAAATACCTAGGGCATGTAGTATCCAGAGAAAGAGTAGTAGCAGATCCTAATAAACTCATAGCAATTCTGGATTGGCCTCTTCCTACTAATTTCATAGAACTAAGAGGGTTCTTGGGTTTAACGGGTTATTATAGAAAATTTGTTTCAGGATATGAGAAGGTCTATCATCCACTATATCAGCTTAACAAGAATGGATTTATTTGGACTAAAGCAGCAATTGAAGCTTTTGAAAAGCTTAAAGATATAATGGTATCCCCACAAGACTTAGTGTTACCAGATTTTTCTATTTCCTTTGTAGTGCAATGTGATGCCTCAGGTAATGGAATTAGGGCAGTATTACAACAACAAAAGAAGACCAATTGCATTTTCTAGTTAAACTCTAGGTCCTAGAAATCAGTCATTCTCCTCTTATGAGAAGGAATTAATGGCTATAGTTTCTGCTATTAAAAGATGGCAGAATTATCTACAAGAGAGACACTTCATAATCAAGACTGATGATCACAGCAGTCTCAGATATTTTCTACATTAGAAGGTAAATTCTCCATTTAAGGAGGACCTGTTTCACAACAGTTTGTTCCTCGAGGATGACGGTCGGATAACAACTTTCCTCTACGGAGGCACAAGGAGGAAGAAGAAGAATGAAGATGAATATGAAATATCTTTGACACATACATATTGGTAAGTTTGTAACTTTTATCATTACTTCTAAATTTTTTTTGGCTTGTTTTTATTGGAACAAAACTCCCCCATTTTGTATTTTTGCGTAAATTCTCGATTGATTTATACGAAATATTATTTTTTTCTTCCCCCTAAAAGTAGCAAAAGTTTCTCTCCTGGATTGTACTTGGCAATTGGCATGTGGGTTTGAACTCCAGTATTGATAGGGCTCCAACAGTTGGTATTCCAGTTATCTCAGTTGTTGAGTTGGATGTACAAGATTTCATGTACAAGATTTCATGTACAACTTCACAAATTCACTTACATCCTTTGCGTCCAACTCAACGACTGAAATACCAACTGCTAAGATCTTTATCATTTTCATTCGGACTCGGAGGGTTCGATACTAAATTTTACATTAAAGAATATTTATAAATAAAAAATTAATCGTCCCAAAAAATTTGGTTATCTCGATAATTTTGTACAGCCTAAATGCTCCGAATCACAAAATACAACTTCCTCCTCCTTAAATTCCTACGCGGCAACTTTTTTTAATAGCAATTTTTTTTGTTTCAGATGCAATGCAAGATATCTATAGGAGCTAATTAGTGCCTCAATCACAAGAAGACTGCACTTGGAACTGTTCGTAGACTCTGCGACGACCAGAAGCTGGCAACATTTTCACTCAAGATGAGACTAATCAGCCGCAATTCATACGTTGAGAAGGATTTGTGCTTGAACCAGACTGTCGTTGTATATCAGTGTGAACTTCAGCTTGACAATGGTGGCCTAGACTCTGTCTTTTCTACACCATTTTTGCACACTACATTGTGAAATTACCGAACAATTTCATCTATATATACCTGGAGATTGTATGCATACTTCCCCAAGTCTTACCTCTCACTAAAGAAATTGGCATAAAGAAAACACACTACCTGTCAGAATGAGTCCATCACTTCAAAACAATTTCATTGCTTCCATTTTGCTGATTTTTGTGTTTTGTGCAGCTCAAGGCTTGTCCCAGACCTTGAATGACGATGCCTTCCTTGCTGAAAAGCATGAGCAATGGATGGGTCAATATGGTCGTACGTACAAGGACATTGCAGACAAGGAGAAGCGATTCAATATATTCAAGGAAAACTTGAAGTATATAGAAAACTTCAACAAGGCTGGGAACAACAGGACCTACAAGTTAAGCGCTAACAAATTTGCAGACTTGACTCATGAAGAATTCGTTGCCTTGTATACCATTAAGAACATACCAACTACTTCAAGCCCGACGAAAAGATCCTTCAAGTACCAAAACCTCACAGATGCTCCTGCAACAAGCATGAGTTGGGTGGATAAAGGAGCTGTGACAAAAGGGATAGGGGTTGATGGCCTGGACTGTGATAGAAGGGGTCACTGGCATGGTTATAGAAGCAGTAAGAGAGGTGGTGGAAGGAGGAGGCGTGGTCATGATTGTAAGACAAGGTGATCGGTGCAACTCACCAGAGTTTTTCAGGCTCCCGATACCATAAAGAGAATTAAGAGAGTACTTTCATTGATTGATTTATTGATGTACAAGATATTGTTTATATTGAGATACACGGTAGCATGTACGCACACGCAAGGAGATAAAGCTAAACCTATATATTATAGACTACAGACTGTCTATACTGAGAATGGCAGAGAACTGTTGAGTATTACAATCCTATTCAAATGTAAATAGTTGTACAACATAAGAGTTAACTAATATGGGCCTAGGAGATGGGCTTCATTACTTGTATTTGTTGGTAGAGGCCTTCTCTTTATTAGTACGTATCCTAGATTCACCACTAATCATCAGAATCTACAACGGCCATTTGCACGCATGAGAGTCTGTACAAATGAGCAGGAGGATGGTTACTAGTTCTTGGATTTCTTATTTAGTGTTGGATTTGTTGTTATACTCTATTGACATTTGAAGAATAAAAAAGAAAGAATTGAATGATGGCAAGTGTCGTTTTTCTTTCATAATGACTTTATGTTACAAAGTCTAACATATATAGTTACAGAATCACACGTCTTTCTCCCTAATTCTACTGTCAATCCCATAATTATAGGGATGTAATTATGGAATGTTGACTAATACCATATCATGCCGTGTTGAATGTTGACTAATACCATATCATGCTGTGTTGACTAATACCATATCATCTAATAACATTATTAAATAAGAATGCACCAAATCATGCTGTGTTGAATGATCAGCATGGCTTCTTATGAACCCAATCTCTTCAAGCACAGCACTCAACTTGGCGTACCAAGCCCGGGGAGATTGTTTTAATCCATAAATGGATTTATGCAATTTACACACCAATTTTGGGTCGCTGCTTTGAGGATGACCTGGTGGGAGTTTCATATATACTTCTTCCTGGAGATCTCCATGCAAGAAGGCATTTTTAACGTCCATCTGAGATAGAGACCATCCATGATTTACAGCCACGGACAATAACGCTCTAACGGTTGTCATTTTTGCCACAGGTGCAAATGTCTCCTTGTAGTCTACTCCATACGTTTGAGTGAAACCTTGTGCTACCAATCGTGCTTTATGTCTTTCAATGGAGCCATCTGACTTGAATTTTGTCTTGTATACCCATCGACTACCAACTGCCTTCTTATCATTCGGTAGTTGAACAACACTCCAAGTTTGATTGTCATTTAGAGCTTGAAGTTCTTCTTGCATAGCCCGTCGCCAGACTTCTTGATCGTTGGCTTCGTGAAAGTTTCGAGGTTCAGCTTCTTTGGTAATGGTACTGAGATAAGCTACATAAGATGAGGATAATCGATGATATCCAATAGCATTATTGACTGGATATCTTACCGTATATGTGACATAATCTTGCAGCTTTGATGGTGGTCGACGTTCACGGAGAGGATTGCGTCGAGGAGATAAACCAGTAGGATTAAGTGCTTCAATTTGTAAATTAGTACCTGTAGCTGCTTCAAGTGTTGGATCAATATTGGGAGTTGATGTGTGAGATTCTTCATGTGATGGCATATTATTGTCGGTAACAGTAGCAGGAGATTCCACCTCTTTAGTATGATCAAAAGCATAATTGTTATCTGTTGAGGTTGGCAATGGAAATAAGTCACAAAAGGACTCTTCCCCCTGACTCGAAATATCACCAGAGCGAATATAATAGGGAGTGCCTTCATCAAATCGAACGTCTCTGGTGACAAATACTTTGTTAGAGATAGAGTGATAGCACTTATACCCCTTTTGTGTAGGAGAGTAACCCAAGAAAACACATTTGGCTGCCCTGGGATCCAGCTTGTCACGTTGAGAGGATTGAATGTGCACATAGCAACAACAACCGAAAACCTTAAGGTGTGACAAGCTCGGCTTCTTTCCTGTCAACAACTCAAATGGAGAGATGAAATTTAAAATTCTACTAGGCAGCCGATTAATAAGATAGGTGGCTGTGAGCACCCCTTGAGACCAAAATTTCTTGGGAATATTCATTTGAAACATTAGTGATCTTGTTTTCTCAAGTAGGTCTCGATTCTTTCTCTCCGCTATGCCATTTTGTTGTGGAGTACCAACACAACTAGTTTGATGAATGATGCCATGCATGCTCAAGTATTGTGTCATGATATGAGACATATATTCTGTGCCATTATCTGATCGTAGAATCTTAATTGAAGATGAGAATTGAGTCATTATCAGTTTATGAAAATCTTGAAACACATGAACAACTTCACTTTTTGATTTTAAAAGATATAGCCAAGTAAACCGAGAGAAATCGTCAACAAATGTGACAAAATATTTATAACCATCAAATGACTCGAGAACCGGGCCCCAAACATCAGAATGCACCAAATCAAAAATTTTATTTGAACGAGATGTAGAGGAAGAAAATGGTAACCGAGTAGATTTGGAGAAGTGACAAACATCACAATTGATGGAATTTTTATTGAAACTAGGAAAAAGCTTTGCTAAAATTAACTCTGAGGGATGTGCTAGACGTTGATGCCACAATTGTTGCTCTGGAGCTAGAAAGGCATTTACGTGAAATCCCTTAGGAACGCGACAATCTTTGAGAAGATAATAAAGACCTTGAAAGAAAAAGCCCTCACCAATCGTCCTCTTGGTGACTATATCCTGAAATACAACATTGTGAGAAGAAAAAATAACATGGCAATTTAGTGAAGCAATAATCTTTCCAACAGAGAGTAGTTGAAAAGGGAAGGAAGGAACATATAGAACGGATGATGCAATTTGGTCAGAGAGTAATTTTAATTTTCCTTGCCCATTAATTGATGCACTTTTGCCATTAGCAACTGATATTTGAGATGGCGGAGACAATGTCTCAAAATCAAGTAAGATGCTACGATTATTAGTTATGTGATCAGTGGCACCTGAATCTATGACCCAAAAATCATGCACATTACTTACATTAAGAGCAGTTGAGAAAGCATTCAAAATACCTGGTTTGTCTTCATTTGAGACATTCTTATTTTCAGCAAGAAAACCCGCAAATTGGCTAAGCATGGCTGATGAACTTTCATTCTCATTCTTATCAATCTCACCTTGTTTTGCTTGAAGATAAGAGGCGAATTCATTGATGAGCGTGATCGGGCTAGAAGTAAACTTTGAGAGCCCATCCGTGGATGAAGCTGTCACATGATTGGCCTTGTAGCCTGATGATTGGAAACGTTTCTGTGCACTCTTGTTGTCTCTTGCAAATTTTGGCTTTAATTCAGGATGACGAATCCAACATCGATCCATGGTATGACCGATATTGTTACAGTGAGTGCACTTCAATTCGGGTCTCCTACCCTTATTTCCTTTTTCTTCAGATCGTCTATGGTTGGATACATAGGCCCGGGCCTCAGAAAAATCAGATTTAACATTTACGTTCATAACTTTTCTACGAACTTCTTCTCTAGAAATAGTTGAACATACATTTGCAAGGGAGGGTAGTTCTGAATTCATGAGTATGCGACTACGTAGATCTTCATAGTCAGGAGAAAGACTAGCCAAAAGTTGAAAAATTTTATCTTCTTCAGCCCGTTTTAACAGAACGGCGGAATCAGTTGTATGTGGACGATAAATGGATAATTCATTCCACATACTTTTCAAACTACCAAGAAATTGCACAAAAGGTTTACCTTCTTGCTGAAGACTTGCAATATCTTTCTGGAGTTGAAACACGCGCGCAGCATTATTCTGGTTCCCGTACATCTCTTTAACGGCTTTCCATAGATCTGCAGAAGACTCTGAAAAACTGAAAATCTCAGCAAGATGGAGTTCCATAGAGTTAAGCAGCCAAGTCATGACCAATTTGTCATTTGCGATCCAAGCTTTATATTCTCCTGAATTGACATCAGGAGCAACGCTATTCTCAGCGATAAATTCAAGCTTTGATCTTCCACCAAGAGCCAATAAAATAGCCCTTGACCAAGGAAGGTAGTTGAATTCATTCAAGAGGGCTGAAGTCAAACGCTGATTGGAATTAACTTCAAAAAAATTTGATGATGCAGAGACAGAAGAACTTTCTGCCTTTGAACTGGACGAGATAATATCTGCCATTTTTAGGCAAAACAAGGATGGAGCAGATGATTATGAACGGCCCCCTCTGATACCATGAAGAATAAAAAAGAAAGAATTGAATGATGGCAAGTGTCGTTTTTCTTTCATAATGACTTTATGTTACAAAGTCTAACATATATAGTTACAGAATCACACGTCTTTCTCCCTAATTCTACTGTCAATCCCATAATTATAGGGATGTAATTATGGAATGTTGACTAATACCATATCATGCCGTGTTGAATGTTGACTAATACCATATCATGCTGTGTTGACTAATACCATATCATCTAATAACATTATTAAATCTCATTTTGGATATCTTATTTTATTATTCTGATATGATTTTTGTATGATTCTCTAATTGTTTATACAAGTTAAATTGACTTTGTGTAAAACTCGTTGCGATTTAATATGGTTTATCAGCTTTGCTATTTGTAATAATTTGATGTAGATATAATATTCTTCATGTGAGAAGGCTGTTTATGCCTTTATGTGATTTCAGAGACAAAATATTTACTTTTTACATAGTTGAGCCACGAAAATGAAACTACGAATATAGTGGAGGAATATAAAATTGAAATTTGTCAAAGTTTGCCACATAAGAATTTTAGATATGTCGCACACGAATTTTTTGGTCACTTTCTCACTTGAAGGATGAAATGAGTAATTTTCAATAATTGATGGACGAAATTGGGAGTAAAAATAGTTAAATGACGAAAATGAAATAATGTATAGAGCAAAAGCTATATTTAGCCGTTTGGATTTGATGAATTAATTGGGCTCGATTCTTGGGTATTTGGGTCGTCTTCTGTTTAGCCCTCATATTGGGCATGTCCAAACTAATCAAGTATTGGGTAGAATAACAAGCCGAAATCCAACCCGATTGTCGATTGGACATAGAAGCCACGCCACCGCCTACCTCGATCGTCCCTTCCACACCGAGTCGGCTCCTCTGTATATTAGCCTTACCGCCCACTCCAAAGCTCTCAAGATAGAAACACCGAAGTTAGCGAGATAGAAACTTTTTTGCATCAAATAAGAAGACAAGGAAGATCATGGGACATGGTAATATCCCAATAATATCGTGTCTGGTTCTTCTCTTATATCATTAATACGATTAATGTGTAGTTACTTTTTCGTTTTCGGCTTTCAGGCGAGAAGGAGCGACCAAACAAGAAACTGAAATCCTCTGTGAAGGTTGCTGGATATGATACATTTGATGATACTTTTATAATCAACTTTTTAATTTTATTGGGCTCGCGTTTTTTAATGATCAATTATTCTGCAGCAGAATGATTTCCAGAGTGGTGCGATCGTGGAAGCTGGGGATGTTTATTTCGGTGAGGAAGCGGATGATGGTTTCCGTGCCGGTAAGCTTTATCATCCACTGATTATTGTTGCTGATATTAGGGATATGCACATGTTGTTAAATGTTAATTTCTTAGTTTGGTTTCTGGTTGTTGTGGGCTGAATTGAGTGATAAATTTTTGATTGTTTTGAGATGTGAAAGAGGGGAAGAAGAGGGATTTTAGCAAACTTGAACTGAAACCCGATCATTCGAATCGCCCCTTGTGGGCTTGTGCTGATGGGCGAATATTCCTGGAGACTTTCTCTACTTTGTATAAACAAGCCTATGATTTTCTCATTGCCATAGCTGAGCCTGTATGCAGGTATGTATGCTCCATAAATCAATGATTCTTTTCTTCTTTTTGCCCTTTTGGACTTTTATTCTGGAAGAAAAAATTTGGGGCATGTATGTTTCTGAATGTGAGTTGTGCAAATGCTATATTGTAGGCCAGAATCGATGCACGAGTACAATTTGACCCCTCACTCTTTGTATGCGGCGGTGTCAGTGGGTCTTGAGACGGAAACCATCATATCAGTTTTGAATAAGTTGTCTAAGACCAAGCTTCCCAAGGAGATGATTGATTTCATTCATGCTTCAACCGTTAATTACGGAAAAGTAAAGCTTGTGCTCAAGAAGAATCACTACTTTATCGAGTCTCCATTTCCAGAGGCAAGTTCATTGCCTTGATTTAGTATGGGGTTTTGCCTTGGCCCGTGATGTTGATGCTAATTTTCATTCGATATTTGCAGGTATTGAAGAAGTTGCTGCGAGATGAAGTTATATCTCGAGCAAGGATTGCTTCAGAGGTTTGTCCTTTATTGTGATTGAAAAAGTTACTCTGACCTGAGGTTTGTTCCTTTAGTGTGATTAAAATTGTTACTCTATCCTGTAGGTGGGTAAATGCTCCTTTTCATGGCATATGTCATATTAAAAAGTTTATTTTATGTGTATGATTTCATTAGGAGTTTTATGGACTAAAGTTATTTCCAAGGAGTTAGTTATAAGAGTTGCTTTATTTTCTTGTTGATTTAGAAGAATTGTTATTGAGGCAATATGGATATGTTATTTAGATGTTGGACATGATTCTTGAGAACTAGCATGCCATTCTTGTGCTTATTTATTTGAAGCTATGGATTGCATTCATGCTTCATCTGTTGTGAAGACATGAAATTTCCATTATTTGGTATTATCACTGATTTAGAATAAAAAATGTTGTAATATCATCTCTCTCTATCTAATTCCGCCTCCCAACCCCAACCCCAACCCCAAACATCAAACCGTCCACTAGTTTCGTATTGATATTGTGCCCAATTTATATGTAAAACTAGATATTTGCATGCACAAAGAGAGTGAAATCCAATCCCGTATGAGTTTCTTGTAAATTTGTATGTTCTCAAAATTGAATGTATTTGTTTTTTTTTTTTTCACTTTTATAGACAGTTTTGCTTTTCCATCTTATCTGTGTTTCTTGTCTCCCCGATTCGTTTCTTTTTTATATTTTAGGATTCAATCTCCCAGTATATGTCTTTGTCCAGGGTTCTCATGGAAGTGATGGCTTTACAATAAGCAAAGCTGCAGGTGAAATTGGAACTAGTGATGAGTTGTTAAATGAAGCAGAATTAGCAGCTGCAGCTGAAGAAAAGGAAACCCACTCATTTGAAATCGACCCAGCTCAGGTAATGCATTTTAAGTTGTTACCTCATTGTAACCTTCAAGGCACCTCCTTGATGCCTTCTGCATAAAATTCTTTTTCCACACACACACACACAAAAAAAAAAAAAAAAAAAGGTTCTGTAGGTCAACTTTCGCTAGAATGGAGATGTCTGTGCCTCTTCAATAATTAAGGACATGTTGCCAGTGTGGTCAATTTTGTTATCTTTGGGATTTAACTTTAGTGATATTTTTTTAGAATGTAATGAACAACCATTAGTTAAGATAATGTTCTACCATCGTGATTTGCATTTTCCTATATTATATTATCAAGAAGGCCAATTTGATGTCTTATCAATAAATAGATTGATAATGTTTCTTTCCAACTGTAATACATGAAAGGTCAAGATGTCAGATAAATCGGT
The DNA here is from genome assembly GCF_013401445.1 of Tripterygium wilfordii. Taxonomy (NCBI): domain Eukaryota; kingdom Viridiplantae; phylum Streptophyta; class Magnoliopsida; order Celastrales; family Celastraceae; genus Tripterygium; species Tripterygium wilfordii. The sequence goes on from NC_052247.1 coordinate 5,431,483, forward strand.
TGAAATGCACCACCGATTAGATAAAATATATGTTGTTGATTGGGACTGTTTTGTCCTTTTGCTGCTCTTCTCCCGAGTACCTTATAGTTGTGTTTTTGTTTAGCTAGTTATGGGCTCTATCTGAAGTTTGAGAAGCGGGAAAAAGGTGAATTTCCATATTATTATTCAGATCCAATTAGGCGGCATCTAGGGTCCCCATCAAAGAGATTTGACACCCAAATTAGGCTGCATCTAGGGTCCTATCAAAGAGATTTCAGACCGAAATTAGTGCTCATCTAGGGTCCCATCAAAGAAATTTCAGACCGAAATTAGGTTACATCTAGGGTCCCCATCAAAGGGACTATCACAATATTTAGCTAGCCAAAGCTTAACAGGGCGACAAGTAATTATTTGTAAATTGACTGGCAATTTCCCTTTGCTTCCATTCATACCAAACTATGAAACGTTGTTTCCAAAGATGCAATTATTCTCCAAATGATTCCAAAGTATGCTCCAAACATCTCCGGTCCAAAAACAATGGAGGAATAGATGACTGATGGACTCTCTTCTGTTTTGAATAAGGAGAATATATTAAGAACATTTCATTGGATGATTATTAAGCAATTAATTGATTGACTTATCTGTTAGAATTGCTTGTTTCTGTATGTTCACATATGTGTATCTATGCCTATGAACATTTTGATTGATACTGGGAAGATCATAAAATTGGTGCAGCTTGTTTATTTTGTAGAATGGTATTAAAATTGAACTACCAAAAGAGTAACTGATATGATAGCAGTTTGTCTGACAGAAGTCAAAATAGTTTTTTTTTTTTTCTCCAGAGGAATTAATTTTTGTAATGAACTCACTTTATGGAATCTTTATGTATGAAACTTTTCTGGTTGGCAGGTTGAGAATGTAAAACAAAGGTGCTTGCCCAATGCTTTGAATTATCCAATGCTGGAGGAATATGACTTCAGAAATGATACTGTGAGTGAATTTGTTTTAAACAGAGGAATTATCCAAGACGATTAGCAAGTGATACTGGTTTAGAATGGTAAAGTTTAGGAAAAGAAGTTTGTATATCAGATAATAGTTATAAACGACTCCGCCCAATATTTTTAAGTTATTGTTTGTTTTGTCTAGAGGCCAGAGGACAACCTCTCCAAATATTATGTGTGTTAATGTCTGCGTACATCCTGTCTGTCCCCAACCCCGTCCACTGTGGGAGCCTTGTACAAGAGAGTTGTTTACCTACCTTTTTCTTTTGTCTGTTGAGGTCACGATTTTATTCCTCACCTCCTCCCCATTTGACGTGGGACTCCGATAGGCATTGTTGTAGAAATGAATTTTCCCCCTCGTTTTCCCCCCCTTTTTGTTTCAGAAATGAATTCTCCCGTTCATAATCCCTTTTATTGGTTGTAACTCTTGATGTAGGATTTAAGGTTGTATTCAAGTTGACCCAAGTTGAGACCAATCTTATATTCTTTTGGCTCAACTCGACTCGATCCTGTGCCAGCTCAAGCCCGAGTTTTGTTGCATTCAATCAATTTTTGAGTTAGAGCCTAAAATAGAATTAGCATTAGTTTAACTCGAGTCATACTGGATTGAACTCAAAGGATACAATCAAGCTTCTGGGCTCTAACTCAGGCTTAGCTCTCGTACTAAATATCTCCCCATCCAAATGCGAGTTAGAATATCCAATGGAAGTCACCTATGGGCTCTAATCAAGCCTGATCAAACTTGAGCTTGAGGTGCTAGATGAGAATTTAATTTGTTTGTAGCCTAATGGTAAGCCCATTTACTTTCTCAGGAACTGTCCATATTTTGCTTGCGCCTGTTAACAAGGTCTCACCGATAGTGTTGGTAGACCCAATCTAACAATTGTTGTCATTTTCTGTTTCGACCTAGTGGATTTTTTTTGGTTCACCCACAAAGGTACCTTATAGTGTAAGGATCATGGTCTTCATATTACCTACTGACTGGTTTTTGATATGGGGGCTCTAGTACCCTTTTGTACTTATGAGCTCCTACTGGAAGCTAGCTCTATGGGGACTGTAGCCCAAGGTTGCACAACGTATCTTGTGTTGACCATTGACTGGTATTTTTTTGAACTTGCAGGTCAACCCTGATCTTGACATGGAGCTGAAGCCTGAAGCCCAGCCACGGCCATATCAGGAGAAGAGCCTTAGTAAAATGTTTGGAAATGGTAAGGGTGTCACATATAACGAAAATCCCTTTTTTTCCTACCATTTTCAGCATAGAGCTATTCTAAAGAACTTCATATGTTTGTTAGTTGCGCTTTTGTACGAGCACAATTTAAATCTTGATTAAGCCGGTTACAAGACCCACTTTTCTTTTGATTTGAGAAACAATCAGCGCCGCCCTAAGCATTTTGTAGATATTCTGTAAAATTTGTTTATTAATTTGTTCACATATCCTTTCATCTCTCTTAGACTTAAGGTTGGCTTTATCTGCCTGTGTTTCTTTTTCCCTTTTTCCTCTGTAGAAAACAGTATGAAAATAAGCCCAAAAAAAGTGCAGTTAAAAGCATACATTGTCCAACCCAGCCTTAGATCCATGCATTTTTTTTATAATAAATCGTTTTGCATGCTTTTTATTGGGAAGATGAATCCTTTCCGCGTTAAAGCCTCCAAGTTGAATGTCTTGCATTGCAGGGAGAGCAAGATCTGGTATTATTGTATTGCCTTGTGGTGCTGGGAAGTCCTTAGTTGGTGTTTCCGCTGCAAGCAGAATAAAGAAGAGTTGCCTTTGTTTAGCAACAAATGCTGTTTCAGTTGATCAGTGGGCATTTCAATTTAAGCTGTGGTCAACCATCAAAGATGAACAAATTTGTCGTTTCACATCTGATAGCAAGGAAAGATTCCGTGGCAATGCTGGTGTTGTCGTGACAACCTATAACATGGTTGCTTTTGGTGGAAAACGGTCCGAAGAATCTGAAAAGATTATTGAGGAAATAAGAAATAGAGAATGGGGACTCCTTCTGATGGATGAAGTTAGTCTATAATATTATGGTTATTCTCAAGCTATATAGAATTCATATGCATTGTGTTTTAATTTGTACTCTCATCTGTTCAGGTGCATGTGGTTCCTGCTCACATGTTTCGGAAAGTCATCAGCATCACTAAATCTCACTGCAAACTTGGGCTCACTGGTATGCCTTAAAGTTACTTTGGGCACTTCACTACCTTCATCTTACTACTGAGAAAGCCATGCTAATTGTTTTGCAATTGCAGCCACACTTGTTAGAGAGGATGAAAGGATTACAGATTTAAACTTCCTTATTGGTCCCAAACTGTACGAAGCAAGTTGGTTGGATCTAGTAAAAGGAGGGTTTATTGCAAATGTGCAATGCGCTGAAGTATGGTGTCCCATGACAAAGGAGTTTTTTGCTGAATATCTGAAGAAAGAAAATTCCAAGAAAAAGCAGGTTAGCCCACAAGAGATTGTTAATGAGAGTAGTGTAGTTGAAAATCTGGGGTATACAACTTTTGGTGAATATGTAGGAACTATAGTGTAGGTTACGTTGCTGTCTCATATGGTCATTTAGTAGCAAGATGACTGCTATTTACTGATCCTTCACCACTTTATTTAGCTCACTGCTGGAATTTTGTAAGAATGGTCTAACAGTTCTTCTTTCTAACTTTCCTCCTTTGTGTTCGTAAATTCTTCCATTCCCTTAAAATGTGTACTCTTGTGACTTTCTATATCACTTTCGTTGGTTAATCATTATAATTCCCTCCTCGGAGGCAATAAATTCTTACAGGCACTTTATGTTATGAACCCTAACAAGTTCAGAGCTTGTGAATTTCTCATAAGATTCCATGAGCAGCAGCGTGGTGATAAGATAATCGTGTTTGCGGACAATCTTTTTGCACTTACAGAGTATGCAATGAAACTTCGAAAGCCTATGATCTATGGTGCAACCAGGTCTGTTGATACTTATCAACTGCCTTTTGAAGCCTTTAAATTTTAATACTTTTGGCGCTGCACATCATAATGGCTGATCTTTTGTGTTATGTGCAGCCATGTTGAGAGGACAAAAATTCTTCAGGCCTTCAAAACTAGTCGGGAAGTTAACACAGTCTTTCTATCAAAGGTTTCCAGTTTGAAAATTGTTACAATGTATTACTTTCTTCAGTATGTTTTTTACTGGTCCTGTCTTTAAACTTTGAGTATTACGAGTAATTATTTATGCCTTTAGAGGACCAAGAAAGTAGTTACTGGTGTCATAGTCGGGCGTATTAATGGAGCATTTGCTTGTTGTGTGCGTGCAGAGTTTCACATCCTAATCGTTTCTGCTTCAGTGATGTCTCATCTTATCTGGGGTTGTAGTGTAAAATTTGATATGTCCCATTTTGTGTGTTTGTTTAATTCGTGTTTCATTCTAAGTAGCCAATTGAATTCTGTTTATCTAATCTATTGAAAGATGACAAGTGATTTTCCAGAAAGTAATTTACAACTTGAAAATTCCATGTCATCTCGCAACATATGAGTGAGTATGCAACACTGTTAGAATATGTATAAATGCATGTTGTGAAATGCCTCAACCCAACTTGTTGAGGCTTTGAAGTTTATGATATTGTTCGTATGTACAGGTGGGTGATAATTCAATAGATATTCCGGAGGCAAATGTGATAATTCAGATTTCATCTCATGCTGGTTCAAGACGTCAAGAAGCTCAACGATTGGGTCGAATTCTTAGGGCAAAGGTAATTCTTACAATTTCTTTATATGTTTGACGTCCTAGCTTCCCTTATGACACGGGACGAAACTCGAAAGCATCATAAAGACTAGATATCGTTCTAGCTGGATGAAAACCTTGAATCCACTGGGAACAGATCTTGAATCCAACAGAGAAATGGAGCACTCTCTCTAATTATGCTAGAATTAGGAACTACTCTAAACACTACAGCTTTTACAGCCAACTCATATTAACTCTAGAGCTACTAATAATTCTATAGAAATACACTTCTAATGAGAAGAGAAAATATTTAAAGCCAACTGATGCAGGAAATGATGCAGGAAGACCATTAATGTTATGTTTTCATAAGTTAGTTTATTATTGGGTCTATTTTAACTAAGTTCTTTTAGTTTTCGAACTAAGGGTATTGTCGGAATTTCCAGATATGTTGGAATTTCGAATTTAGTAATAGTTATTTGTTTTGAGAGTCTTTTATTAGGTTATTAGTTTACTTCTAGGGATCCTAGTTTTATTTGAAGGAGGTTTCTTATGTAATTAGGATTACTAGGAGTCTATATATATGGATGCAAGTCAAGAATAAATAATAATGAGAGTTTTTTATACAAATTTGCTACAGGAGAGATTCTGTCCTAGGGTTCTTAATTTTGGGCTTAATTTGGGGATTAGGGTTTTGGTTGCTCAATCCTACAAAAATTCTACATCGGTAGTTTCAAAAACTACATCAGTCTTTGTAACTTGTCCTACATCACCTGAAGGAGGGAGTAGGTTAGTGCTAGCTTTGTAAGATCATAAGTTGATGGATTAAACGATTTTATTTCTAAGATTTGAAAGTGCCAGTGAAAAAACCAACGTCTTCGATTTATGCTATTGTTTTGTTTTAGTGGAGCATGTGTATTTATTAATCTCTACGTTGTGAGTTAAGAAAGGCCCAAAGTGGGCTTTTATTATCTGAATGAAGGGAAAGTACGATTGGATCTCTGGCATGCATATTTATGCTTCCTATTCATCTCACTATTCATTTGGTTTGGTTTCTTTCTCTATCCCATCGAATTTGTATTCGTAAAGGGGATATTGCATAGAATTTAATATTTTTTTGGGTTAACAGGGTAAACTTCAAGATAGGATGGCAGGAGGAAAAGAGGAGTATAATGCATTTTTCTATTCCCTTGTTTCAACAGATACACAGGTTTTTATTCTTAACTTCAGTATTTGTAGAGAGTCGGGTATCATTTTGTACTCCTCTCTTGCTTGATAATTAACCATCCTTGTTCCCCCTTGCAGGAGATGTACTACTCAACAAAAAGGCAGCAGTTTCTGATTGATCAAGGTTACAGTTTTAAGGTGCATTTTCTTACTGTCCAACATGGAAACAAACAATTTTTCCTTTCCCTTAATGTAAAATATCTATGTCAATGACCAGTGGTAGTGGTTTATCTGTGCAAAGTAACTAACTACTAACTAGAGGGTTGGTTAATTTGTCTACCTTTTAGTAGTTTATATATTATTGGGATAAGTATCAGGGGATTGCAACTAACTACTAACTAGAGGGTTGGTTAATTTGTCTACCTTTTAGTAGTTTATATGTTATTGGGATAAGTATCAGGGAAGCCCCTGAACTATCAAAAACAGATCAGTTGAGCCCTTAATCTTTTTTTCGTATCAAACTAGCTCCTCACCTTTCAGCTATGGTCCAGGTTAGCCCTCAGACCATTTTGCCGTTAAAAAATTCTGACATGGATTCCATTTTATGACATGTCCATCTTTTAGTTAAAAATACAAATTAAATGCATAATCTGACATGTATTTTAGAAAAGAAAAAAAAATAGAAAGAAAATAAAAAAATAAAAACATTCCAAATCTCCCAAATCAACAACTGAGATCCTCTTCCACACTATTTCACACCCTACAATTGTCCAAGAAGCTTCGTGACCTCAAAGGATCTTGCGAAGGCTGCTCAGCTTAACTACGAGATCCTCAACATCTGAGCATTGAAACGATGAAGGTTTTGGATCCCACTTCGTGTATTGGGTTGAATCCGACGTGGAAGAGGACAAAGTCTTCTATTGAATGACTGGTTTACAAACCTGGGCTCAGACGGATCTGACTTCGTGTACTGGGTTGAATTGAAGTGATGAAGGTTTTGAACCTGCACGGCAACATCTTTTCCGGTGAAAGCCTAGAATGTGTGCTCGTCAATCTTGCCAAATAAGGGAGACCATGGGCTGAGTGAGTTGATGATGAAATTTGTATTGGGTTTTCAATTAGGTTTTGGGTGTTGGATTTTCAATTAGAAGTTGCTGGTGTTGGTTTCGGTGGTGGTGCCGCCCAACAAGGCCGTGGATTTGCAGCTCCTCTTAGGTTTGATTTTTGAATTAGTGATTTAGGTTTGATTTTTGATTTTTTTTTTTTGTTTTCCATGTGGTAATGGAATACCAATAAAAAATAATAGCGTATTTCCACATGGAATATCATTAAAAAAAAAAAAAATACACATCACCATTTAACGGCCATGTCATCTCTATCATGACGGAAAGTGTTCGAAGGGTTAACGTGGATCATTGTTGGAAGATGAGGGGCTGATTTGACTCGAAAAAAAGATTAGGGGCTCAATTGATCTTTTTTTGGTAGTTCAGGGGCTTCCCTGATACTTATCCCTATATTATTTCATTATAGATAGATGTCATAATAGGGGGTGATATTTTCTACGTAGATGTTAAATTAGATCAGAAGCTGCGATGGTCTGGCTGGATGGATTCCCCCCACCCCTTTTTTGTTAGTCTGTTTACTTTTACTGTAAATAAAAGTCTTACGGCTCTGCTGAGGGAATCTATGAGCGTAATCAAATCTGGCATCATGTCATGATTACTCTTTGCTTGACCTGTTTACATAAGTGTGACATAGTTGATATGCCTGATAACCATTAGTGCATCAGCAACGTTGGATAGTTATTGTGTTAGTTGGCTTCTGATGTGTGCTCCCGGCAGGTGATAACAAGCTTGCCTCCAGCTGATTCGGGAGCCGACTTGAGTTACCATCGTCTTGATGACCAATTGGCACTTCTCAGCAAGGTGTTATTTCGCTCCTCCAGTCCTGTTACTTAGTTCTCAAAGTAGAAATTTCTGAACTGTTTCTCTTACCAGGTTTTGAGTGCTGGTGACGATGCAGTTGGTCTAGAGCAGTTAGAAGAAGATGCAGATGAGATAGCCCTCCACAAAGCCCGTCGCTCCATGGGATCCATGAGTGCAATGTCCGGTGCAAATGGGATGGTTTACATGGAATACAGGTATGTAATTACCTGTGCAGAACCTTAATAGTAATAAGTAAATGCGTCTATGATCTTTTGCCTATTCTACAATTTGTTGTTTTCACTTTGCTCTTTAATTTTGAATTCATGGTTTAATAAATGCGGTTTTTCTCCCTTCACAGCACTGGGAAGAAGCTTGCTGGGCAGGGCCAGATGAAAAGTAAGCCCAAGGATCCATCCAAGCGGCATTATTTGTTCAAAAGACGTTTTGCCTGAATGGCAATCAAACCGCTCGGAGTGGTGGCCTCTGGTTCGTTTTGCCCCTTGCTATATGCGCTATACATTGTTGCTTTCACTTGGATCTTCGTATGTGTAATACTATGGATCTGATCAACAAGTTATCAAAGCTTTATTGAAAATTGAACAGATTTTCAGAAAGCGTCGAATGTACGTACATCTGGTGTATTAAAGGCCTTGTGACCATGCTACTAATCAAGTTTTAATTTGTATACCTAAAGTTGATTGATCACTGTTATACATATTTACAACTTCTGCAAACACACCAACATGGTTTGGCATGGTTGCATCAATTCATTATTTATCAGTAGGTGGTTTCGACTAAGCTAAACCATTATCGTTTAATTTATTATTAATCACCGAACCTTCTCTCAAATCCTCCAAAATCGGGAATACCTCAAAGCAATTACGAAACATCATCGCCACTCATCCTCTTCAATCGTCTCTTTGGAGTGAATGTGAGGCACGAAAATCAATAATCCGTTTGGAGCGTCTTCGTTTCCTCTGTCGGAATTGTCGGAATCATCAATAGTGGTTACTCTTCTCGCTGATACGAACAGATATGGAAGAATGAAAGTGGAGATATGCAAATTAGCGAGCTAATATGAAAGTCACCAGTTCACGGTTTGACGGGTTTCACGATTTGAATCACAATTTTTGTCAGTTCAATGCTTAAATGATAAATTTCTAGCAACAACCCATGCTGACTATCAGTTCATGGGTTTCACGGTTGAACTGACAATCCGAGTAAAGTTTAAAAACTATGCTTTAAACTTAACATTTTTTTCAAAATTTTCCCGTTTGGGTTGAAAATCAGTCTAACAATTCTACAAAACCGACCCTAAATTGAACACAAAATTCAATTACTACCGCGGGCCGAACACCTAGTTTCAGCTTAAAATCCAGATGTCCAAAACCTATATATGTGAAGGAGGCATCTCTTGCGGATGCCACAACGAAGAGTCCAAAGTCCAAAACACTACCCTTTCATCCCATCGTCGCCAAACCCTAATGTTTTTGTTAGAGACACGATTGAAGCTAATGGCTACCATAGACGAAAGCCCTTCTGCTAAGATGTGGCTTCCTCTCGAAGGTAACCCTGATGTCATGAACCAGGCATGTCTCTTCAAAGCCCTAATCTCTCTTTCCATTTCTTCTAAATCTCCTTAATTCAAAGTTGGTTTTAATAGTTCGATAGATTGACGGTTTGGGTTTGATAAAAGGGTCGTTGGTAGTGATCTGAAAATTTGGGTTTATACTGTGACACTGTGTACTTTCTTAGTCCTTATGGTGGGTTTCGTTTTCAACTTTAATCCCCTTAAGGGATTTGGTGAACTTTCTGATTGAATTGGTTTCGAGATTTCCTTATGGTATATATGTTCGATAGTTAAGGAACAAAAAATCCAATGCTAAATTCAGGGTTAATTATGAAAAATCATTCTACAAAAGAACTTGGTCAAAATTTTGCATTTTATCAAACTTTTGCCTTGGGGTGAATATGTGAAATATAGACAGTCCTAATTTACGTTCTTCTATTGTGGCTGCAGTTCCTCTGGGGTCTTGGTCTCCACCCTGATGACGCAGAGTGCTGTGATGTTTATGGTTTGGATGAAGAACTCTTGGAAATGGTCTCAAAGCCTGTCCTTGCTGTGTTGTTTCTTTATCCCTTAACCTCACACACTGAAGAAGAGAGAATGCATCAGGAAAATATGAAAAGGGTGAGTACAGTGGCATTTTGATCATATGGTGAAAGTAAAAGCTCTGTTATTGGTGTGTTGTTCCTGATTAATTTTTTAATTTTGCATTGGATGCTGACGCTATATTTTTTATCACAATTCATTTATTTCGGAAATACTGGGGTACAGATTTTTTCCCTGTTGCCGTGATCTTTTATCCGATAACTTTCATTTACTTGGCAAATCGGTTTCTGGAAATTTAGTTATTAATTTACTGTTTACATTAATATTGATTGTATTTTTATACCTTAGTTATGAATTTTTGCAGTGTTGATATACCTATTTTAATCTTATACCTGCTGAAATGAACTGATTGGTAAGCCATGATGAATTTTTTTTTTATTTCACAATATTTGCTTGTAGGAAAAAATGGACTCTCACATTAGATGTGCAGCAACACAAGGAATTTAGTTTAAGGATAGTGACGATCGAAGATAAGATGAGATTAGATATTTTAAGATGGATTGCCATGTATAACGTTGATTGAAAATTGAAAAAACTCGGGTGGGAGGTATCAAAAAGAGTATAGGCTGAAAAACGATAGAGATGGAAATGATAATTAGCAATATTTGCTCCGTATTCTGCTGAATTTATTTGGGACAAACTGGTATAATTTTCGCTCCTTTTATCTCTTCATTCATATAAACTATGTGGGACTTTATTACTTTACTTCCTTGTTCCCTCATTCTGTACTTGAATTGTTATTTAATAGCGCCAATTAGTGACTCAATTTTAATTAATTAATTACTCACTGATCGTTGTTAGGTTTAATTTCTATATTGTTTATTTTCAGTTTAGCACATTATGTTATTGGGTTTTTCTCAAGCTTTGAAACTAATAAAAAGGTAAACAACACCCGTGCACCAAGCTCCCATAGTAGGCAGGGTCGGGGACAAGCAAGATGTTCGCAGACCTTAACCCACAAAATATGTGGAGAGACTGTTTCTAAGAATTATCTATGCCCTCTAGTAGGGCTGTGCAAATGAAACCGAAAACCGGACCAAAACCGGTAACCGGACTGATGCTTTGGAATTGCACAACTTTCTCCATAGAGGAGCTTTTCACGTTTTTGAGCAATTCGAGACATAACTTGGTCTATTAACGTCTTTACCTTACGAAACGTGGCACAAAGACGCAACTAGCAAGTTAGACATTTAAGATTAACTATGAAATATTAATATAATATATATCATTCCTTGAGATTTTTTTGGAAACATTTTTATCAATCTTTTAAGATTTGCTTACAAAATAGATATTTTACGAAAAACCATAACCGGACCGAAACCGAACCGGTTAGTCGGTTAACCGTAGTAACGGATTTTGATGGTTTTGGATTGGTTTTGGTTTCAGAAAATACAAATCCGTAATTTCCGGATTGGTGACGGTTTGGCCTCCACGGTCCGGTTAACCGGACCGTGCACAGCCCTACCCTCTAGGTTGCACCTGCAACCAGTGTTTTCAAAGGCGAAAACGCAAGGCATGGCGTTATCATCTCTTCAAGGCGAGGCGTAAGCCTTGATGCGTTGAGGCATAAATTTTTTGGGAAAAATATTTTTTACATTAAAAATATATAAATATGATAGAGATGTATAATATTTAAATTATTAAACTTGTGAATGAAGTTTAATTGGAGGCAACTGGGACTTAAAGCCCAAATGCCCAATAGTAAAGTCTTCTTAGGCCCAAAGTAGAACTAAATACTTCAATCAATCCATGGTCCAATTGAGCCTTCAAGTGGAAGACAGGACAAGATATCGCATAGGGCACTTGGAGAGTAGGATCCAGAAGGCTGAGGAGTGAGGACGAATGAAGCAAAACAGTACCTAATCTCTCTAATCTCAAATCTCTCGACCACCGGGTTCTCTTCTCTCCTCTCACTTGGGTGACTCAAAGTTCTTGTTCAGATGCTCTCGATCTAGTGACTCCAGGTTTTGGTTTCGATCTAGCAACTCCTAGTTTTGTTCTGATGCTCTCTTCTCTCCTCTCACTTGGGTGACTCCAAGTTCTTGTACTGATGGTCTCGATCTAGTGACTCCAAGTGTTCTTGTTTAGATGCTCTCCTCTCCTCTCACTTGTGTCTGGTTCAATTTTGTTTTCTTTATTCCCAAAAAATTTGTAAAACGATGTAGTATTGGCATAAATCCTGTGAAGCGACCGTATCTATACACATCACACATCACGCACCAAAATACACATTACGTCCAAAAGACGTACGCATAGTGGGAATCGTTTTTCTATATGCTTTGGTACTTTTTTTTTGTTGATTTCGCCCCAAAACGTGCATCGAAAATGCCTTTGAAAACATTGCCTGCAACTCTACCATACATGTTCGTCTGCCACTAGGTTTGAAACTAATGAAATGGAAAAATTTCAAAGATGCCTTGGAATGAAATATGGCGATAAATGATACGGATATGGGAGATTTAGAATATTAAGATATTTTTGATGGTTGTCAAAAATAATTCTGAGCTTGTCTACTAGATGTTTTCTTTTGTAATTATTTCTTTCCCTGTGTTCCTTTAAAATTCAAATTACCCCAAAGTTTGATTAAATGTTTCATGTAGTGTAACTTAAACGTATAGTACAAATTTTGATTTGCATGTGTATTTCTCAGGATTATTCCTATACGAATTGGCGTAGGAGGCATCATTGGTAGAGGTAAAAGTTTTAGGCAGCATCAGAGATTCTCTTTTTTCCCTGTGATTTCCAGGCAAATAGGGTTTGGTATGTATAAGATGACATTAGGGGATTTTGTGGATTGTGTTTACTGATTACTCCTTTTTGAATTGGACGCGCATAAATTGTAAAAGATTTGGCTCTATGTTGGAATCCTTTATTTTATAACTATTATGGCTTGGATAAGAATTTGATACTTTGCTTTCCCTGGCTTTGTTGTTTTTTTTTTCAAATTATTATTATTAACAGAATATATGGGATATGGAATGAACTTTAATTGTTGGGAGTGTTACTTCAATGCACAATTGACACAAAACATTCAAGCAATAAAGTCTATAATAAATGCATCATTACTGCAGGCTCCTATTGACTTAAATAGCACAAACTTCATGAATTCATAGAAGCCTAGGAAATTAACATTTGGTACAGTTTCTTTAGCCATAGTTTTTGACAGGTCTCAAGTATTATTATACACTAAGAAATATATTTTTGTAGCCAATGCATAATATAAATTGTCTCAAAATATAATTTAGTATTCGGTTTCTTATTATTTGGTAGTGTTATATGTACGTGTCAAAAATAATATTAATACTAATAATAATAATATTATTATTATTATTAACACATTGATAAATATATGTATGCACAAATTATTCCATCACAAGTAAAATAATAATATTGTACCTTAAATTTATGTTTTCCTCCAAACAAATAAAGGAAAACATTAGTAAATTTTTTGTCCAAACACTTGAAATTTTTTTTTTCCATGATAAATTTTTCTTTAGATATATTTTTCATGAGATGTTGTTTTTCCTCCAAGCAAACGAAACATTATGCTTATAAAAAAGTTTTAACTTACAACAATGATTACAATTGGCTATCTAATTGGAAAAAAATATAGGTACTTTGAAAAAAATTATTAATATTTTTTTCCTATTATTAAACACTATTAAACTTTTGATCAACTATTACTTTAAAACTTCACTTAAATACCATCCACGTAACGTGCGGGTTTACCACTAGTTTTCATATACTGCCAAAACACAACTTTTTGCTGATAAAGTTTTTTTTTAAGCCCCCTCAATTACCACTTAATTACTTAATAGCATTTGTATGTCAAGGCTAGGTAAGAGAGGACATAATATATAAGAAGACTTGGTAATAGAGACTAGAGAGAGAACAACATGAAGATGGAGAGATTACTATTGAAAATTGACTTGTGGAAAAAGAATGGTTAGAATTGTGGAAACAAAATGACTAGCAAGTTGATTTTAGGATGACATTGAGTTCTCTAAAAGTCGGTGGAACCACTTCACAACAATGCATCCTAGGCGTGCAGGGAACATATTGCACAACAACACGTCACGGTCTACCCACAATATCATCTTGTGAGTATATGTAGCAATATGGGCAACCGAGTCTTACTTACCATCATAGGGCTCGAACGTTGGAGGGTAGAACTTGGAGGGAAGATCATCCAATTATATGGACTTCACGAAAGGAGTTGTAATCATTTTCCTTAGAGTATGCTTTGTCTTTCTCTATGCACTCCACTGTGTATCACTAGTCTTCCTGAAACCTCTTGCCCTTTCCATCCTCCAAGATCTATGTCATAGCGAAGTCCCAACATACCGAGGCCTTTCCCGGCTTGGAGATGTGGACCAGCATCATGTCCTCCTAGGTGGGGGAAATGTCCTCGCCTCTTTCTTTGGGTGAGGCTCATCTTCTGACGACGACATCTGCTAGTGTTTTTAGCTTCTTGTGGCAGCTTTGAGCTCCTCTCCTCCGCTCTCCAACGATCACCAGTTCGATGACACTAGCAAGTTGCTTACCCTTCCGTTTGAAGGAGTTGAGCTTGTTCATCATAGCCTTGAGTTCGTCTTGTCCTAGCTAGAGTTCTTCATGCTTCCGACGTACTGCCTCCTCTTTCTCCCCCTAGAGGGCGATCATTCTCTTCTCTCTAAACCTGACTCCCCTGGCCTTTCCCGACTTCAGGAGGGGGCATATCGTTCAATCTTGAGCTTCTCTGGTATTTATGGTATGATGTTTGAGACTCACAGATAAACGATTCCCACAGACGGCGCTAATTGTGGATGCAAAGAATCAGATGATCCACACGTCAACTGCTGACTGAGCGGCAAGTATCCAAGAATCCTACAAGAATAAGGGAGAATGCGGCCCTTTGTGGCCTGGAGACACTCCGATACTCAAGTCAGTACTCCTAAGAGAGAATCAAAGTGAAAGTGAATAAGATAATAGTACGAAGCATAGCTTGGCTTACCCTCAACCTCCTTTATATAGGAGTTGACAAGGTGAGAAGATAAAGTCATTTGATATTATCGTCCTAGAGTGTCAATGTATGATCAAATCTCTCCTGATCCCAATCTCCTGAGTTTGAACGTCTTTAGACGTTAGTTTGAGATATTATCTGAGAGTTAAGAGTTATCATCTCCCATCTTTTATTCTTAACACGACTTCCAGGGAGCTGTTGTAGTACGTAGACTTTTGACTTTGTTCTTATGACACTTGACATGCTGATTAAGCATGGCTTATTTTTCTCATTCACATCAGCACTAAGTATGTTGTCTTGTAATACTTTTTTGTGTGTTGGCATATTTACAAGCTTAATTTGGAGTAAACAAAAAAAAAAATTGCAAACTTATTTATGAATACTTTTACATTTTTTTTGTAAGCGACACTATTATGAATGCTTGCTTAAAGATTATTTCGTCCATATGTTGCAGCCAGGGCCAAATCCACACACAAGGTTGTGTGATCAATTGACCCACTTCTTTTTTTCCATATATACATATATGCCAAAATTAAATTTTGACCCCATAAAATTTCTCCTTTGAACCCCACCTAATTTTTATGTTTCTTGATGTTTAATTGGGCTAGCAAAAATTTAAAAGATCCAAATAAAATGGGTTTAGTCCTGTAATTGTATTTAAAGGTCAACCAAAATTACAAAAACAACCACTAGGTGAGTTTATTCCAACAAAAAGATTCATCATAGATTGATAGTACATAATAGAGTCCTTATAAAAAGACCCGATAATCCACTTTCAAAATATAAAAAATCGTCGACAATATTTGTAAGTCAGCTTTCAATTATTACTTACCTCTATCTATAATATTTTGAATTTTAGTATTGTTTTCCATACTTTTGAAGACATAATTAATAAATAATCTAAAAAGATTTTGACGACGCTGCTCTCGGACCCCACTAAGACTTTTTTCACCCTAAATACTTTTGAAGACATAATTAATAAATAATTCAAAAAAACTCCGATGACACTGCACTCGGACCAAGCAAAAACTTTTTCTACCCTAAATATTTTTGAATATTTTTTATTATATAATTTTTTTCGAAATCTAACCCTATTTACTCAAGAGGCTTGGTCCGCCCTTGATTGCAGTTTCAACAAAGGGTTATATATTGGTTGCGATCATATAAGGTACGGGGTTGTTCAAGCAAATTTTGTATGGTTTTACAGTCAATTAAGCAAAGAATACACTTCATTTGCATGATTCAAGTTTGACTCATTACATTAACATCTAAGACTAAGAGCATATTTATTTGAGAAAAATAAACGCATAACGTGAAAGTTGAAAATTTAGGGCAAGGATTAAAAAAGAGTGAAGATAAGAGTTGTGAAGTATTTGTCGCAATTAATGAGGTTAATTATTAAGGCATGGAGTCGGGCAATGATGTGTTAGGCCTAAAGGCTTGTCCTTATCAAAGAAAATAGCATCAAACGTGAGATAAGACTGAGTGGACCATCTTTTTTCTAGTTAGCTTGAAAGTGACAACGTTTCCATATATGTATATAGCTTCTGTTTCCATCAACTATTATTATCTCTTCTGGTTGGTCGACCGATACAGATGAGTGTTTCATCTAGAAACCAAACACGTGGACCAACCAATGCTTCATTCGTTGCAGCCGTGATCTCTACCCTGATTCGCCTCTCTTTTTTCCAAATTTGTTAGAGAAAAATATTTTAAAATTTTAAGAAAGATCATAAATTAAAATTATCAAGGTTTTGAATTCAATGGTATTCTCTTTTATTGGATTAAAAAATGAATACATCAAGAAAAATATATGATAAATCTGAAATGTTTTAAACCATCGATACAATTTGTGTAACATATCTTCTTTTATTTTCATATTCAACCATCGAGATTGAAAGCTTAAATATCATAAGCTTTTTTATTGATGATTTTTCAAATATTTAAAAAATATTTTTACTTACAAATAATGGGGAAAAAAAAAGAGCCCAATCAGTTGGTACTGCTTTTAATTTGAAAATTTCCCTAATTAGGCACTCAACTTTAGTGACTACTATCATACGACGAGGTTTAAAATGCTAGAATTAGTAAATTATAATTAGTACGATTAATTTGGGCATTAATCCATTCCTTAGAAAGAATTGTCAAATCCATAACTACTACAAGTCTACAACAAGCGATCAAGAAAACTCCACACATTTTTGGAGTTCAGGGTACAAATTAAATTTATATAATAAATAAAATAATTCCACTTAGGGAGAAGTGGGCACAGTCGAAGAAATACATAATATATGTAAATCTCACTGTAGTTATTAAAATTCGTGTGACCCCACAGGGTCATAGAACGACAAAACCAAGCTGAACTATCCAAGTTAGCCTAACCAATACATTTAAGCCCACACTAGAGCCCACTCTGAGGCCCATGTAAAAGGCATTGGCACACCCCAGCGCCAACTCATCGTATGATCATTCCCCAAGGGAGCATCATCCAATCCTATTCACACCAACATTCATGGTCATGATAGGTATATATCCCCAGGCATGACCTTCTAACATACAATATCCATGCATTAATTGTTGCTCACATTACTATCCATACCCCGACCGACACATGTCGCAGACACCTCATATGTCCTAACATCTTTATCTTACTTTTCGTCTGCCAACCCTGACACCACCGATATACTTGACTTTCATACACTTACACCATGCAGTCTCATCCAATA
Organism: Tripterygium wilfordii; assembly: GCF_013401445.1. NCBI lineage: Eukaryota > Viridiplantae > Streptophyta > Magnoliopsida > Celastrales > Celastraceae > Tripterygium > Tripterygium wilfordii. Next base: position 5,449,157 of record NC_052247.1, read on the forward strand.
GGACACAAGTGGGCAACACAACTTCCAAGGCCGATCCTCACTCTCATATAAATATCATTCTCGTACCTCGGAGAAAGGGATCTGAACATTGCGAGCTAGAAACCTAAACTCTCCAACCCCTTACTAAAGATACTCAGACAAACACTTAGACCATCGCCGGTCTCCCATCTCCGATCATTATTGACTCGATCGTCGGAGCCTCTACGATCAACAGCCCCCAGTCCAATCTAAGTGTTTTCACGATTATTCTTGTTGTAACGTTTGCAGGATTCAAAGGTGTAAACGAGCCCCTCGAAGGTAAAAATGACCATTTAACGATTATAGAATTTGTCCCTACACTCACCACCACATAATATGAGACGATGTTGTTTCAAAAATTGAATATGTGACTTGTAAGTTGCACATTTACAATTCTACTAGTGAACTACATATTCGTCTGTCGGAGCATATCATGAGCTCATCTTCACATCATGCATAACCTAATCTTTAACTTGACGTGGCATGCTTAGTGCAAAAGGCGTTAATGCTCACTAAAGCGACGTCGTATGGGGTTGACATTGCGTATATGAAAAGATATGTGCAGGGAAACGTAAAAGTAACACGAGATGACAAAGGGAAGAGAATCCCTGTTTTATTTTATTGGCAAGGTAGTTGGCAAACAGACTGACGCGTGTCGTCGAATCAATAACAAAAAGAGTTGAAGAAACAATGGCGGTGACGTGTCGAGCTCAGGAGACAGGACCATTTGGAAAGTCGGCGTCTGTGGATCGTCCTAACGAGACCATTTCCATAAACAGCCAAAACACAACTTTTTGCTGATAAAGTGTGTTTCTTTTTTTATGTAAAAGCCCCTCAAGTTACCACTTATTTACTTAATAGCATTTGTAGGTCAAGGCTGGGTAAGAGGACATATTTAATACTATATAAGAAGACTAGGTAATAGAGACTAGAGAGAGAACAACATGAAGATGGAGAGATTACCATTGAAAATGGACTTGTGGTTAGGTTTGTTCACATGCACACACATAAAGCCATTCACGAGCTTTGTCTACAAATATCAAACCTTTTTGAAAGCTAACCCAAATCCCTGGTCAAATATCCCTTGCAAATTACGTCCCAACATTACTCAATAATTAGCTGGAGACACACACCCTTTTATGACTATAAAACTTGAAGATTGAACTTTTCTTGGGAAAAGAACAAATCTTTGGGATTACATCTAAAACACGTTTAAAATCCTCTGAACCCAATCAATTTCAAGATCTGTGTATTGAACCAAAGACACACCCTCTCAACCATAAAAGGGGACTCCCTATTTCGGGTAATGGAGGAGAAATCCATTCATTAAATACTATAATATTACTTGAGAGAAACACATGACTAATTTAATCGTCGAAACCTCTTTAGTCGAACCCCTCTTGTAAAGGAACCTCTGATATCCTTTATGAGTTTTGCACGATTGCCAGTGACCTCCAACTACATATCATTGATTGTGGAAATCTTCCCCCACAAGAAATTAATCTTTTTGGTATACTTGTTTTTCATGTATTTATGTTTTTATTTTTTGAAAAAAAAAACCCAAAAACACATTTCTTAAATCACAGAAAAGCAGAAGATGACGGAAAAACAACGTAAAAATTGGGAAAAAAACAACTTTTGAAAAATTAAAGAACAAGAAACACAGAATAAACCAAACATACAAGTAATGCAAAGTGAGTAGTAGGGTTGGCGAGTTTAGCCGAGTTGATAAGTTCGGGAAAAAAAATATTTGAGACCCCCAATTTATGATTTCTATTTTATCTCCAATTTATGTGGAGTGTTATGTGGAATGATAAGTGAGTTCAACATATGTATTTATAATCAATGACTATCACGCATCAAACATAAGATTGGAGTTAAAATAATCATAAATTGGGATTTGAAACATTCCTTATAAGCGGGGGTTGAGAGGTGAAATGGTATTGTAAAGGATAATGCTTGAAATCCTTACAAAGTGACCGCCAAAAGACCTCATTTAATGTGAAGTGGTGGAAGTGAGGTGAGCCCTTCATGTGTATTTTTAATCAATAACAATTTTAAAGCCATATAGATTTAAGAAATTTTTAAGGATCAAATTTTGAAAGTCTCTAGCCCACGAGACTAGTGGAAAAGAAAGACGTGTCTAATGCTATTTGAGACTTGTGTGTTTGTTTTATGCGTGCAATAATTATTAAAAGGAGCTTGTGAGCTGCAATGAAAATTCCAATTAAACCCCTCTCTTGTTGTCCTATTTACCACTCACTACATGGGCAATATTGGAATTTAAGAAAGTATTAGCTGTAAATGTAACCTATTATGCCTCTATAAATACAGTAACTTGGAACCAAAACACAACACTTTGTCATTAATAATTCAAACTCCTTCAATTTCAATATCCTTCTGCAAGGGAGAGGGGGAAATTTTTATTTTTTCAGAGCCCGGTCTCCTTCACATTTTCTCTCTGTTTCTTGCAAAACATTCCTTAAAAAAGCCATGGAAACAATACAAGAGATACTACCATTCTCCAGTGCCAGTATTGGGTCCTCCCTATCACAACTAATACTAACAGGAGGAAGAACCAACAATTTGGACTCAATTTTCTCTGATTGTCCACCATCAACAGCCACCATTACTAGCCTTGTTTTTGAACCTTTGGGCTCCTCTGTTTATCTCCGCCAGAGAGATCTATTAACAAAACTCTGCCAAGAAAACAAGTACTCAAACACAATATTACCCTCCACTTCTTCAACAACAAATTCAATCCTAAACTACCCATCAAGGACAACAACCAGTTCCATGGCTCGTCCTAAAGGGAAGCTGTACAGGGGAGTGAGGCAGAGGCAGTGGGGCAAATGGGTTGCAGAGATTAGGCTCCCACAGAACAGAATGAGAGTCTGGCTAGGAACTTATGAGACTGCAGAGGCTGCAGCTTATGCTTACGATCGTGCCGCGTATAAACTTCGAGGTGAGTATGCAAGATTGAATTTTCCAAACATTAAGGACCCCAAATTGTTGGGGTTTACAGATAGTGCTAGATTGAATGTCCTGAAGAATACAGTGGATGACAAGATCCAAACAATATGCCAGAAGGTGAGAAGGGAGAGGGCTAAAAAGCTTGCAAAGAAGAGGAATTCTGATAACAATGTCATCACCACTGGAAGTAACGAGAGAGTGGGAAAGGTTGATTCTAGTTCGTCTTCGTCCTCTGTTTCGACTCTGGGGTTTGGTGAAAGTTGGGGGAGAGAGTGGGTTTCACCTACCATCTCTGAAGAATTGTTTTGGAATTGTGAGAATTCACCACCCTCTGTTTCCACAGATTACCCAATTATGGTGCCAGAGGAGACCGAATTAGAAGGGTGCTCGCTCGCAAAAATGCCGTCTTTCGATCCCGAGATTGAGACAGACATCGGCTTTGTCTCTGTTTTCTCTCTGTTTTTAGTGTAAATAATAGTGTTTGGAAGGTCAGTCTTGTTAATTCCATGTTAAAGAATCCTTATTAAAGTTAATTAGGGTGGTTAAGTATGGCCTTGGAGTTTTTGCATGCAAGGCAATTAAGGATGTCTTCGCTTCCTTTCTTCACAAATGGGTGTTATGAGGGAAGCCAGTGGGACCTTTATGTTAAGCAGTTAATTGTTCTACTTTTTAGCCCAAGCAATAAAATTCAGTATTTGCTTATAATTTCACATGTTCAGTGCCTATAAACTTCTTTAAGGACCTAACAGATGATTGCCAAGAACTTATTAAAGGATGGTTTTGTGAACTTTTATGGTGCATAATTCATAATACAATTACGAATGGAACCCCACAATTGGTATTCTAGTTATCCGAACTGTTGAGTTGTACACATAAGATCTCATGTGCATCCCGTGAGACATTTGGAGCCCATGAATTCACTTGAATCTTGTGCATTCAACTCAATAACTGGGATAACTGGATACCAACTTCTAGGATCTTTATCATTTTCATTCATATAGAGAGAACAGAAATTAGGAAAAACTTTTTTTGTGAGGGGTACTTTAACCCAGATCAAGAGGTTACACTCACGAGTGCTTCTGAAATCAACCTTTTGAAACAATACGAATAATTACAACATAGAACCTTACAAGCAATCATCACCACAGATTAAGCTCCACAAAAAAGGAAATATAACATTACCAATTCAGTGAATTTCTTTGAGTGCTGCATTTTCAAATTGTAAGAATTCTCCAGCTCCTCCTGCAAGTCATTGAAACAGAGTTAAATGAGATACTTCTCTGGAATCGTAACTTTGCTCGCAAGTAGTGCATATGGTTTTGTTGTTTGCAAACACAACAGTGCAAGGCAAATGCCAGAAGTTGCCAAAACTTTAATATATGAAGTGAGAAGCCAAGTTTCTGGAATAAAAAGGAATTGGATATACCTTGCAAGATCTTAGTAAGGGCTGCAAGAACGATGATCTAAAAAACCTAATTGATTTTCCATGTGATGTTCCATCCAGTTCTGCCATCCATCAAGCAAAATAATAAGCAGTCAGTACTTTGAAGAGTGCGTTCAAAAGGTCATGTAAGTAAAAGTGCCAAGTAGACGAAACCGTCAACCAGAATTATTTGCAACCAATATAAGAGTGTGAGCTGTGTAGTTAACGCATGCCAAATAACTAAGTTGACAGTATATCCTGCTCTTGCATAAATGGAGTACTATTTTTTGGTAGATTACTTTCTAACAACCAACAAATTTGCTTGAGTATATCGAACTTCTGGCTATCTATTTACATACCATTATCGGGATCGCCTCTAGTACCTGCTTTGTTAAGTTCTTCCAAGAGCTGCATAATTAAAGAAGTTACATCAGAATTCAGTAGGAACATAAGAAAATCCAACATAATATCCTAATATATCAAATAGAATGTGCATTAAGATCACCTTCCAGAAGGCGATACGTAGCCAAAAGAAAACAACTGACAAGGCACATAATGGACATTGAAGTAACATATTTGAAAGTTGAAACAATACTCGATTGAATATGAACTCTATGAGAAAGTATAATGGCTAACTTGAGCAAGCATATGTTACAGAAATCAGCGGTGGGAGAATGCACAAGCTAAAGTACAAAATGAAGATGAACCTTCCCATATCCTTGAACTGATTATTACATGATTAAGCAGTCAATTGGGCAATACAAATCTGATAACAAAACTATATGTCTATTGATAGACGAAACTAAACTTCAACTCACTTTTGCTCCTCACTGAAACCTTAACCATACTGATTGATAAGCAACTTTGCGGCATAAGTGTTCCTTAATCAATACTTAGGGTATTTAACTATGAGTAGTAAAAATTAACAACTTGAAAATAAAAATAAAACCCTTGGATAATGGCTTGATGTTAGCGACAATAGCAATAATTCCTACAAAACAATGTACTATGGGCAAGTAGTCATAAACTGAAAGTAAATGCAAGTGATGCTACTATGGGGATAGCTCATTCAGGGCGTGATAGAACAAGAAGACCATCACTCAATAACCAAGCCCCAACCCATCTACAGGCCATTGGGCCTGGCCCATACCATGCAGTCCAAGGCCCAAGGGGGTTGTGGCCAAGCCCTTCTATGGGAAAAGCTTGGTTACTAAGGAGAAGGAATACCTCTCACCTATATACAACACTTCCTCCCCTCTCCTAATCGATGTGGGACTCTATCAATACCCACCCCTTCAAGACCAACATCCACGTTGGTCGAGCACCTTGGCCTGCCATGGCAGGGTACTCAGACTCAGGACTCTTCCCTATCCCTATCCTTTCGGCCCCATATAACATCCTCCCCTCTCCTAACCGATGTGGGACTCTATCAATACCCACCCCTTCAAGACCAACGTCCACGTTGGTCGAGCACCTTGGCCTGCCATGGCAAATTGAAATACATTTCAAATTCTCACAAATTGAAATACATTTCAAATCAAAACTCATTTCTGCGTAAAAATCCATGGCACAAACCAGAGACGTACAATAACACATCAACTCCTGAGTTTCAGCACATATGACAGCAACTATATAAAATTTGATGCTCGTGATTAAAAGCATTGTTACTTTTTCCATAGAAATATAAATAGATAGCTAGACACAACTACATCACATCTGGCCTGGGTACATAACATACTGCATGAAATTTAGAGTATTAATTTTAGGTCAGGAAATCCTAAGCATTCCCAATCCCATAAGGATAGCCTACAATATCACAAATCTAAGTCCACATCAACATCAATTTAATATGGCCAATGCAAACTGTGCTCAACAGGAGCATCCACACTACATTGTAAAGTGATTCGCTTCCATGAAAAAGAAATTTGCTACAGCTTCGGCTTCATACCTTGTCTTCCTGATTGCAGCATTTGCTTAACTTGCTCCCATCGAACGACATTAATGTCTTCTTTTGAACTGGAGGATCGCCTACTCTCCTGCCATTTTCTGCGAAGCTCAGAAGTAACAGCGGCAGAGACAATATGTACTGTGCTTATTCATTATTGCATGATATGACATGGGGCTAACTAGTAATGGAAAAGTGAAAAGATCTTTAGTTTTTATACATTCATTGGGAATCAACTGTAAGATCTTCTCATATTTTTCCTCCGTCGATAATATTTTCTGACTTGAAAGCAATTTAGTCTCAAAGAAGTCCCTGAGAACCTCCATATAAGATCTCCTGTGTAGATACAGACATTAGCGGAGGAAATAAAAATCTGAAGACCTACATTTATTTATGATAAAGGCTTACACAAGGAAAGGATGAAGAACAGGACTAGTCAACGAAACCTTTTTTTGACTATTTTCATTACCCTGAAAAGCATACAGAGCCAGAAATTTGCATCAGACATTATGCAAAAAAGAATGGTCACAACCCAGATTTTAATTTTCAGCTATATGTGCCACCTTATACACACAGAAATAGTCTGCAATGGCTGCCCTTTGTTCATTCCTCAACCTGTAAACAATGATGGCAACAAATTTTATGCCTTTATGTCATACCACGGGTAATGAATCCAAAGATATTACCACAGTTTTCCACCTTCTTGCTTTGTGATCGCAAACCCAACAATGGACACCACGCGGCCACTATAAGCCCAAAGAATGTGATTAAAACCAAAGTCATCTGCATTATTGGAGTCAACAGATGATGTCAAATCAAGACACAACCACATGATAATCAACAATTAGGAAACTAGATTTTAACGCACATAATCTCATGCTGTAAGCACCTAGGCCAGACATGGACATAAGGGTAAAAAATAATGGAGTGAAATATAAGATAGCTAACTAGATTCAGCAATTGTTTGCACCATCAATATTAGATTAATTGTATCTGCCTAACAAAGAAATCAATGCCTGATGTTTCTGTGTTAGTGTACTGCCGTACTGGGATCAATGAACCCGCTTCATACAGCATAATCGATACATGTTCAGTTAGCATATGAAGCACGTGCACTAATCAATAAACCAGGGAAAGATCCATTGAGAACAACTTATGGTACTCATACTATATAGTACACTCTATACTTGTATTGCACATTTAGTACAAATTTTGAAAGAAGTATCAACAAAATATCAGTTTCAACCTGCTTTAATTGAGTTATGGTATTCAAAGAGTCTTTAGTTTTATTGCAGCATTTAATATTCGGTATTTTCTTAAATCAATGATGGAGGGCTTTACTAAACTACTAGTAACTAGTATGAAGCTTCTTTAGTGGTCTTGTATTAGAAGCATTAATGGCTAGATCCTAGTACTCTTACCTCTAAGGGAAGTATTAATAACTTTAATTGCAACAGTCATTAATGGCCAGCATTTTGTGTAAACATCAGCTCCTGAGCAGCAGTATCTAACATCATCATAATCTGTTATATCCTGGGTGAAAAGCATAACTGAAATATGTCAGCTAACAAATATTTTAAATTAAATGCAAGCTGTTCTCTTAATTGGTTGTTGTAGTTCCAATAACTTACAACATCAAAAACTAGCTCCCTTTCAACCGGAGTGAAAACATTATCACCACTTTGTGCATAGGCATGCCTCTTTACAGGTTGCAACATAGAACATTTTTGATAAAATTTGAGAAATGAGGGCTCCTAAAGAGCCAAAAGACTTTTCCACACAAACTGTTGGCAACAAGAAATACGTTTCAAATATAATCATAAAATATAGTTGACGGTATGCTTGTAATCGACCAGATCAAAAAAATTCCAAACTTCATTTGGGATGTAGTAAATTATTTTGTCTAAAATATCATAAAACATAATACGTTTGAATTTGGGACGGATAATAAGTGGAAATACATAGATAGGACACTCATTAACCTTCTTTGAGATTCAGAGGGCGTACAAGTTAACACCTAAAAATATATATAAATCCCATGGTGTAATAATGAAAAGAAATCTTACATCAACACTGTAAACAGGCCCAATATCTATTTTGAATGGGCACTTTTCTCTTCTTGCATTTTCTAGTTCAAATGCATTGTTGAAGGACTGGAACCGCAAGTAAATGTCATTATCAAGCGTTAAGGAAAATTCTCTTCAGCCAAAATATGATTTGTCACAAGCAGGATGCTTCCCATCTAACCCAAAAGAAAATAGAACATCTATCAAATCAAATGGCATAATTACACATGAAAATAACCTCAATCAGTATATGCACGCATTACAAACAGATTCAACAGAGGAACATGAATTACCATTTCCATAGGACATCCATCTGAATATATCTGCATAAGGAAATATCTTCCCTGCATATTTATTGAACTTTATGTTAGGCCCAGAACACCCAACAGCCCATGCATCAACAGAGAATCATAGTTCAACCAGTGTAGATCACATCATACATAAATTTGAACTTTCAGCACTTTCAGCACAAGGCCTTAAAAATAAGTAAAACACCGCAACACTTCAATTCACTAGAGAAGCAATAGAATAATGAAGCACTAAAAATCCCTCCCGTGAAAATTGAACAAACAATGAAGGAACCGAGACTGAACGAGGCAGGAAAAAAGAGGGAAAAATGTAGAAATTTTTATCGTAGTAGACCCTTAGATAATTAGCGGTGAATCCATGAGGCAGCCTCTGCATAAGAACCTCAGGCTGACAGCCATCGATCAGCATGTCGTATCTTCCGTTCCCAACTTCCTCTTTGCCCATGTTTGGATTCTGAACCTAATTTTCGAGGAAAAGAATATCGAGTATTGAGATGGAGCTGCAATTCCCAAATCAGAACTGCGCAGTTAAATGGGATAAGAACCAGAACCCTAACCGTAAAATCACTCCAAGGTGAGGGATTTTTCATTTTTGGCGCCAACACTATAAAGTGCTAGTTTTGTAAAGTTGAAATACCGGTAGAAGGGAGGTAGAAGAAGAAGACGAGGTTAGAGAAAAATATAATTTCATTGATAGATTCTGAATCAGGACAGAGTAACAGATACAAGTTCCGCAAGACCAACCACACTGCTTGCTATTTGTAGGGCATGGGTTTCAAAAAATGGGACATTAAAAATTTACATGTTCTAATAATTTTTTTTTTTTAAAAAGGTCATAGATTATATTAACTTACTCTATAAATTAAGTACTTGAGATTTGTAGGCATTAGGGCCATCATAAAAATATAGTACAAGCAAGAGGATAGAAATAAAACGAAAAAATTGAAAAACACAAAAAAAATATAACAATTGTCAAACACTCCTAGACGACACTATTTAACACCAGACATCACTGGACAATCGTCGAATGAATCCGATTTCACCGGTCTACGTCGGGTGACCTAGATATCCAAAAGTTTCCTTAAAAATACCGGCCTAAAATTTTCCCTAAACCAAATAAAGAAATATTGAATTGGTCCAAAATACAATGAGATGACCCAAGACAAGATAAAAAGATCAAATTAAACAATGAAGGCCTTTGGCCCAACAAACAATAAGGCTATACCCATGATTCAAGTACAAGACTTTAGGGATCCATTTCATGCAAACGAAGAAGCTTCCAAGGAACATTAGAGGAGCTAAGGAATCGTAGACCAAAGGAGAAAGAGGATGGAAGACGAAGCAAAGCTTAACATAAAGGTGAAGGAACTAGGGTTAATTCTTCTAAAAAAACGGAGGTGGGGTTGATAAAATTGGGCTTCGAACAAGCCTCTAAACCCAGCCCTGTTTATTTGACTTGGCCAGTAGTGCTTTCGTTCTCTTATGTTTCATTGCTTTTACAAAACCTGCACAATTACTCACAAACTGTGGATGAGTAAAAGTTTCATGCTTAGTCAACACAACACATGGCAAGGGAAGAATAAAGACCTACAGAGAAACTTCCTCCATTCAATCCAACATGATTCAAATTCAAACCAAGTGAAGCTTAAGACAAATCATTATATGGCAATTCAAATTTCAACGACTAGATCAAACCAAATTTGGGATAAAAAAATCTCAACAAACACACTCCGCAACACCTATAAAAGGAGCATCATACCTAATATGAGGTATGCAAAAAAATTCACTACTTCGAACTTTTTTATTCCCTCTCTAAAAAATCCTTGACACCAAGTGTGGACGTGTCAGGTGCTACAGAAAATAGTACTGACAATTTGGCACCATCTATAGGAAATGAGTATTGATCTAACTAACCCCTACGTTGCAGCATCATTACGGGAATTCTAGAGAGTTAACCAAGGATATGCCTCCTCCCAAAGAAGTTGGGGACAAATATAGAAATCAACAAAAGAGAGTGGAGACATGATTTCTCTAGAAGGAGAAATCGAGGAAGTTGTGCGCCGCAAACAAGAGGAGCTCCAACATGGGCAGGAGGAACTCGATCAGAGCAATGACGGAAGAACTCCAATAAATCAAGAGAAGGGACAAGCACCTTATGAGCATCATTTAGCCCACAAATCATAGCAGGAGGAAAAGAGTGGAGTATTAGGGTCTAGAGCGGCTCAAAGAGCATGAGAGTAGAAGCATGGAGAGATCTCATAATAGGAGAAGTCCCATATCGCAAAGAGGTGGGGGCATTCCCCTACGACCAGGAGGGTGCGACGCCACTCCACATCCCTGGGGAGATGACAAAGAAGTTCATTGGATGGAAGGACATGAGACTAGGGGTCATAGAATAGAATTTAAGGAATATGACCAACAAGGCATTGTGGAGGGCTTAGAAGAAGGCAAAGCAAACTTTAAGGAGAATGACTACCACAGCTTTCGTCAAATCCATCCGACATGAGGACCCTCTAGCGAAGTTTGCGCCCCAACATTTAAAGTATATGATAGGAAGATTGATATGGTGGCTCATATTGCCACTTATACCCACAAGATGGCATTATAGGCAGACAGAGACGCGTTGATGTGTAAAATATTCCCCTCCAGCTTAGGAAGAAGGGAGATGAATAGTTTCATATGTTTCCAAAGAACTCAATATCGTCTAGGAAGGAGTTGGAGCAATCCTTTGTGTCAAGATTTATCACCAATAACAGGGAGTCGGCGACTCTTAATACACTGTTTGCTTTGCTGCTTCGGAAGGGAGAGACTCTAAGGGCATATGTGTCTTATTATTCAGATACGTACACGAATATTGAAGGTTATGATAAGAAGACAACAGTCGCCACCTTTCAAATAGAGCTACAGAGATACCATAAGGTACGTGATAGCATAACCATGGCTCTGGTAAAGAGTAGTGGATCTATAAGGCAAGATAAAAAAGTATGTACAGTTAGAGGAGGATAAACAAGGAAAACGTCATAATGTGTCCCCAGAGATGAAACAGAAAGAGGAGACAAGAAGACAGAGAGGAAAAATTGGGAGAAGAATAATTCAAAGACATCAAGAATTGCCTACAAAGTAGTTAGAACAGTATTCAAGGAGCCAATCTACAGAATCCTTCCACAGATAAAGGAGAAGTTGTATTTCAAATGACTAACGGAGATGGTAGGAGATCTATCCACACGAGAACATCACAAATTTTACACTTATCATCAGAAGAAAGGTAATAGGACCGAAGATTATAAGAATCTCATGTGGTACTTAAAGGAATTGGTTCGTCAAGGACACCTCGAAGAATTTATAGATAAAGAGAATACAAAGAAAAAGAAGAAGAGAGAACATGAGGATGCTCGAATGAAGGAGAACCTAGAGCCTCTGGCTTAAGTGAAAATTTTCATAAGTACTTTGGTGTAAAAAATGGAGCTTTAGGCATAGTATAGAAAGATGGGATATCAGTAGGAGGTGCTAGGTTTGGACTTACGACCTAAGGTACGACGTAGAAGGGCGAGAGATGATTTGATAGCAATAGCGTTCTCCTAAGAAGATGCAGCAGGAATGATGCGTTTGTGATCACTTTGTGCGTGGAGAATGCTGACGTGAAGAGAGTGATGGTGGATTAAGAAAGCTGTGCGAATTTAATGTATTATGGTATCTTTCAGAAGCTAGGGAAGACTCCTTATAAAGTTATGATGATGAAGGAAGACATGCCTGTATTGGAGGAAGTTGGACAAGAGTCAGTTGCAAAGTCCGTAGAGGACTTGAAGAAGGTGGAAGTGGCACCATAAGATCCGAAGAGATTTTTTTTTGGTTGGAGCCATTAATCAGAATGTTGAGAAGAAATGTGGAAGCATTTGCTTGGATACCATACAAGGTGCCTAGAATGGATGGAGACGTTGCCACTGATTAGCTAAATGTGAAACCCGGATTCAAGCCAGTGGCTCAGAAGAAAAAAAGGTTTGTGTTTCAACATGTTGAAGCTATTGTATAGGAAGTGAATAATCTACTCGAGGAAGGGGCCATAAGGGAAGTATAATATCCTAAATAGCTCTCTAACACCATGGTGGTACAGAAAAATGATGGGAAATGGAGAGTTTGCGTTCACTTTATATATTTGAATAAGGCATGTCTAAAGTATCGTTTCCTTCTACAAAAGATTGAGCAGTTGGTGGATGTCATGTCAGGACAGAAGACGATGAGTTTTTTGATACATATTGGGGATATCATCATATCCTTATGTATCCTGCACATCAAGACAAGAGCTCATTCATAAGTCCAAAGGAATATACTGTTATCAGGTGATGCCCTTTGGACTTAAGAATGTAGGCGCGATGCACGAGAGGATTGTAACAAATTTGTTCAGACCGCTAATTGGGAGGACCATGGATGTGTATATAGATGATATGGTGGTGAAAAGCAAGCAAGAGTTAGACCACTTGATGCGCCTCGAAGAAGTGTTTGACATTCTGAGAAAGAGTAAGTAGTGCCTCAACACCACAAAATGTGCATTTGGGGTAAGTACTGGGAAGTTCTTGAGCCATTTGGTCGCATATCGAGGATTTTAAGCAGATCAACAGCATATAAAGGCGATCTAGGTGATAGAGTAACCCACCAAGGTAAAAGAGATGCAAATCTCAATGGCATGGTGATCCTATGATATTTTATCTATTTTTTATACCTTAGTTTACACTTGTTTTTGTCTTTTTTTGTTGAACTAACCATGGATTCTAAATAACTTCTCATTGTTTTTATTTTTCAGAATATTTATGAGAAAAGTGGTGAAAAAGTCTTATTTTGTATCAAGACATGGACACTCAAAGCCCACAAGTATATGAGTCCAAGAAAGCCCATAAATACATGGCTTTTCTTAAGCCAATCAAAAGAAAGAAAGGACCAAAAGACTAAAGATGCGCAACTTTAATTTCCAGCTGATTTGGAGTATTAAGACATGCCTTGCACGTGAAGTAGAGAAGCATGTGGAGAGTGCATTAATTGAAGCAAAAAAAATGGAAGTATTGTAGGGAAATAAGGAGACTTGCACAACAAGGTTAAAAGAGAACAATTGAAGGATACCTTCGATTAGTATTATGAGTCCTAGTATCACACTATGAAGGAAGCTTTTGTTATTATATAAAGTAGGTTCACGAGTGCAATAAGGGGCGAGTTGGAGAGTCATATTTAAAGAGACTTGATGGAAAGGATTTTTGTTAAGTTGAATGAGTAAAGTGTACAACCTATATAGAAAAAGGTCTAAGTAAAACAACGATCATAAACAGAGACCAATCTGACATAGTTTAGTATATGCAGACATACACACAACTAACCGTTGTGAGACAAGTTAAATTTAAACAAAGCTGGGCCTATTCTTTGGATTTATTGTTTGGGCTTGATGTTAGTTGAATTGTTGATGGGTTGGTCTTCATGATTTGATACAGTCTCTTTAAGCCCCCGCAAGCTGGAGTGGAGAGAAGCCACTCCAAGCTTGGATCGAAGGTCAACAAAACGAACACAAGGTAGAGACTTGGTGAGAAGATCTGCAAGTTGAAGAAGAGTGGAAATGTGTTTAACTTGCACAGAACCATTGTTGACTAGAGCCCGGACAAAGTGAAGATCAATGGCAATATGTTTCATACGGGAGTGCTTGACTGGATTAAGACTTAAGCGAGTCGCACCTAGATTGTCACAGTAAATTGAGGGAGTGTGAGGAAGGCGATAGCACAGTTCACGTAACAAATTCTGAAGCCAGATAACTTCAGAGGCAGCAGCGGCAAGGGCATGGTATTCCACCTCTGTAGAGGACATGGCAACAACCCTCTGCTTTTGAGATTTCCACGAAATTAAGGTGGAACCAAGAAACACCAAATAGGCAGAAGTGGAGGAGCGATCATCAGGATGACCTGCCCAATCCGAGTCGAAATACTCATTGAGGCACAAGTGAGGATCTCTATTGATATGGAGACCCATGTGAATAGTGCCCTTGAGATACCGAAACACTCTCTTTAGTAGAGTCCAGTGAGAAAAAGTGGGATGAGACATGAACAGAGCAAAACGATTTACTAGAAACTAAGATCCGGCCTTGTTAAACTTAGATACTGAAGGCCCCCAATGATTTGTCGATAAGGTGTGGGATCAATGAGAGGTTCTCCATCTGTTGCACTGGTTGTAAAATGAGATGGTAGGGGCGTATGAACTACCTTAGCACTAGCCATGTCTGCACAATCAAGGATGTCACGGGCATACTTTTGTTGAGATAAAAACAGACTAGAAGATGTAGGTTGAACCTCCACCCCAAGAAAATAAGAGAGATCACCAAGGTCTTTCAATGAAAAAGATTCAAAGAGAGCCTGTGAAAACCCAACAAAAAAAACTACAAAAATGGGAAAAAAATTGGTTGAAGTGTCCAAACACTTAGGGAGCCGTCCGGACACCTCGTGCAAATTTCGAGCAGTTTTACACTCTGACTCATTTTCTTCACAAAGTGTCCGGACACCCTTTAGAGCCGTCCGGACACTTATCGGGAAATTGGGTTTTAAAACATGTTTAACAGTTCTGGGTTCATTATTTCCACTGGTTTTACAGAAATAGCCGAGAGAGAGAGAGAGTGTGTGTGTGGAGAGAAGGTGATTTTGAAGGAAATCAAGGAGAAGGAAGCTTGAATCAAGAGTTTGGAACTTGTATAAGCTTGGTTTTCAAGATTTCTTCAAGATTGAGGTAAGATTTCCATTTGTTTTGAAACTAGGGTTATGGGTTTTCTGTGATTTCGTGAATGTGGAGGTTTTGGGGTAAAAGCTTGTTGTTTAATCAAAGTCTATGTATATTGATGCTAGATTTGAGCTTGGATTGAAGTGTGGAGATAGGAGGAGAGGTGGTTGAGTTAGGGATTGAAGATTTGGGGCAAGGTGAGTGATTTACCTTGAAATTTTGAGATAAATATAAGTAGTTGGCTTGGAAAGTAACAATTTTGAGATTTAAATTGAATTGTAAATGTGTGTATGGTTTAGGTTGATTGAGCTTAGAGGAATTGTGGTATTTGGCCAAAACGAGGTAGGGATTTTTCTTAACCCTTAATCTCAAGACACTATTGGCTACCCAAATTGTGTTCAATTCATTAGTTTCTACCTTTTTGTTCAAGGGGAAACAAACCCTGGGTTGTATGTTATTGTGAACTCAAATTGCTATGTTGTGTGTTTAATGAATTTGCGCGCAAATAAATTTAGTTGCATAACATTCATGTGTGATGTTGCATTTGTGCATGATGGAAGTGGTGGTGTGGATTTTGGTACGTACATCAACGTGTACTAGTGGTTCCGGTTATTTGGCTCTAGTGACACGGTTGATGGTACTTGTGTGAACATGCACTAGTGGTTCCGGTTAATTAGCTCTAGTGGCATGGTATGGAATATTTGTGAGAGCATGTGCTAGTGGTTCCAGTTAATTGGCTCTAGCGACATGGCTCAATTGGATGTACGGATTGCATTTGTTTGACGACATGACATATTGTTACATAGCTTTATTTCTTATGACATTCCGGCCTTATTCCTTGTTTTAGACTTCTATGCGATATCCCTATTGAGCCTCCTGCTCACCGTTTTATTTTTCCCCTCCTCAAGTGATATAGGTACTAACGCTAGTGCTCTGACTACGGATCAGCGGGGAGGAGCGTGACGCGGATGGCCTAGACTCATGATGGTTTGGTGTTGTGTGGTGTTTATGTTGTGATGCTTAATTGATCTTTTGTTTAAATGTGTATTGAGATACATATGAGGAGATATTGTTATGGATTGATGGTTATAGTTGATAATTATGGCCTAAGGCCCTGGTTGATTAGCTTAGTGATATTGGAATTGCTTGGTTTTAAATTGCTATATGTTGTGTAGGAGGCATTCTCTGATATACGGGGAGGTGCTGCCAGATTTTTGTTTAAATTTGTTGCATTTAATTGTGAGTTAAGTGAATTGAGTCCTTGATTTAGGTGGCGGCACGTGGGTGCACACATGTGTTACCAATAACTCACGTTCCTGGGACGGGGAGTGACAGAGCCATAGTAATCCTGCGAAGAAGAGAAGGATTAGAACATCTACATATACCAAGATATACATGAGATGTTGATTTTGGTGAAGAACAAACAAAGATGAATCCACTACGGAGCGAATAAAACCAAGCTGTAATAGACAGTTGTTGAAGGCAAGATACCAAGCCCTTAGGGCTTGTTTGAGGCCGTAAATTATCTTTTGCAATTTACACAGGTGATGAGGTTGATGAGGATCCTCAAAGCCACGAGGTTGCCGTATGTATATAGTCTCTTGAAGGGAACCATGCAAAAAAGCATTGTTAATGTCCAAGTGCTGAAAGTTCCAATTTTTAGAAATTGCAATAGTAAGCACCATGCGAATAGTAGTGGGTCGAACAACCGGACTAAAAGTTTGAGTATAGTCAAGACCAGGACGTTGAGCGTGGCCTTGCGCAACCAGTCGTGCCTTGTAAGGGCAATTGACCCATCAGGGTTATAATTGAGACGAAAGATCCATTTGGATCCTATAGGGCGTTGTTCTGGTGTGGGGGAACTAATGTCCAAGTCTGATGATGCATGAGAGCATTAAACTCATCTTGTATGGCAGCTTTCCATAAAGGGTTAGCAAGGGCACTTTTGACAGAGCGAGGTACAAGAGAGGCAGGGAGAGGATGTATAGTAGTAAGATTGAGTTTCTTAGGCTTGAACATATTGTTCATAGAACGAGGGGTAATACGAGCGGGAGGAGGTGAATGAGGAAGAGGAGAGGAAGATGAGACAGGATTGGCAGGTGGAATGACATCCGTGGAAGGAGAGGAAATTATAGGGGCAGTAGGTACTGGAGTAGATAGGAGAAGAGATGAAGAATTAGCAGAAGTAGGAGATGCCGAAGTAGGTGGGAGAGTAAAGGAGTTAGGATGAGTAGGTGATTGAGTGGAGACGACAACTAAAGATGCAGGTGGCTCAAGAGGGGTACGAACTAAAGGAGTAGGTAAAGGAGAAATGGCGGAGTGAGCAATGGCAGAATTAGTGTAAGAAGGAAAGTGATGTTCATGAAATGTGACATGACAGGACAAATACAATTTATAGGTAGTAGGGTCAAAGCGTTTATAAGAGCTTTGAGTGGTTGAATAACCAACAAAAAGACAAGGTGTAGATCTTGGTTCAAGTTTATAAGAGGTGTAGGGCCTAAGCCAGAGATAACACTGGCAGCCAAAGGTACGAAGCTTGATATAGTTAGGAGATCGATTAAATAGACGTTCAAAGGGAGTGATAGAGGAATTTAGCTTGATAGGAAGTCGGTTGATTAAGTAAGTAGCAATTTGGAAAGCAAAACTCCAGAACTCAAAAGGGAGATTAGCTGAGTGGAGCAGAGTTCTAGCCGTCTCGGTAAGATGATGATGCTTGCGTTCAGCCAATGCGATATGTTGAGGAGTATAAGGAGGAGAAGTAAACCAACTAATCCCTTCTTGATTTAAGTAGGCTTTCAATTTTTGATATTCACCACCATAATCGGTGTAGAGAGTGGGAATAGGCAGCTGAAATTGTTTTTCCACCAGTCGTTTAAATTGTAAAAAGACAGCAAACACTTCAGATTTAGAGTGTAGTGAAAACAACCATGTATATCTTGTACAATGGTCTACAAAAATAACATAATATGAGTATCCATCAATTGATTTAACAGGAGTAGGACCCCAAACATCACTGTAAATAATGTGTAAAGGTGAAGTACTAGAGACAGTAGAGGGACCAAAAGGTTGTTTGTGCATTTTATTAATGGTGCATGAAGCACAATGCAAAGGAGTACAAGAAAGTTTCTGGGTACATGGTAGAGAAGCATGATGCATAACAGTAGAAAACATCTTAAATGAGGGATGGCCCAAACGATGGTGCCATCCATTTAACGTGGTCTTAGTGCCTGAGAGAGATGTAGTTGCAGCAAGACATTGAATTTGGGGAGGATCAAAATGGTAGACACCATCGAAGCAGCGACCTTAAGCCATTATATCACCCGAAAGTAGATCTTTAATAACACAATGAGAGGAGAAAAATTCAACAGATACGTTATTATGTTTAGTTAATTCATAAACAGAGAGCAAATTTTTGTTTAGCATAGGAACACAGAGTGTTGGTGACTTTGAGTGATCGTGTGTGTGTGGGTAAGTAAGTGGTGCTTATGTGTGAAATTTCCAAACCTGAGCCATCACCAAGGTTAACTTCGTCTGTGCCGTCGAGTGTATGGATAAATTGTTGAGGTGATGAGTCATATTGTGACTAGCACCAGAATCCAGCAACCAAGAGTGAGTAGGATCAGCAATGTGGCAGTGTGAACCAGTCGAGGAAGCATAGTGCATTGTAGGCGGATAATTGGCTCTAGGAGCAAAGTGATAGGAGGGAGCTGGATTAGCAGAGATTTTGAATTTGCGGCACCTGTGAGCAGGGTGGCTAGGATGTTCACACAATTGGCAAACAACACGAGGAGGTCCTCGACCCCGACCTCTACCACCACTGCCATGCCAAGAGGAATTTCCAGAACGAGATCCGTGCCAATTTTGAGATGATTTATGACCAGTTGATTGTGGAATAGGGAAATTTCCTGGTTGCTTTTGAACGAAATTAGCGGTGGCCAAGGCGGTAGAGCTGGTGGGGTTTAAAAGATTGACAAAATTCATCCTTCAACTCTTCAAAAGAAAAAGCATTTTCACGAGTCCTAATCGACCCAACAATTCCAGTATAAGCTTCACTTAGACCATCAAGGATATACAAAGTAAGATCTTCTGAGGAGATGGGACTATCAACCAAGGCTAATTCGTCAACTATGCATTTAACTGACTGAAGATAATCAGTTATAGACTTCTCTCCTTTTTGACAACGAGACAGTTGAGATTTGAGTTGAAGCACACGTGACCGGGAGCTTCTAGCATATAAGTTGTGAACTTGAGTCCACGCAGTTGCGCTAGTGATAACATTACCAACAAGCGGTGAAACGGTGCCGTCAATACTGGCAACTATAACATGCAGAATAAACTTGTCCTGTCGTTGCGAAAGGAGAGTAGCAAGTGCAGCGTCTTTATCAGTGGTAAAGTCCTTATCAGAACTGGAAGCTGCTGCAACAAAAACAGGGCAAGGAAAGGTACCATCAATGTACCTAGAAGGTCATAAGCACTGAGTAAGGAGACAAAATGAAGTCTTCAAGAGCTGAAATTAGTGGGTAATAGTTTCAAGGCTATGGGAGAAATGGCATGTACTGTAACGGTTTGGGTTGTGGTACCCGAACTAGAAAGTGTTAGAGTAGTAGAGGAAGAAGTAGTGCCGACGGTAGCCATAAGTGACTAGAGAAGAGACTCGATGGAGTTCTCTAAAGCTTCGATACCATAAAGAGACTTGATGGAAAGAATTTTCGTTAAGTTGAATGAGTAAAGTGTACAACCTATATAGAAGAAGGTCTAAGTAAAGCAACGGTCATGAACAGAGACCAGTCTGACATAGTTTAGTATATGCAGACATACACACAACTAACCGTTGTGAGACAAGTTAAATTTAAACAAAACTGGGCCTATTCTTTGGATTTATTGGTTGGGCATGATGTTAATTGAATTGTTGATGGGCTAGTCTTCATGATTTGATACAGTCTCTTTAATATTCTCTCTAACTTTTTATTTTTATTTTTGTTCTTCTTTTTAGTTTTTCTTATTGCTAGGGTGTAATGTAGCCTAACATGAATATTACAAGCTATTTGATTTGATGAATGCATGATTTTGGTTCAATGATTCTTGTCTTTAATTACCATGCTTATAGTCTATTGTTTTTTTTTATTGTCTGATCACCAATTGAATGCTCAATTAGGCTCATCTAGCTGTGATTGAGGAACGAACAAAATTCACGTGTCTTAGGGGAATCGGAATTAAAGATATCAATTGTCGATTGGCATGAACAAGATTTAGGGGATTGATTGGTTGTTATAGTTCTTTAAATTATAATGAGCCATTGACTTTGGATTAACGACTGCGAATGAACACGATTAGTCTATTGTTTAATGATATTTGTTGGCACCGCGAACGAACCAACCAACATATTTAAAAAAGAATCAACCATTGAATTAGAACCATAATTGTGTGTTAATTAATTGAATGTTTGAGATATTATTGCTAGATGAAATCATTACCCTAGGCTTCTCTCATCTTAGTGAGAAAATTCTGAATTTTGTTTCTTTGTTAGTTTAGGTTACTTACATAAATTATTTTCCCATTCTCTTATTTTCATTCAATTCATTCATTAAGTTAGGTACAACAAGTAAATTAACTTGTCTCTGTAGAATCGACCTCGTACTTATATACACTGTGCTATGCATAGACTCTTGTGCACTTGTGAGAATTATTACATCACATGGTTATAGCACTAAACTGATGTATAACCCGTTCGTCAAATAGCTTTTGATCATTTTTCAATTGCTCAAGTCAGAAAGATTAAAAATAAATTATATATATTAAATTAAATTTAAGATTAAAAATCATATTATAATAACAAAAATTATAAAATCTAATATTATAAAGTTTAAGATCATACTTTAATTCAACAACTTTTCACTAGCGTCAGCTTATAATTCGTCAAACATCTCAGCATATTACACACCTTTAAACTCATCTTTTTTTTTTTAACAATTTTTCTGCTAATATTGAAAATCAATCTGATCGCTCTACCAAATGCACCCTATTGGCTATTCTCCCTTTCCTTGATTCCTTCTGGTCTTCTACAGGTATGAATATTGGAAATTATTATATCACATACTATTGACTATTCCCTCAAAATTTTTGTTGTTTCTTTACTTAAAGAACCCAAAAGAAAATTATTCTCCCCAAATCCCAATTCACTCCACCTCGATTAACGTGTCAAAAATACTATAAACAGTGTATACTCGGGTCAGGATATTACACGTCATCATCCCATCTGAAATAAATTTGATTATCCTTGTCTTCTCGCTCCACCACATGGATTGCTTTTATGAGAGGGTAGTCACTGGATCTATGACTAGGTATGTTGCATTTGAGATAATTTCCTGGGTTTGGCTTACTATTGGGGTTTATAGCTTTCTGTCCCTTCTTCGCATATGTCACATTTTGTTTTTCAACCTCCTCTTCCTCCTTATACTGGTCATTACGTGCAAGAGTATTCTGAATTGATTATTCCTGTCATGGGATTTTCTATAATTATTCTTGCTATAACTCTTGCGAGAATAATCAGATCGATTCTTTTCCTGCAACTTCAACTCAACCCTTAAAGTCATATTTCGTTCTTTAGATAGATTTCGCAATACTTGCACTCATATTGTTTTCTTTTATTATTGATTTCAGTCCCTCTAGATATCTAAAAACCTGCTGCCCTTTTGTCTCTCTTAGGTAATTCCTCTCGGCCAACCTCATAAATTTTACAGTATACTTATGTACATATTTCTAACCTTGATGGCATCTCTAATACTGCTGGAACAAGATCTGCTCATAATCGGGATGAAGAAAATCCCTCGATAACAACTGCCTCATCCTATATTAGGGCTGACTGGCGCTTTCCCTCACGGTTTTTTCTCCACTGCGATCTTTCTTATGATCCAGAAAATCCAGAAAATTCCCAATGTTTAAATTCCCCTTAAAGCAAGAATATTGATCTTCAATCTGAATTTGCTGCTATCTCTGTAACTATATTCATTCATTCTTGATAGCCTGAAATGTCTATGTAATTTATGCACTTCTAAGTTACGTTTTTGTTTAGTTTTTGATGGAACTTGGTATATTTCATGCACATATATTGTGTTTTATAGTGGATCGAGCTTTATAGTCGACTTTGGAATAAACCATTGATATTTGGGCCCTTTTGGATCAAGAAAGGAAGAATCTAGCAATTTAGAGTTCAACTACTCAAGCTAGTGCTCAAGCTGGAATATGTAGACTGCTTGAGCAGGCGCTCAAGCTGAAATGCCCATTGAATTAGAGGCCGCTTGAGCAGTGTCACGACTGGCCCCATTATTTTTAACCTAATTCTAGGACAAATATAAAAGGGGGTTTTGGAATTAAAATGAAATCACGCTTGAACAACTGTAACACAATTTTGGAGAAGACAATAGAGCTTGCAAAGGAGAGGAGATCTTGGATGAAGAAGAGACGATTGGATTGAAACTCACCTTCAATTAGTTTTTCTCTCTTTATCTAATTCATTATTTCCTTGTTGGATTGTACCAAATTTAGCATGAAATAAACCCTTTTTGCTAAGGTTATAATGTAGCCTAGTAATGATGATTCGTATTATTGATTTTGTGTTATTGAATTGATTATCAAATATTGTGGAGTATATATCATTGTACTTCATACTTTTGAATGCTTGATATCACCATTTGAATGAATTGTTGTGCATGTTGAATCGAGAGAGGAAGCATGTTACTTGCCTTGTGATATATCCCATGAATTGAACGAAAGACTGAGATGTGCCAACGAGATATGTGCGGTTTTGCTATGGAATACCATAGAACTTAATGTGCTCTCATACTTTTAAATTCACATAGAGATATCGTGGGTTATCGTGTATGAGTAGTTTTAATTCTACTCAAGAGAGGGTGTTGGATAGGTTAGGGTATTTCACCGTCAACAAGAGTAGATAATGATTTGATAGCATAGTCTTGATATTCAAATTGGATTGTTTAGGTGAATTGTATACCTTAGTAATTCATAATCTGATTAAATCCTTGCTAATATGTCATTGTTAGCATACTTCAGATTAGTTTAATTTTCACAAAACAGTCACTTTCGACTTTGTTCAAATAATTTAGAAGTAGCAAAATTTCGGTACTCAATAGGTAAATAGTACTCATGGGATCGATATTTTATTTTTCAGTATATTATTTGAGCGATTCGTATACTTGTAAATTTGCGTAACAAGTTTTTGACGTATTTGTCGGGATTGTTTTTAATTCTATGGATATTGATAGCAACTATGTCTAAATTAATTTGGATTCTTCTATTTTATTTTTACTCTCTTCCTCGACATTGAGATTTACTGTTCATTATTCTATTTCTTCAGGTTTTTCTCATACTTTGCATGAGACGTTCGAAAAGTGTTGGAATGCTTTTTGATCTGAAAATTGGACGGACTTGTGATCATGCTATATTTTACATATTTTTTTATACCTTTGTTTACATTTATTTTTGTCTCTTTTTATTAGAATGAGCTTGCATATTACATAATTTGTCTTGGTTTGGCTTTTCAGGGAAGTTATTGATAAAATTGGTAATATAGGCATTGTTTGGTAACAAAGTATGGTGACGAAGTCGACAAACCCAAGACTCCTTTGAGGCCCACAAGAAGATCTCTCTTAAGTCCATAACTCGCCCATCTTTAGCCTAATAAGTCAAGAAGTCACATTAGAAGAAAAAGAAGGAAATCAAGTGGAGAAAATACCAAGACAGGGAGAGACTCGTGGGAAAGAAAAGATAGTCTAAAGAAGTTAAAAGACAAGTCAAACAAGTGAATCCATTATGAAATCAAAGAAAAGGGGAGGCTTTCCGTGCGTATTCAAGTTTGCTTAGGAATCCAAATTCTAAGTTTCACGTGACAAGTTTATAAAATTAGGGATGAACCGAATTCACATGTTTTGTGGAACTGAAATAAGGGAAATCAATTGTCGACTGTTATGAACAAGTATGAGAGATTTTTCTGGGCCTAGGGGGCCATCCAAGCCACATCCATGTACTGTGTGCTTCGGATTAGGTAAGATCGTGATTCTGATCCACGTCTCTACGGCCCATCAATTCCCTACGTATATTCATATGTAATATATATACATGAAATTCAAGGAAATACAGCGGTCAAGAAACAATAATACATCTTGGTCATAGGTTTCAAAATTCTACTCTACAAGTCGTTGTGACCTGGCCTACAAATCAGAGAAAACATTTTTACATTATTGCCCATAATGGCATATAAATAAATTGCAAAGTTGCTCACATTTCTTATCAATCATGTTCTTCTTCATCACAATCTCTACTTTCTCCATGGAACTCCAATCTTCCTCCTTCCCTATCCTTGCATGCTTCATTTTTTTTGCGTTAATGGTGTTTAAAATATTGAAAAGATCCAAATCAACTTCCAAACTACCTCCCACGCCGTGGAAGTTACCTCTTATAGGAAACTTGCATCAAATGGTTGGCTTTGAACCCCACCTTGCTCTACGCAATTTGGGGAAGAAGTATGGACCATTGATGTACCTACAAATTGGAGAAGTTCCTACCCTTGTTGTTTCCTCGGCAAAGTACGCGAAAGAGGTGTTGAAAACTCATGACACAGTGTTTGCTTCAAGGCCTAAATTAAATGCTGCAAAAATCATTACTTATGATTTCACTAGCATTACTTTTTCACCATATGGAGAGTATTGGAGACAGCTACGGAAAATCGCCTTGATGGAGCTTTTCACAACGAAACGAATCCAATCGTTTCGATCGATAAGAGAACAAGAGATGTCAAAGTTGATCAATTGGGTTTTCTCGAATGCGGCAAGAGGATCACCAATCAACTTGACTAATAAAGTATTCTCATCGACGTATACGGTGGTTTCAAGGGTGGCATTGGGAGGCGAATCTGAAGAGAAGGATGAGCTCGTATCGGTTATCAAGGAATCTTCAGAGATAGTAGGAGGATTCAATATACAAGATGTATTGCCTTCCTTGAAATTGCTTCATTCTATTAGTGGGGTTAGCTCTAGGTTGGAAAAAGTTCACCAGAGAAGCTCCAACATTCTTGAAAACATCATCAACCAACATATTAAGGCCAAGGAAACACCACCAATGGGTGGGAAATCTTGCGAACAAGCTAAAGATTTGGTTGATGTTCTTCTCAACTTTTACAAATCGGATGCTGAATTCCCATTAACAATGAACAGTATCAAAGCCGTAATTCAGGTATCATGATTTAGTTACTTAATTCAATTTCCTACTTTTAAGTTGTCAATTCAACCCAATATGTTAATATACAAACACTTTATAAGGATATTTTTGGTGCTGGAGGTGAAACATCATCAGCAACTGTTGATTGGGCTATGGTAGAAATGATTAAAGACCCAAGAGTAATGAAAAAGGCACAAGCAGAGGTACGGCAGGTTTTCGAGAATAGAGGCAGTTTTGATGAGACTGCGATTCCTGAACTGAAGTATTTGAAGTTAGTCATTAAAGAAACTCTAAGACTACACCCACCTGTTCCACTTTTACTTCCAAGAGAAAACACAGAACGACAAGTGATCGACGGATATGAAATACCTGCAAAAACCCGAGTACTTGTCAATGCGTGGGCGATCGGAAGGGACACTGAGTATTGGGTTGATGCTGAAAGATTTTACCCAGAGAGGTTCATAGATAATCCTATTGAGTTCAAGGGGACTAATTTTGAGTACATTCCATTTGGTGCTGGAAGGAGGATATGTCCAGGCATGATGTTTGGTCTTGCGAATGTTGAGATTATGCTTTCACAATTGTTGTACCATTTTGATTGGAAACTCCCCGATGGGACAAGTCCTGAAGATGTTAACATGACAGATTTATTTGGTATAACGATGAGAAGAAAAGATGACCTCTACTTAATTCCTACTCCTTATCGCTCCTAAAGCTTTGATGAGCTTTAAAATTAGCATCATACAAATGTTCCTTCTGAAAATGTTATGTTTCAAATTTTCAGCATAATTAAGGTTGTTATTGAAAGAGTGAAATGTCATGATATTAAATTATTGTATGAATTATTAGATTATGTACTAACCATTAGATTATTAGTTATTCTTGAACAAATATTGTCATGCCACTATCAAAATTCTAACTATTAAATTCCCACGTTTTTCACATAGACAAAAATAATTGATGAACTTCAAGGAATTACATTGCTCATTAAGAAATAAAAATAGATCTTGATCTTTCAAATGTTAGATCATGGTTCAGAGAATGTCCAACCATGTACTCCAAAATAAGTTACAGGTAGGAGTGGACCCAGCTTCCTGAGTATATGGGGTTAGATTTATGAAAAATATTAGATAATAAAAAAATATTCAAAAATATTTAGGGTGGAAAAAGTCTTTGCAAGGCTACCCCAAAATTATTTTTTGGGTTTTTGTTGTGCAAACTCGCAAGTGTGCGAATCGAACAAATAGCAAAGCGTAAACAACCAAATTCAATTACTTGGATCAAGGGACAAACACTAGGGCGTCTAATTTCACCATCATTAATCCTTCTCTATTCCTTTGGCCTGCTAATTCCAATTATCATCCATATTGACAATCGATTTCCCTAACCTATTCAATACTTCATTCTTAGTTATATCAAAAATACTTTTACCAAGAATTTTTGTTATTCCTAATAATCGAACTCAACTAGCAAAAATCCATTAAGTTCTATGGACAATCATGCAGCAACCACATAGGTCATCCTTATATATTCTTATGATTGATGCAACCTATAGTATCTATTGTTAGAAGTATAAATCTAAACATCTACTTCTGATCTTAGTTTTAAACTTCACATCATTCAAATACTAATAAGTTATTTGAAAGTATTAAACATACAAATCGATACTCAAACATGAAATAATAATTATGATTTAGTATAATCAAAATCATAGAGGATTCATGACTAGGCTACATTAGAGCCCTAAAAAGAGGATTAATTTATCATACTATAAAAACACAATAAAACTAAATAATAAGAATTCATGAAACTAAACTAGAACACACGAGAAGGTGTCTTCCTTGTCCAACTTCCCTCAATTGCACTCCGTGTCCAATTTGGTCTCTTAGTCTTGCATTGACTTTGTCATTTTATTTCTTATTTCTTATGGCCGGGCCCATGCTTGTTTCCCTTGATTGATTCTGGCGGCTCATCACTCCTTCCCTTCTCTTCACATGTCTCAGTTCCTCTTCTCTTTCTTTATTTTTTTTTTCAATCCTTGCAACAATCCTTTCCTTGGTTGATTATGAGTTGATATTGTAAGAATTCGCAAGTGTATAAATCGAATAAATAGTAATAATGAAAAGTACAATATCAAACTCATGAAAATTGATTGAAATTTATTAAGTCCCAATTATCAATGACCCTAAATTCTATTTGAAAGATAGAAAGTTGATTTGTAATTAAACTAAATTAGTAAACTAGAAATCAAAACTTAAACAAGCAAAGTCGGCAACTTGAATCAAGAGAGAAAACATTAGGATTTTGAATAAATAGTAATAGTAAAAAGTAAAGTATCAAACTCACGAAAATTGATTGAAATTTACTAAGTCTCAATTATGGATTACCCTATATTCTCTTTGAAATATCGAAAGTTTATTTGTAATTAAACTAAATTAGTAAACTAGAAATTAAAACTTAAACAAGCAAAGTCGGCAACTTGAATCAAAAAAGAAAACATTAGGATTTTTAATTTTATCATCACCAATCCTAGTATATTCCTTTGGCATACTAATTTCAATTATCATTCATGTTGATAGTCGATTTCCCTAACCTAGTCAATACTCCATTCTTGGTTATATTGAAAGTACTTTTATGAGGAATTCCTATAATTCCTAACATTTAAACTCAACTAGCAAAAATTCGTTAAGTTCTATGGACAATCATGTAGCAACCACATAAATCATTCATTTATGTTTCTATGGTTCATGCAACATATGATATCTATTATCAAAAGCATAAACTAAACATATATTTCCGGTCTCAGTTCAGAAAATCAAATCATTCAAATATTGATCAAATATCTGAAAGCATTAAACACTCAAATAGATTCTCAAACATGATATAATAATTATGAATTAGCATAACCAAAATCATAGAGTATTCATGGTTAGGCTATATTAGAGCCCTAGCAAGAAGAGAATTATGCTATTATTATAAGAACACAAGAAAACTAGATAATAAAAATCCATCAAACTAAACTAGAACACCAAAAACGCAAGAGAGAATTATGCTATCCAACTCCCTCCATATTGCACCTGAGAGACCCACTTTATATGGGATGGGAGTTGTTGAAATCATTCCGAGTGATTCTATAGACAAGAACCACTGGATGCATTGAATGTATAGTTGACACATCTAATGTGATTGGATGTATAGTTGTCACAAGCTTCCTTCAATTGCTTTCCTTCTTTTATTTCCAACCGGGCCCTTCATGTTCTATTAAGTCCATTGAATTGAACTTACGTTGGCCCAATGCTCCTGAAAAGACAAATAGAAAAATATCATTGTAAGAATCTTAATTAAATCATTGACAAAGAACAAAATCCAATGAATTCGAGATATACATGTAGGTAATATTTGATGATAACGGTGGACTTCTTTGGTGGTCTTCAATAATAAAACATGAAATAAGCATTTTCACCATTATGCAGAAATTAACATACAAACCAAAATCAAAAATATTTTAGTAATATTTGTGATCAAATTCACCAAATAGAGAAAAACAAGTTAAGTAGAGGCGTAAGTCTAAATATAACATGATGCTATCAGTTATTTATTCACTATGTCTTCAAAAGTATGGAAAACAACGGTAAGTCATTAACCAATGACGAATTGACCATGACAAGAACTATAAACATAAAAAAAGAGTTATGAATTTAGACAAAAAAATAAGAAATTCAAATTAAACAAATTAGATATGAAAATTGATAAGTTGACTTACCATTGGATCTAATTATCATATGCTTCTCACTTCCTGAGGCCAACTCACTATCACTAAGCCGACTAAGGGATATGGCCTAAAATGAAGATATATGATAAGAAAAGGTAAGTGGATATGTGAGTAACTAGGTAAGGCCCATTTTATTTGGATTGGACCATTTAGTTTTAGATTTCTTTTTGTCCAATTCATGTAAACATTAAGAAATTATTCGATGTCTTTTGTCTTAGACAAAAAATATCCAAAATCCGGTTGTTGGGGATAAGAGTGTTTGGCTTATGGATGATGTGTGTTCAAGTGTGTCAAGAGTTACACATGGAGATTCAATAGTAGTTTGGCCAAATCCACAACTAGTTAGGCTTGAGGACTTGCTCGTCAAGAACAAAAGGATGAAGGACGACAGCATAACAAAAGGATGAAGGACAACAATGTGTATTCCAACAAAGGTGATCATTACAGCGATGATAGCTGAGCGAGTTCTACATCGGATGCATCAAAGCAGTCATCAATTGAAGATGAATAGAATGATCTAAATGAATTATTGACCTCTATTTTCGATGAGAAAAAAGAGGAAGACTTGAACATGAATTCTATTGATTTGAGGATAGATGAACTAACAGTCCCAGTATTCGACGACTATCAAGATAAAGAAGATCTATTGCTACAAGAGGAGATTAAAGAAAAAGTAATGGAGGAGAAATCTCACATTATTCAAGAAGCAAATCTTAACCATATTATGGTGCTTATTGAATATGTTGATTTTTTCATCCCAACTAGTTTAGCAAGGTCAAGAACTTCGGTCTCTTTGATAATTGAAGTTGAGAGTTTAAGGAAGTATTGGTCGAAGACATTCTTCTTCGTATCAATGATATTATTTTCGACAGGATTTTTACTACTACAACTCTTTAAAATTCGAGGTCGAGTTCTCTCCAATAAGGGGAGACTAATGCATTGGTTAGAAAGCTTGGGGAGAGTCTTATCCAACTACCATCGCATGACGATGGATCAATATCGTAGGTGATAGCGTATGTGACTGAAGCAATATCGTAGGTGAGAGGAGAGACCTAATCCGTGTATAGGGAAAATAATGTGACTCCAGATGAGAGAGAGAAACAAGAATCAATAGGAGAGAGAAATGGGAAATCCAATTGCTATTGCTTATATGGATTAGTTTTTGGTCCCACTTATCTAGGTGGCATGCTTATTTGTTGTGCTAGTTGGACTATGGACATTTATGTAACAAGATTCTAAATATGTTTAGCATTTTCGATTAGCGAAAGTTTGTGTTGTGCAAACTTGTTCATTTTAAAAAAATTATATATATATTAATATTTATATTACTACTTAAAAAAAATCGGAAATCATACATTAAGCAACGTGGCATCAAATAAAAATAAAAGCTTAATAGTAATTTAATTGAAATTCTATTAGATTAAATATAGTAATAGGACATACTTGATAACAGTAATTATGAGTAACATGCTAATTTTAAAGGTCATTAAGAGTGTGTTTGGATTGAGAGATTTGGGGGGAAGGGAAGAGAAGGGAGGGGAGGGGGAGAGAAGGGAAGGGAGGGGAAGGGGGATTATTTTTCCCTCTCCCATGTTTGGATAGATAAAAAAAGGAAAGAAGAAAAATTTGTTTAATTTACTAATTTATCCTTATTTTTATGTTAAAATATTATGTACAAGGGTAAAATAGATATTTAACTTACAAATGACTTAATTAGTAATCCCTTCCCTCCAAATGACTCCATTTTGGAGAGAAAGAATTTTAACAAAAATTTAATGAAATCTTCCTGAAGATTGAGTATAATATTGACAGTAAGGCATTAAATTCATCAACCATAGCATGATGCCACTTAGGATCTTTAATTGCTTGACTATAACAAGTTGGCTCAACAGTGTTAATTGTAGCAGCAAGGGAGGGAATGAATTTGGGTTTGGAGATACCAGACTTGGAACGAGTTATCATGGAATGAACAGAAGAATGAGAGGAATTGAATGAAGTGACTGGAATATTGAGAGAAGAACCAGAAGATGAAGAAATGGTAGGTGGCAGTGAAGATTGAGGTTCAGAGGATGTGGAAGTAGGAAAATCTGAGGTGATGGGAAGGGGGAAAGGAGGTTCAGAAGATGGAGAAGTGGTATGTGTCAATGAGGAAGGGATTGTCTTGTTCTGGACAGATGAGTTTGTAGAAGATAGAGGTAAGGCTGATGGAGGAGAGAAAGGGATGTGTTGTGGAGGAGGATCCTGGAAGGAAAAGGTATAGGTTGAGGTGAGACATGGTGGTTCAGATGTGATATTGGAGGAAGGAGAAGAGACCAAGGTAGAATAGGGAAAATCATTTTCATAAAAAATGACATGTCTACTGATATGGACTTTACGAGTGAGAGGATCCCAACATCGATAACCCTTATAGTTGGTTGCATATCCCAAGAAAATACATGGTATTGATCTTGGGGATAGTTTGTGGGAAGTAGTAGCACTTAGATTGGGAAAACATGCACAACCAAAGGGTTTGAGGAAGGCATAATTTGGTTGGGTGTTAAAGAGCTTGTGAAATGGGGATAGATTTTGTAGGAGGGGGGTAGGAAGCCGATTTATGAGATAGATGGAAGTAGAGACAGCATCTGCCCAAAATTGATGAGGAAGGTTTGAATCAATAAGCAATGTTCGAGCCATTTCAATGACATGGCGATGTTTCCGTTCAGCCAACCCATTTTGTTGAGGGGTGTGGGGACAAGATTTTCTAAAAAGAATGCCAGAGGAGGTAAAATGATTATGGAACATATGATTGTCAAATTCTTTGCCTCCATCACTTTGAAAAATTTTAATTTTTCGACTGAACAGATTCTCAACTAGCAGCTGAAAAGCACGAAAGCATTGAAAAACTTCAGACTTGAATTTCATAAAATAAAGCCAAGAGTAACGAGAGAAATCATCCACAAAAATTACATAGTATCGATATCCCAAAAATGAGGCAACAGGGGACTGCCAAACATCTGAATGAACAAGCTCTAGAGGGGCAACAGTACAATGTTCAACTGAATGAAAAGGGAGACGTTTAGATTTCCCTAAACAACATGAAGTACATTGGGTCAAAAATTTGGGAATGCCTAAATAAGAGCATGATTGCCGGATAATGTCAAGAACAGCAGAGTTGGGATGGCCGAGTCGACGATGCCATGAAGTACCAAGAGTAGTAGTGGCAGCTAGAGCAGAAGCATAAGGTTGAACAAAATGAGAGCTGATTGGGTAAAGGTCTCTGTCACTGGTGCACTTGAGGAGAGGAATCCCCGTGATCTTGTCCTTGACACAAAAAAGAGAACCATCAAAATAGACAACACAATTATTGTCTTGACAGAGGCGTTTTATGGAGAGAAGATTATAAGAAAGATGAGGAACATGATAAACATTAGTGAGACGTAATGGTTTGACAGGTGTGTGAAGTGTGGTTGTGCCAATTTTATGTATGTCAAGCAATTGTCCATTACCAACTAAAACCTTTTGTGAGCCATGGTAAGGGAAGGAATTTGTGAAAATACCTTCATTGGGGGTCATATGAGTGGAAGCGCCAGAATCAGGATACCAAACAGACTCAGACGGATCACCAAATGACATAGCAGCAAAAGAACGAGGGAGGTCCGCAGATGTATAGGCAGAGTTATAACGATGATGACACTGAATTGCTTTATGACCAGGAATCTCACAAATTTGACACACATCAACACGAGGAGAAGATCCCAAAATACCAGTTGGAGAAGGTGAGTTACCTGAAGGTCTCTGAAAATGAGCAGGGGGAACATAACCTGAGTATCCATGGCCAGAGTTAAAATTGTTGTGATTTCGGCCACCAGGAGAGTATGTACGACCAGAATAAGAGGTGCCATAACTGCGGCCACGACGGCCACGACCACCACGCCTATAATTTCCACGACCACGGTAGGACTGTGGTGGATCCGAGGAGGTGGTGTTGGCAGCAAGAGCTTTGTGGTCTGGAGTAGTTGATGAGGTGATGTCCTCCATGCGTACACGACGATCTTCATAAGCAATCAATCGACGACGAAAGTCTTCATACAAGAGATCACTGTCAAGATTAGAGATCATAGTGACAAAATCTTTGTAGGCAAGATCCAGCCCAGCTAAACCCTGAGCAATAATATCTGTGTCAGTGACAGAAATGTCGAGGTCACGTAGTTGATCAGCAAGGATTTTGAGTTCCCTGCAGTAGACATCGGCTGTTTTGATGTCTTTGCGAAAAGTGTGAAATTTTTGGCGAAGCTCCAATTTACGAGCCATAGATATGTCACGATAGCGGCGGTGAAGAATGACCCATAAGTCTCGTGCGGTGGAAAGCATATGAACATCGGCAAGAACAGATCGAGAGAGTGTAGCATGGATCCAATTGCGAACAGTCTGATCCATTCGTTGCCATACAGAATAAGAGGGGTTTGGCAAAACCTGGTTGTTAAAGGAAGTTAAAGTTGCTGAGGGACAAGGAATGGTCCCTTCAATGAAACCCAGAAGATCGTGTTGAATAAGTAGTCCACGAATTTGAGTTCGCCATAGTGAGTAGTCATCTGATGTTTCTAATTTGGTGGAGACAATGTGAGTGACATTAGGAGAAGAAGTAGAAGAGGGAATATAGGATGAAGTAGTGTCAAATGGAGGTACGGAAGTAGTGGTGGGAAATAGAGAAGGAAAACCAGGAGATGGGGCTGAGAGAGGTGAAGATAAGTACCCAAGAGGAGATCGAGTAAGCGACGGCAAGGAGAAGGATGAAGAAAAAGGTGGAGGGAGAGTAGTAGAGAAAGGTGGAGGGGGAGTAGATCGAGTCAAATTGGGACTTCCAATGTCTGTAGTAGTTAGAGAAGGTGATCCCGTTGAAGAAGACGAGATCTGAGAGGCGGCGGAAGCCATAGTTATAGGAACCCTAATGAACCTCTGATACCATGAAGATTGAGTATAATATTGACTTGTTGAAATTGAACAATACAGAAAGTATCTTACTTATACAGACCAAAGACAGCTGGTGTACAGCTGGTAAACTAATAGCAAAAAGTATCTTACTTCTACAGACCAAAGACAGCTGGTGTACAGCTGGTAAACTAATAGCAAGTATACACAGTAAATACAGATTATAAGATAATATATCTAATACTTCCTTCCAAATCCCCTCAAATCCCTCCCCTTAATTTTTAATAAACTATCCAAACAAGGGAATTGGAAGGAAACTCTATTTCCCTTCCTTTCCCTTCCCTCCAAATCCCTCAATCCAAACACACTCTAAGGCTCTCAGTAGGAGCGATGGGAGTAGGAATTAAGTAGAGATCATCTTTTCTTCTCATCGTTACACCAAAGGAATCCGTCATGTTAAGATCTTCAAGATTTGTTCCATCGGGGAGTTTCCAATCAAAATGATACAATAATTGTGAAAGCATTATCTCAACATTGGCTAAACCAAACATCATGCCTGGACATATTCTCCTTCCAGCACCAAATGGAATGTACTCAAAATTAGTCCCTTTGAACTCAATAGGACTATCCAGGAACCTCTCTGGGTAAAATCTTTCAGCATCAACCCAATACTCAGTGTCTCTTCCGATTGCCCACGCATTGACAACTACGCGGGTTTTGGCAGGTATTTCATATCCATCGATCACTTGTAATTCTGAGTTTTCTCTTGGAAGTAAAAGTGGAACTGGTGGGTGTAGTCTTAGAGTTTCTTTAATGATTAACTTCAAATACTTCAGTTCAGGAATCGCGGCCTTATCGAAACTTCCTGTGTCGTCGAAAACCTGCCTTACCTCTGCTTGTGCCTTTTTCATAACTCTTGGGTCTTTAATCATTTCTACCATAGCCCAATCAACAGTTGATGATGATGTTTCACTTCCAGCACCAAAGACATCCTTATAAAATGTTTGTATCATATTAGCATATTGAATTCAATTGACAATTTAACAGAAGGAAATTGAATTAAGTAATAAATCATGATATCTAAGGATAAAAAAAAATTGGTGTAAATATGTGCAAGCCAACCTGAATTATAGCTTTGATATTGTTGACCGTCAGTTGGAATTCAGCATCCGATTTATGAAACTTGAGAAGAACATCAACCAAATCTTCAGCTTGCTCACAATATTTCTCGTCCTTGGGCGGTGTTGTCTTGGCCTTGATGTGTTTGTTGATAATGTTTTGAAGAATGTTGGAACTTCTTTGGTGAATGTTTTCTAATCTAGAGCTAACCCCACTAATCAGATGAAGCAACTTCAAGGAAGGAAACACATCTTGTATATTGAATCCTCCTACTAGCTCTGAAGATTCCTTGATAACCGATATGAACTCGTCCTGCTCTTCGGATTTGCCTCCCAACGCCACCCTTGAAACAACCGTATACATCGACGAGAAAACTTTTTCAGTCAAGTTGATTGGTGATCCTCCAACAGCATTCGAGGAAACCCAATCGATCAAGTTCGACATCTCTTGTTCTCTTGTTGATTGAAATGACTGGATTCGTTTCTTTGTGAAAAGCTCCATCAATGAGATTTTCCGTAAGTTTCTCCAATACTCTCCATATGGTGCAAAACTAATGTTAGTGAAATCAAAAGTAAGGATTTTCGCAACATTTAATTTAGGCCTTGAAGCAAACGCTATGTCATGAGTTTTCAACACCTCTTTCGCGTACTTTGCCGAGGAAACAACAAGGGTAGGAACTTCTCCAATTTGTAGGTACATCAATGGACCATAGTTCTTCGCCAAATCGCGTAGAGCAAGGTGGGGATCAGAGCCAACTATTTGATGCAAGTTTCCTATAAGAGGTAACTTCCATGGCCCGGGAGGTCGTTTCGAAGTTGATTTGGATCTTTTCAATATTTGAAACACCATTAACGTAAAGAAAATGGAGCATGCAAGGATTGGGAAGGAGGAAGATTGGATTTCCATGGAGAAAGTAGAGGTTGTGATGAAGAAGATTATGATTGATAAGAAATGTGTGCAACTTTGCAATTTATTTATATGCCATTATGGACAATAATCTAAAAAATTTATCTTACTTGTAGGCCAAGACACAACAACTTGATGACTAGAGTTTTCAAACCTATGACCACGTTGTATTTCCTTGAAATTCCTCTGTTATTTTTTTAAGGCGACAAGACTGGATCTTACTAGTTTGAATTTTGATACTAACATGACCATATTTAACAATACAATAGAGAACTAATGTCGTCCACAAATAATATAATATATGGAGATTCATGAGCATATTAAATATATAATCCTCGATATGTTGTTGTTTGCTCTCTTCTACGTTGGACAATAGAGATATGCCGTTTCTGGATGTTGGGGATAGGAGTATTCGAGTTATTGATGATGTATGTATTTAGGTGTTCCATGATTTACTGTTAGTCCAAAGATCTTAATTCAATCTCATCATTGATTTGAACCATATGAGACCTAAAACAGTAATCCCCACTTATCATTTCACTCATCTACACTCTCAAAAAATGTGCATAATTTAATATAACTTGCGGGTATTCACATAAGAGAATTCCTGATACATATATGTATATATGTATATATATCATACATAAAATATACTTAACATAATTTTTTGAACACATTAACAAGTGTTATGCTATAACCTTAGCTTGCTTGATTCATATCAGGCCCAAAACTCTAGGCACAGACTGAAATTTGGGCTCAAGGCTATCTCTTTTGATGATTATATACGATTTATATAGTTAGGTCGAAATCCTTAAATATAAAATAAGGCTAATTTCTACCCATTAAGCCCCCAGTGTATCATGGGTCCAACATATGTGTTTATGTCTAAGTCCTTAAATTTGGGCTCAAAGTCTATAATATCATTTCAAGTACTTAGGAGTTATTTATCATTGCAATATATTTAATATTATAATTATAATTTTTTTTGTTTACTTAGGAGTTATTCATCGATAATATCATTTCAAGTACTTGTGCTATTGTAAATGGCATTAAAAACAATTTGGAGACACCTGTAAAATTTTTTCGGGTTGAATAATGTGAATATCATTTTTGAATTAGTCCACCCGAATTGGCCCAAGCCCACCTTAGATTAAGAAATCCAATTGTTTTTTACTTTGATGGGCAGTGGGCCTCGATAGCATCATCTTATATATAGAATTATGCCTTTACTAAACTTGCTTTTATATCTAGAGGAATTCTCACATAAGAATCTAATGTAAGGATGTAAAATAAGAATTTATATTTACACAATTGATTTGAAGCATGTGGGACTCAAAGTTATGGATCTCACTTGTTATCTCATTCATCCACGCCATTAAAATGTAACCCTTATTTTACACCCTTATATTATACCCTTATGTGATAAATCATTTTTATCTCTATTCGGTGAATTATATTTGATCATGAATATTACTAAAATACTTTTGATTTTTGTGCAAAATGGGGAAAATGTCTTATTTCATGTTTGATTATTGAAGCCCACTCATAGTCAAACACGGAAAGGATTGTTGTAGGGTTTGAAAAAAAAATAAAGAGAAGAGAACGTGGCATGCTTTGAGAAAGGAAGGAGAGATGAGCCGCCAGAATCAATCAACGAAACAAGCATGGGACCGGCTAGAAGAAATAAGAAATAGAAAGACAGTCAATGCAAGATTAGGAGACCGAAGTTAAACGTGAAGGACAAGGAAAGAAAGTTCGAATTGGTTTTGAAATAGGAAATCGAAAGGGAGAGACATGGAACACCAATTGAAAGAAAATGAAGCAAATCAAAGTCTAATTCCATGTTTGAGTATATGTTTGTGTGTTTAATACTTTCAGATACCTAATCAATATTTGAATGATTTGATGTTATGAACTGAGACCGGAAGAAGATGTTTGGATTTATTTTTCTAACAATAGATGTCATAGGCTACATAAATCATATGAATATAGAGGCATGACCTATCTGGTTATTACATGATTGTTCATAGAACTTAATGGATTTTTGCTAGTTGAATTCGAATGTTAGGAATAATAAGAATTCCTAGTAAAAGATATAAACAGGAATGAAGTATTGAATAGGTTAGAGAAATTGACTATAAACATGAATGATAATATATTGGAATTACTATGCCAAATGAATATAATAGGATTGATGATGGTGAAATTAGACGTCCTAGTGTTTTCTATCTTGATATAAGTTTTCGAATTTGTTAGTTTTTTTCCAGTTTGCTAATTTAGTTTAATTAAAACACCAACATATCCAATCTTTCAATTAGAATTTAGGATCAATCATAATCATTAGTACTTAGTAAGTTGCAATCAATTCTTGTGGTTCCGACACTCTACTTTTTACTATTATTATTTGTTCGATTCGTACGCTTACGAATTTACACAACATGCCTCATCATTAGTTTCAAGATCAATAACCCGTTAGACGTTAACCCTCTTTATGATCTATAACATGCATAGGGTTTGCTTGTGAATTGCCAGCTGTAACAAACATGAGTCGACAATGCGAGGCTGCAACCCTTGACCTGCTGGGTCTAAAATTTCTATCTTAGAGGTTATGGTTGACGGATCGAGTTTAACACAAGAGGGGGGGTGAATTGTGTCCCCAAATTCCAATTGGAATCCCTTTTTCAATTTAAACAAATTAATGGCAATTAACAAGTAGCACACATATTTGGACTCTAATGATTTTCCTAATCAATATTCAATCCAATGCAAGATGTGATACAATATAGTGAATGACCAAATATCAAATAATCAAGAATTGCACAAAACAGATTTTCAAGCAACACACTGCACACAGATTTTTCAACTCAGATTTTACCTATCAAATGATGTCGAAATGCAACGAAATTTTATATGCAATGTCACAACACCTTAATAAACACTATATCAAAATTTCAGATCAAAATTCAAAGTTTAAGGCAGTCTGCTAATCTCGGACAGATTAGGGTTTTGAAAATCCTGCAGTTTGAAACAAGTAGTAAATATAAACAAGTAAACAAAGAAATCAACACAGCGATTTATAGTAGTTCGGAGACCCTTCTCCTACGTCTACTACCTAGATTCACCAACCTAGGATTTTCCCAACTCCACTAAGGTGTGGTTTTAAGAGACCCACAAAACTCCTTACACCAAGGGTTTCTAAGAACTCCCTCAAACTTCAATGTTTACAATTTCCCCTAACAGAGGGAATTTCTCAATGGGATTTTCAGCCAAGGTTCTCACAGGTTACCTCAAAGGTATTTGGTGTGGAACTCTCAAGATTACAGCAACACTCTCAAAGATAGGATTTTAAGAACAAGAGAGGTTTAGATTGTAAGTAAACAAAGCCTAAAGGATATAGGAACTTCCCTTTTGCAAAAGCAAGAGTAGTGAGAAGTCCTTGATTGTAGAGGCTTGTATTGGAGAAGATTGTTGTAGCAAATAACAAGAAAGCTTGATGATTGATGAACTTGATAGCAAGAGGTTTCTCTCAAGGATAATTTTCAATTTGCTTCTCCAAGTTGTATGAAAGGGAAGATCCTCTTTTAAAGGCAATTCTCTCCTATGCTTGCAGCCATTGGATCAAACTTCAAGAGTTGATCTCTACCATCCATTGCAGCTCCTAATCTTGGTCATTGATGATTTGAGCAAACAAATCTCCACCATAGAGCATATAGACGTTGGAAGCTTGAGAGAAGTCAAGTTGTACCTTTCTTCCATAAGTGTTGTCACAAGCACAACCCTTTGATCAATGTACGTCTTCAAATCTTGACCATTCAAACTCTCTTTAATTCTCAACCATGGATGTAAATTGTACTATGCCATCTTGTCCCTTCATTTTGAATCAAAGACTTCAAAAGTGATCCCTTAGTCAAGGATCTTGTTTGATTGCACCAACCTAACTTTCTTGGTAGCACATGTCTTGAGTGAAAATGTCAAGGATCTTGTTTGATTGCACCAATCCTAACTTTCTTGGTAGCACATGTCTTGAGTGAAAATGTCAAGGATCTTGTTTGATTGCACCAACCTAACTTTCTTGGTAGCACATGTCTTGAGTGAAAATGTCAAACAAGAATATATCACTAATGATAGAGAGGACAAGGTTTGTCCCACATGTTAGAAAAGAGTTGTATCTCCATGAAGACCACAACCAATAGCCTCAATGTTTGATTCATTCAACTTGATTAAGTGCCTTAGTGGAAAGTTGGCAAATATAGGATTTTTCATAGTTTCCTAGAGCTCCAAGCTCATTCTTAGAAACATGATTTCGACCACTCTTTGAACATACTGAATTCTGAGCCATATGAGACCACAATGATGATTAACCTACAAGGAAATAGGAGGTAGAACTCCCCAATTGCATGTAAGCTCAAAGAGCTTCATATAGAGCGCATAGGTTAATTACATTAGAAAAACAACCCAGAAAATTCATATTACTGCATGATAAATCATTTTATATGTATTAGAATGTCCAAGTAAAATTTCATAACAATCGGAAATCGTTTGGTCTCTCAACCAAGCAATTAGATCACTAATAGTGAAACCGATAAATTCTAAGTGTAAATTCAAAGTCATTTTTCAAACTCAGTGTAAATGACCTTTTCTCTTGAACTTTACTAAATCAAATATGTTCATAGTGATGAAACTAAGATGCACACGAAATTTCATTTAAATCGGAGTTCATTTGGTTCACCACGTTCACAAAGAACACATATGCACAAAATTAGGTAAAACCTAGTTTTGGCGGAATTTAAGCATATGACCAAATATATATGTGATGCACTTAATTTCTCATGAATATAGTCCTAGAACATATATTAAACCTTCTTGTGCATGTGGTTCAAGTTTCAAGTCATTTGGACCTAAGTTGGTTAAGATATGATAATTGGAAAATTGATGCTCTAACTTAGTTCATGTATGTTTGTTTTCAAAACTTAATTTCCAGCACTATCTCAAAAATATATAGTCATTTAAATTCAATTCATATAAATCAAATATTGCTTTAATGTTTCATTATCATTTATAATTGATTTAATATCATCAAAATTAGACATATAGGACCATAGGTTCAACAATGGTGACGGTGTTACAGGAGGAGCATGAAATGGAACCATTGCAATCACATGAATTACAAATTCTATTCACATCTACATCTTTTCAAGAGAATTATACTCAGAGGATAAGTGCTTTGTGCCACGAGAATTTTTTCGACCAATGGTGAATGATAATGAGTCTAATCCAAGCTTTTGAAGTTCAACAACATTGACCAGTTGTCGCATAACGATGGCTAGCTAATGTTTCTGATTCTTTTTGTGTGTCCCATTCATTTGTTTCTTTTGATATGGTTCTACCTTTTTCATGTCTCTCTTCATCATTAGTCTCATCCAGAAACACTAATGGATGTGAATTGGTAACACATCCTTTGCGGGCATTCTTTGGTTATATGGATTTATTGAACGGGTATTGGGCTTTGATTTTGCTTCATGAGCCGAGCTCATACTTTTTAGGTCCTATCGAGCTCAGGCCAAGCATAAGGCCTTTCAAAGCCTGGCCCATTTCATCCTTCTATTCGTTTGCGTTCCTGCCTACATTCAATATGGATCTAGTGAATCTCGATCTTGACACAAATTCGAGTAGACCCATATGTGGTCAAAACACTGTGAAGTAACTTGTATTGAAATGTATTGATATATTGGCGAAAAAAATAATAATAATAATAAATAAAAAAAAATATCCGCATGAGTTTCAGTCCGGTCTAAAGTATCTGTCATTGTGGTGCAGGTTATGACAATCAAGTCCGGATTTAAAACAGGCACAAAGGTCACAAAGTGTCTGTTGGACTGGGGCACTCCGGATTATAAAAAAAGGGATCAAGTTTGAATATATGTTTAATGTTTTTATAGAGAAAAGGGTGTTTGATACTATTACCAAGTATGTTGTAATATACCGCTTTCAAAACATGAAAACTCGTAATTATAATTTGATATATGTGCCCTCAATGGCTGGAATTTATGGATCTGTGATGCAGTAAATAAACTCAAATCGTATTGATTCCTATGAAATGCCAAGAGTTTGGAAGGGATGAAGAGAAAAGTTCTCTAAGGTTTTCTTTGTTTCTATTCAATGACTTCCAAAAGCAAAAGAGGAGCACTTAAAATCCAACACAAAATAGGCTTTTACCGAACTTAGACTTTTACCGAAAGAGCCCAACACAAAATAGGCCCAAACACAAAGATTAAAAATCCAAAACAAAATATCAAAACAAGCTAAAACTTAAAAAATGCAAAAGTGAGGCCTTAAACATAACATACAAATATACATAACATACAAATATGCATCACATAAAGTAGAAAATACCTCACAAACACTAACGTAAACATTGAAGATCATAATCAACCACCAGTGCATATTTGTCCAGGATTGTTTGGAGTTGGGATCAAGTAAACATCGCTTCTTCTAATCGTGAAAGTAAACGCTTCAGTCATGACAAGATCTTTGAAATTCATTGCACCGGCAAGTTTCCAATATGGTAGAACATTTTTGTAAGTTGAAGCTCAACGTTTGCAAGACAAAACTGTTGGAGAGTGTGCACTAAAGTCAATCATATGATGATTCTTTAGCACATTATATTATCATGGATATTTTATTAATAAAGTTATTTTTAGTTATTGCAATTATTTATATTTGTGTAGTATGAATTATTGTAATAATGTCCCTAGAATATAATGTATATTCTTAAATGTCCTTAGCCAAATATTATTGTTAACAGGGACGACAATAATGTGTAGAGGCTAATATGTGCTTGATTAATATATGATATTAAGTCAACATGTAGGTACATAAATTGGAGAATTTATGTACTGGATCGACCCATCATGAAATCATTACATGGATCGTGTTATGGATGTCATAAATAATTTCATTGTGATAATGGTGTTTTGTAGTCCTTCGACCTGAGATCACCATTGTTCCCGACATAAGAAATTGTTCATTTTGACACTATCAAACGTTGCCCTTAACAAGGTGGCTATAAAGGTGGTGATCAGGTGTATAATAAATTATGTAGAGGGATGTGAGTGATCAAGATGGAATTTGTCCTTCTCATAACACGAGATTGATATCTAAGGCCTCTTGATTGAATAGAGCTGATAAATGCATGACCATGCTCAAATGAGTTGATATAATGATATCAATGTCATTTGTTTCGATTAGCTTATTCGGGAATCAGGAAACATTGATTGAGCTATACGAGGGTGACATATCCATGTCTCGTGTTCAATCTAGATATCGAGGATAAAAGGAATTTACAACACGGTAACATTAGTCGCGGTAAAGGTTGAGTCGAAACATTGACTTTCTCGTAATTTGGGTAGCAGTGATATGTTGCTAGACATCACTCACTGCTTGTAATTCTAAAATAGGATTTTATAATTACTACCAACATTACGGGAACCTACAGGGTCGCACACTAAGAATGGTAAACAATACGGAACGTAAAATTCATGAGATGAATTTCATATTTAATGTGAGCATTTTTCA
Source organism: Tripterygium wilfordii (assembly GCF_013401445.1). Classification (NCBI taxonomy): domain Eukaryota; kingdom Viridiplantae; phylum Streptophyta; class Magnoliopsida; order Celastrales; family Celastraceae; genus Tripterygium; species Tripterygium wilfordii. The sequence continues at coordinate 5,493,144 of NC_052247.1, forward strand.
GTCCTAGTTGGACTATGATATTTTGACTTTGTTATTAAGAAATTTCTAAAAACCAAGAGAAGTTTTTGAGTAGGACTCAAACATTTTGGAATTCTATTTGATCTCAATTTTTTTTATGTATATATATATAAAGATATATATATATATATATATATATATATATATATATATATATATATATATATATATATATACACACACGTTACGGATAGATATATAGAGATATATATATCAAACAAAAAAAAAATGGTTTGAACGTTATATATATATATATATGTTATCCGATATATATATATATATATAAACATAACAGGATTTGGAATATATATATATATGTATATATAGAAAGATAGTTTTTAAGTGAGGAGATGTTTTGTGAAAATAGATAAGTCATACGTGAGTTTTTCAAGAGTAAGGCTGAAAGTCTTTCAAAGGGTGTTCTCCTATTTTGCTCACTATACTGATTCAAGGTGTTGAATCGGATTTGAAGACGACGGGTTCGTTTCGGTCTAGCAACCGGAGGGCTCGTGAGTTTCGTTCGTGGACGTGAGACGTACACGAAGATTGCATCGTTCGTGTGGATACCGTAGAGGCACGATCAGAAAGTTCGTGTTCGTTGTATGCTTCGACAGTACGAAAGGCGCGCTACAAGGGTAACTATTCTAAACCCATAATCGAATGTAGTTTTTAAACAGATCCTCGGATTAGGAATCGAAAATTTTTATTATTCCGCTGCGTGATCATTGTCGATTCCTTTCAAAAACGTCATGCCAGGATATATCCTCCTTTCAGCAATGAATGGAATATATTCAAAACTATTCCCCTTGTAGTCAACTGAATCATCGAAGAATCTCTTAGTATAAAATTTTTCCGGTTCAGTCCAATACTCGGGATCTCTTGCAATAGCCTATGTATTCACAATTACTTTGGTTTTGACGAGTACCTCCCATGCAAATTTTCTCTCACAACTAGTAAAGGCATTGGAGTGTGTAGTCTTAGATGATTGACTTCAAATAATTTAGTTCAGGAATGCTTGTTTCATCAACAGTTCCTCTAATATCAAAAGCATGTCTCAAGTCAGCTTGTGCTTTCTTCATTGCTCTTGGATTTTTCATCATTTCAGCCGTAGCCCAATCAACATCGCAGATGTTTCACCTCCGTCAACAAAAATGCCCTAAACATACACAAATTCTTGTTAAGTAACCAAATAATTTGTTGATACTTAATGTAAAGTCACCCTTCTCATGAATTTAAGGAGAAAATCAACTAGATCTTCGTTGACATCATCAAGTTTTCTTGTTTTGATTCCTCAATGTGTTTGGTTGATAATGTTTCCAAGTATTCTTCGACCTCATTTCTGTAACTTTTCAATTCTCTTATTGTTGATAATGTTTCCAAGTATTTTTCATCATTTCAGCTGTCTTGTTTCGTTGCACAAATTATCAGCCTGATTTAAATTCCGGAACAACATAATTGGTGCTTTTTTTTAAGAGTTAATTCATGGTTTGGGTCAAAAATAACACACATGGACAGGATTAGTCAGACCTTTGTAAGTTGAACCACCAGGGAAAATATCTTGTTGAAGTCAATACCTTCTTGTGAGCATATCTGTTCACCACCAATCGTGCATGATACTCTCCACTTGATAGTTGGTATCCCGCTTGATTTTGTACACCCATTTGTTAGAAATGGATTTTCTCCCATGTGGTAATGGTATTGGTTCTCATGTCTTGTTCTGTGAGCTTCAATCTCTTCCTGTATCATTGCCATGCACAAAGATGCTTCTGAGCTATTTATCACTTCATGGAATGTTGATGCCTCTCCATCCTCTATTAGAAGACAATATGCAATATTACTCTCTATAACATACTATGAGTGCCAAGTTGGTGGTCTTCTTTCTCGAGTTGATTGATAGACTTCAGTAGCCTCAGACTCTATTGGTTTTTGTACCTTGTGCTTTGTTGCTCCTTTAGAAGAATCTTAATCTTCTTGCTCTGAATTATTTTCCACATGTTTTAATAGTAGACTCTAAACTTTCTTTCGAAGTTCTATCATCTCTTTTCTTTTTTTTTTTAGTTTATCTTTTGCAAATATCACATCTCTACCAATGATGACCTTGCAGGTAATGGAATCCACAAATAATACCCTTTTATTACTTTCTTTCGAAGTGCTATCATCTCTTTCTTTTTGTAGTTTATCTTCTTCAAATATCACATCTCTACCAATGATGACCTTACAGGTAATGGGATCCAACAGTTAATACCCCCTTTATTCTGTCAGCATATATACCTCAATATATATATATTCTCTGGATTTCAAATCCAACTTTTTTCTTTCTTGGCATTGTACACCACATACACAGTACATCCAAAAGAATGCAGACATGAGTAATGAATTGGCTTACCAGTCTACATCTCAATCGATGTCTTCAACAGTTGATGGAGACCGATTTATCACATAACAGGCATCTTTGGCTACTTCTGCCCATAATTAATTGGGTAAACATGCAGTCATTAACGTAGCTCTTATCCTTTCTGTTAGAGTTTATTTCATATACTCCGTCACACCAATGCACAAAGTGACGTTTATGAGATTTTTTTTTTCACTCCACCCATTGGGGTAGGGTCGAGTTGAGAACTTGCCCTCTTCATGAGTAAAATATATTCAAGTGAGTGCTCAGGAGGTGGAATATAGAGTTGGTGGGTTGGTCGTGCAATATTTGGAGGAGGTAATTGTTGTTCGGGTGGATTGGGGAATTGTTGCAATTAAGAATTCCTATCATTCCTCCACCCAAAATTAGGATAGCTCCTCCAAGGGTAACTCTCATTGTAAAAGTTACTTCGTTGAGTATTGGTAGAGTAAGGCTTCCTAAAATTTTGAGAAAATGGTTTCCACTCATGCCTTGCACAAATAGAACTTTCTTACAAGTCAGGAAGGCTTGAACCTCATCGGTTCTATGTTCTCTACTCTCACATAACGTGCACACAACAACCTCTTCACTACCAACCACAATAATAGGTGCATTAGCCGACTCTAGGGAGTCTAACTTCTTAGATAGCAAAGCCAACTTGGCTTTCAATTCATCATGCTCATTCAACACAAATTTTCTACTAGAGTTAGGCATAGCATCATGTCGAGATATCGGAGGAGCTTCCCATAAGTGGGAGTTCTCAGCTAACCCATCAAAGAAAATAAAGGCCTCATCGACATCCCTATTCAAGAAATCACATTGTGTCATTGAATGCACCAACCTTTTCAATGAAGGACTCAATGACTTATGAAAAAATTGACAATTTGAAAGTTTTGGAAGCCATGGTGTGGGCAAATGAACAACAAATCCTTAATCCTATCCCAACTTGGAAAAAGGTTTCATGCTTTTTGCATATGAATTTCATGATTTGTGCTTGGTATGAGATGGTGCGGTGAGAGGGAAAGAACTTGTTAAGAAATTCTTCTTGCAAAGCCGCTCAAATCCTAATGGATTGGGGGCGCAAGTTCTCAAACCATTGCTTAGCATAATCTTTTACATAAAATAGGAAGAGTTTTATTTTCAAAATCTCTTGAGACAAATTAGCATCACCAAAAATTGTGCACACCGACTCAAACTCATGCACATATGAATATGGTTGTTCTGACAAAATACGGCTTTGAGAATGATTTGGAACATTGGCGGTTTTAAGCTCACATGTTGTTGGTTAAATGCCATGATAACGCATGAGTTTTGAGCTTGTCTAGCAGGATGAGTAAGTTTCCATAAAATACGACGCTCACGCCCATGAATATACCACAAAGGAGGAGCATTCACGTTATGGCTATAATATGCATATTGAGGCACTTGAGGCATGGGGTGATGCATATGATGTGCATTATTATGCATGGGAGGCATATGTTGCATGGATGGCATATTGGGAGGTTGAAAAATATTTTTGGGCGCATTTTGAACTACATGGTCATGTTGAATCGGTTGTGACACATTTATCTAAGCATTTTCAACTTGAACATTTTGCACATTTTGTGCATAGCCAACTTGGGCATTTGGTGGATTTAACATTAACTCTTCTATGTTCACATTTTGTAACAAACGATGCATGCATTCAAATCAATATTCTCCCTTGTCTGCTCCCCTCACTTTCACTAGAATTACTCCCTCTCCCATTTTGACCAGAACCATGTCTACTTGAATTTCCTCTAGGCAAAGACATATTGGCAAAATTTTCAAACACAAGCGATGGCAATCAAAGATTTCTCAAACAATAGAACAATTGAAGAGACTAGGCAAAAAATCAAAGGCAAATATAAAACAACAACAGTTTTCAAGAAAAATATCACACCAAGTATGTCGAGCAAGCGGTAAGAAATTGAAAATGCACAAGTCTCTCTCAAAAAATGTATCACTACCACGCAACAAACAAGGTGACATCCATCGTCCATAGGAAACTAAGTTAAGTGCACAAGTCTCTCTCAAACAACGTATCACTTCCACGTACCCTTGTTGCGTGACCGAACACCTTCCTTATTTGATGGCGTTTAATAGCTTAAAGCTAGCATCTACAAGCCACTCAAATCCAGCTTTGACTTCGCTTCCTTAACAATGGCGCCAAAAACTAGAGAGAGAATGAGAGAAAAACCTAAAACTAAAAAGAGACAAGATTGAAAAGTGTATGAGAAACCTTTCAACTAGGGTTTTAGTCCCTCCTTTTCTCCTAAAAATACGTAACCACCCTTACAAAATCGTCCACAATTGATTACATTGTAGAAATACCCAAAAATCCAACTAAGAAACTGTGTTGGAATTGCAGATCTGAGACAACTGTCTGGACGAATCTTGCAGTGTCCAAACATATGTGCTTGAAAAAGTATTTTGGATAGATTTATGCACAAACTATTAGGACATATTCTTAGGTGTCCGATCAAATTATGAGATATCCTGATAGAAGTGCTTTTGGAGTGAATTTTGCACAAACTGTCCAAACGGATTCTGAGATATTCTGACAAAAGTTCTTCTAGAGTGAATTCTGTACAAACTATCCAAAAGGATTCTTAGGTTTCCGAATGTATTTTGATCAGCTACAAAAATAGGTCCAAAACGCGCTCGAACTTGTCCAAATTAGGTCCAATTCTTACAAAACCAATGGAAATGGAAAAACTTCTAAATGAATAATTAAACTAAAACAAACATAATAACATTAACTAAACACTAGAACACCCGAATTAAAGGATATTGAAACCTCAATTTAGAGGTCCAATTAGTGGTTGCTAACTGTTGGGATGGTAGATCCTTTCAATATGTGTGTAGCAATGATGTGCACATTATTATACACGTTTTTACTTGTGTTTTATGTTTGACTTTACTTTTTTTTTATCAAAATGAGATCTGATTCAGCATAAATTATTCTTTTGTGCTTTTCAACTCCTTACGAAATTTTATAAAGGATATGAAGTGACATTGTAACGCTGCTATTGATGAGCTGAACTTGCACCTCACTTTTTTTTTTGGGTTAGCAACTTGCACCTGACTTATGCCAGATAGCCGCTTGATCCACACTCGAGTGTAGATGTCATCAAACCTATTCGTACGCTCAATAGGCGCTCAATAGACGCTCGAGCGGGTCTTGATGAGGAATTTCTGCAATTTTTAATTTTTCATATGTTTTCTAATTCTAAACCCTAGTATGTAAAAGGGGCTACGAAAATTAGAAGAACACAATATTTTCAACCTCCTCCTCTCTAAACTCTTGCAAGGATTCAAGGACTCAAGGTTTTCTCCCCATTATCAGTGCCATCAGTTCGACGGGTTCTATGTTTTCTCTTTGGGTTTACTTCATATAGATTATTGAAACATACCCCCGTTTGCAATTAGGTCACCCAAAGAAAATATTTTCAAATTGGGTCACTCAATGTTCCAATTTTAAGCAATTAAGTCATGAGAGTCCAATTTTGGCCAATTGATTGCCAAAATTTACCGAGGTGTCAGTTTATTGACTATGTAGACCAAATGATATGGAATTTACTGCACAACACTCTCTTTCTCCAGCAGAACCGCTCAACAGCTTCTCTGTGGCTTTGTCCTCTCAAGTACGTCCATGATATGGGTGCTAAATCATGAAGACTTAATTGACGATGAACGCGGTGCCCTATACCAGAGTAGCCCACGCCGCACTCTTCATCAAGAAGTCTTTGCTACCTTAGGGCGGCAGTCTATGCTTCTCTCCTCTTCAGAGAGTGGCTCTAGTTGAGGCCGGACAGCATCCGCAGCCCATCGAGGCTTACTCCACTCTCATCATCCCAACCGATGGAGCACCACGCTTCCGAAGGTCTAATCGCTGCTTCCGAAAATGGATCTTGAAATCGAGACATGGTCGAGATATTGTTCCATTAGACTCTTTTTTTTCATTTTCATTCGGGAACTTGTTTCATTTTTCATTTTTTTTTATTTTTATAATGCCACTTAACATTTTTACTTTCATTTTAAAATTTATACTATTTTTATATTCCACATGGCATTTCTATTTTTATTTTGTTTTAGATTTCAAAACTTTTTTGACATGTCAGCAATTTTCGACAGGAAATTGATCGGAAATTGACCGGAGTGACTTAATTTCTTAAATTTAGAACATTGAGTGACCCAATTTAAAATTTTTATCTTTGTGTAACCTAATTGCAAACTGGCCAATTTTTGAGTGACCTATTTGTAGTTAATCATTTTCTCTTTTGACATTGTTTTAGCTTCTTGGATTATGAGTTGTAACAAAACTCAATTGCTAGGGTTTGATATAACCTAGCATGAATATTGCAAGTATTCAATTTATTAAGTGCATGATTTTGGTTCAATAATTTTTGTCTTTAATTTCTATGCTTATAGTATATTGGTAATTTGATTGCTTGATCACTAATTGAGTGTTTAATTAGACTCATATAGCTAAGAGCAAGGAACGAACACAATTCACGTGTCTTTGTGGAACTAAAATTAATGAAATCAATTGTCGAATGTTGAGAACACGGTATAGTTCTTTAGATATTAATGATTTATTACTATTGGGTTAACGACTGTGAACGAATATGATTAGTTGATTAGTCCATTGTTTAATGATATTTGTTGGCACCTTGAACGAACAAACCAGCCAACATATTTTAGAAAGAATCAACCCTTGAGTTGGAACCGAACATCATGTGCTTGTTGATTCAATACCCTAGTATTCTTTTCTTCTTTTCATCATCAATCATCCATATTTAGTTCCCATCCATACCAATTCTCATTTATACATCACTTTAGGCAAATTAATTAGTTTGAACTGGTCTCTGTGCGATCAACCTTGTACTTACATATATTGTGCTATTCGTAAACTCTTGTGCACTTGTAAGAATTATTACATCAAGCAATGCAGTTGATACTAATGTGGGCTCTTTCCTGCTGAATAATTAGAAGTGCTGGGTAGTTGAAGTCTACGAATATTCTGATAAAGCTACGAAATTTGGGGGCCTCATCCTTTTTATATTTTGAATGCTGGTGGCAGTCAGCGAGCGGGGTTCTATCAAGTTTTGCAGGACATGTGGAGCAAAGCTAGTGAAGAAGTCCTTAGTTCCTCTAGTATGGTAAGAAAATATAACATTATACATTGTATAGTTATAATGTTACAGTTTCAAATAGTAACATTACGTGAGTAAAATTGGTCAACTTCTAGTCTTCTTTTCTGCTGGTCATTTTGGACGGAATCTAACTGGGCATTGTGCCTCTCAATGAGAGGAGTCTAACAGTAGTGGTGGTATAGCGAACCGTCACCGGAATTGTCTAAATTTTAGATTTTTTCTTCGCGGTGGCTACGGCTTTCCGACCATTTTCCAACCAAAACGGGTTGTTGCTTGTGGTGATGGAACGTTGGAGTAGGTTCATAGTGATGTGAGATTCAATTAAGGTTGGAGTCCAACTTGCAAGATGAAGAAAACATGGAGGGAAGAGAGATGAGAGAGAAGAAATTGTGTATATTTTTTTAGGGAGGAAGAAGACAATTGGAAAATGGTACAAATGTAATTGGCCAATTAATGCGAAGTTTTAAGGAAAATAGTTTTTTTTGTGGACTTTTATGTCCAAAAGTTCTTTAAAAAGTAGTGATCTAGAATTTCCCCTTGTATATTTAGACTATGATTTTGTACAATTTCCTTTTACTTATGACCTAAAAATTATTCATTTTATTATTGTTAATATTAAACAAGAATACATTTTTTTTTATAAGCCACAATATATATTGAACCAAAAATGACAATACATAACAATACTTATGTGCTCTAAATATATATATATATATATATATTTTATTTGCATGATCTTTATTTAGTTTCATACATTTTAATATGTGTGGATGCAAAAATCTGGACAATTCACAGGTCAACTGTTGAAAGAGCTGATGCAGCGGCAAGCCTCCAAGAAATCCTGCAAGGGAGAGGGAGAGGGAGAGGGCGGCCTTTCATGGTTCGGGGACAATCCAACGCTTAAGTCAGTGTCAAACTCAGCGAGTTCTAATAATTTTAGAGTAAATAAGAGAACGTGTGTCTTGCGTGAGAGCGTACCTGAGATGAGTCTAGTTATCTTTCTTTTGTAGTGTTGTAGGTCGTATCTGTTGGGATTTATTGTGATATGATGATTCGTCTTATCTCTTGGTTTGAATTTAAATCGTCATGGGTTGATACTTGGAGATTCTATGTGAGGTCTTCTTCCCTCATTGGGTTGAGTTTAGGTAGGTAGTTGCTTCCTCAGATCATGCATAGTTGTTGGGTTGGGTTTCCACAATTGTTGGGATTCCCACGTCTCATTTTCTTTGGGTTGACTTCCTAGTTTGACTCCTCTCTACATTGTCTCTGGGAAGCCATTCCTCTTTATGCCACCTGTCAGGCAATCATATTGACCAGGCATATGTCATTTTATCTATCCGCAATATGCATCCCTCTGTATGCCACCTATCAGGCTGTCATGTTGACCTGGCATATGTAATTTTATCTATCCACAATATGCATTTATGTTAACATTTTGGGTTACTTTATTAGACCAAACATCACGACGAATGTTCATATATAATACTCCCTCCCTCTCATTTTGTTAGTTCTTCTTTCTATTTTGGGATGTCCGAAAACTAATGTAACTTTTCTTCATTAATTAACAATCTTATTGTTGTATTTCAAAATTATTCTTGTTTCAAGGAAAAAAAAGGTACCACTATAAATAAGGGCAAGTTTGAAATAAAATGGTTATTTTGTGTGATTGAATTGTATTAAATGATGTTCCCTTAAAAAATTGAATTTTCAAAGGATGACAAACAAATTGGGACGGAGAGAGTATCATTTTAATGAGTTTCATTATTGTAAAATGGCCCTAAGTAGATCTTTCGAGTGGCAGCACCGCGCTATTTTTTTTTGAACAAATCAATATGCAGCAGCCCACCCCACAATCAGTTCCTAGCTCCACCCTTAGATGTGAATAAATCCTTTCTAACTCTCATCCCTAAAGTGATGGTAGCAAGGTCAGTGAAGGAGATTAGGCCTATAATTCTCATTGGGAGTATATACAACATCATATCAGGTAGCCAGATCTTAATACAGTGTCCTTGCCGCGAATGAGGTTGTCGATACGATGAAAAAGAAGGCGGTTAAAGGCTTTATGTTCTTGGTGGAATTTTAAAAAGCCTATTGAAGCAACCGGCATGAAAAACAATGAAATCCTCACCAATTGATTTTTAGGATGCAATTGGACATCCATTCTGGTATACCAAAAAAGTGGGTAAGAGGGTTTATTGAGCATGGGGAAGGTGTTAGGCACCCCACAACTCCCGAAAACGATTACCTTCAAAAATGTTTTCCTATTTGGCTCTAATTTGTTTTTAGGAATGATTGTATGTCCCAATTGTTTAATGAGTTTTTCATATACCCAGAAAATCACGTATTATCAATTCGGTGGAAGTGTTCCATTATTTTTAGACCAAACTTTGATTTTGAAAATCCCATTTTGATGGGTTTTATTGGAATGTGATGAAAAATCCACTTAGAGTGGTTTTGAAAAAGGTGCATGGAATCACTGCGACTATCCCCGGCTTGACCAAAAATGAATAAAAATCCCATTTGGGGTGAGTTTTGATGATTTGAAAAAAGATGTACGGGATCACTGTGGCCATTCCCGGCTTGGCCAAAGATTGGATAAAATCCCGCTGGGAGTGGGTTTGATAATCTTTAAAAAAGGTGTGCACGGGATCATTGGGATCATTCCTGGCTTGGCTAAAGATTGGATAAAATCCCACTTGAAGTGCGTTTTGATAATTTTGAAAACAAAGGTGTGCACGGGATCATTGGGGTCATTCCCGGCTTGGCCAAAGATCTGTTTTGCTTGGTCTGGATGAAAAATCTCACTTGGAGTGGGTTTTGATAAGTTTGGAAAAAAGGGGTATTTGGATAGGGTTTGATGAAAAATCTCACATTGGAGTGACTTTTGATGTTTTGAAAAAAGATTTTTGGGGATTGATTGATACACCAAAAGGGTCCACAATCAATGAAAAAGGTTCAATTCAAGCCTTACTTACAATTATGTTCTTCAAGAGAAAAGAAATAATTCATTTAAGGCTCATTGAATGGACCAAATATCTTTAAACCCACCTTTGAGTCCTTAAATAAATTCTCCTAATCCCTAAAAACATATTTGCTTTCCGGTTTCACGAAATACAAATGTTTTGAATGAATACCAATGGAACCCCAATATCTTGAAGGCTCTTTCGTATTTAGACAAAACATAAGGGTTCCATAATTTAATATTGCTGTGTTTATTAAGGTGAAACGGCTTGGATTAATTCTAAAGCTAACGCGTTGCGTTTATTTTCATGGTACTCAAAACAATCCTAACATACATCTAGGAATCATGGCATAATGTGAGAATTTAAAGTCCTAAGCATGCATTATAATGAAATCATCATTCACAAAATCAATCCCTAATGTCTATATGCTTCTAGCACCCTACAATATCATGTATGCATTTCTATTTTACATCCACTATTTTTCTATCATATTACAAGGCCTACACTTTACAATTATGTACAAAATAAAAATAATAAAAGGAAAGATACAATACAAATAGTATACAAATATGGCCCATGGGGTCAATGCTCTAATCCAACCCAATTCCTCCAAGTATGCCCTTCGGCCCAAGTCCTCTAAGTCGCCCCTTGGCCCAAGTAAGATCAAGCCCGGTCCAAACCCAACATCAAACACAAAGAATGGTCAAATGGATACTCGGATATAATCAAGAGATCAAATTCACATCAAGTATACATATGCACATATAAACATACATCCCATAATGCAATATGCGGCCAAACCATGCATATTAATACACATATACACATGTATACCCCGAACCATGCTATATACACGTATAAACACATGCTATATATACATATATGCACACACGCCTACAAATAGTGAATATATACACTCATATACATATATTCAAACAAAGGCACATGAAACCTGATCCAGCAAAGATTTGAACCCAAAAAATCAACACAAACATGAACAGAACTTCAATCTTATCTTTAATAGCACAATCACTTATCGTTATTAGAATCCCATATCAAAGTGAAGCAAATGAACTCTTCAGAGAGAAACAAAATAACACACCCTATCTCATTTGAATCAGGCACCTAACCACAAACCAAGATGAACATCATGAATCAAACTCAAACCAATCATACCACATATAAGAGGCGGAGTCTCACACACAAAACCAAATCTCAGTTATTCATCATCAATGTAAACAGAAATCCGACCAACAACATCCTGAAATCAAGTTTTAATCATAGTAAGTATCAAAGACCTCAAAGCCTGATTTAGAATCCATGAACAAACAAACATTTAAACAACTCCGAACACAAGCTATCAATACATTTTTCAAAGAGACAATCAAAATACAGGTTATCAATACTAATCAACACAAACAAGAACACAAATCCCATGTGAATCAAAATGAACCTATAGCTCGGAGGAATAGACATATTGAATGTGGAAAAATCATGCATACACAAAAAAATCAGCTTAAGTGTAGTGAGTTACCTTCGGAGTCTGGACAGATTGAGCTTTTCTCTTCTCTCCGACGGCTTCTTGGTTTCTTCTTTGATAGGAACCTAAATGTCATTGTATTGTTTTATATAGTTCTTATTAGTATTAGTTAGTGATTTAGTGGCTTGGTTCGTGTTCGGTTAAGCTCAATAGAATTGTGATGATGTGGCTCACGTCTATTGGTGTGTGTTAGCTTAAGTCAGTGGTTAAGAAAGGATATATTAGGTAGTTTAGGAGGATTGTAAAGTGGTATTGTTAATGGAATGAAATGAAGATGAATTCTTCTCTATGTTTTCTCTGTCTTCTTCCTCTGTAAACCTTTCTTTCACCATAACTAGGGTTAGGAAAGAAGGTTCAATTGATTTTGATTATGATTGGAATCTACTATTCCCTTCTTGTGCAAATCCCACCAACACATTTATTTTTACCCTACAGCCATGGATAATCAAGAATCCCGCATTGAAGAAAATCTTGAAATTCGCTTATCCACCATTGAAGCAAAGCTGGAAAAGCTTAGTGTTCTTCTCACCAATCTCAAATCAACATTTGTTGAAGGTTTCCTACAACTTAGACTTAATCTATTCCGCCGTGAAGAAGGTGAAAATGATGATGAACAACCAGAGGTAGGATTCACATTTCCAGTGAGTCGATTTGTTCCAAAACCCAAGTTTGATCCGAATCTTTCAATCAATTCACTTTCGATTCAGTGCAGTATCCCGGAAGAACTATCTAATCTCCCTAAAATGCTGCGTTCATCGTTTGATCTGAGAAACAATGAGGCGTTGATGGCGAGCATTCATAGCAATTTCACACATGGTGTTTGTAAAATGGCAAGGGAGATGGAGACAATTAGCAAATGGTGGCCATTAATACCTACAATGAACAAGGATCACACATGGTGTTTGTAAAAATGCCCAAACAGGTAATATGTAGGTTTCCATTTGATCCTGGTATTAATTCTGTGAACAAGATTGATGTTTCTGGTGATAACATATCACTCTATGTGGACTTTAGTGGTTCTTTTGTTGGATTAATGAAGAGACTCATGAAGAAGCACTTTATTTGGGTTTAACAATTGGTAGAGGTGCAATTGATCTTGATTCTGATTGGAACCTACTGTTCTCTTCCTGTGCAAATCCCACCAACGCATTTATTCTTCATGAGTCTCTTCATTAAATCTAACAAAAGAACCACTAAAGTCCACATAGAGTGATATGTTATCAATAGAAACATCAATCTTGTTCACAGAATTAATACCAGGATCAAATGGAAACCTACATATTACCTGTTTGGGCATTTTTACAAACACCATGTGTGCACCTTGTTCATTGTAGGTATTAACGGCCACCATTTGCTCAACTGTCTCTAGCTCCCTTGCCATTTCAGAGTGTAACATGTGAGGGATTTGTGGAGTTGAATAGATGACGCTGCTTGGAATCTTCCACCGTCGATGCTTCTTCGAAATTCCAACCCGAAATTTCTTGTCGTTTTCTGTGAAATTACTGTGAATGCTCGCCATCATCATCGTTGGCATCACAATCATGAAGTTGAAAAGTGGCAATGTAGAAATGCCACAATTGCTTCCCAATGTTACTAATTTGTCATCATTGCTGAACCTCTCCAAAGCAGTTGATGCTCCAATCACGACATACATCTGCCACTACAATGTTCACACTAGTGATAATGAACTTGAAGGCTCTACTCATCTAAAAGTAGTTGTGCGAGCCTCACTTTCTTTATGCTCAAGTGTTCATGTCTTGACAAGTGTGTTTGGATTTATCCTATTTGGTGAATCAACTCTGGATGTGCTTTTATCTGTCAATCCATTTGCAAAGCCATTAGCAATGCTGGTTGTAACTCTGGTGGTTATTTGTCTAGGGGAATTGGCACTCTTCGGTGTAACAGATGATAGCTTAGCATATTACCTTTGACTATTTTAGACATATGTGGCTGACTCTGGTAACCATGCTAAATCTGATGGTGTTGGTCCTCGACTAGTCTCTATTTCCATTAGCTTGGGAAGGGAAGGGGAGAATTTGATGATAATAGGTGAATTCAAGAAAACCCATGAGAGTTCACTACGTGTGAACTTGTCATTGAAATATCATAATGCACAAAAATTTGGTGGCAACATTTATTATTTTGCCATGACTGTTTTAAGTGACATTATCTACAAGGATCCCACATATTTTCTTGCTTTGAATGAACTGGGCCTTCCTGGTGCCTTTCTGTCCTCAGTAGTAGCAGGGGTATTTTCTCCTTTAAAGGCTCTTATGTGCATTTGGAATGGTCTTGGATTATTTGGAAAGATATATGCAAGTAATGCAATTGAATTGGATATTGAAAACAAAGGAGCTGAAGATTGTAGGGGTTTGGTTGGTGTCAGTACTGCTAGTCGTAACTTCCTTGCCGCCAAGAAAAGAGGAGTTGTTAACATCATTAAATTTGGGGCAACTGGTGAATATGGGTGGACTGCCAACATGAAGAGAATCATGAAAGCCCAAGCCTTGCAGGACAGCAGCATGGTTGGATACATGCCAAGCAAGAGAACTATCGAGTTGGTGCTGCATACCATGGTCTTAAGCCTATTGTGAAGTTTATGATGATCAACTTCTCAATACAGGCAATCGATCACATCATGAATTCTGCTACAAAATCAAACTACATGTCTGGTTGCCAGATATATAGGCCAATTGTTTTCATCAAAGGTCCCCCAATGATGTGACTGTTATATCAAATGATCCATGGGGAGGCAACAAACATAGTGGTTTATTTGATGGAGGACAAATGTGGTCAGGCTTGCTAGTTTTGTATTTCCTTGAGGACAAGGAAGTTGTCAAGGGGAGGGTATTGATAGGAACCTAAATGTCATTGTATTGTTTTACATAGTTCCTATTAGTATCAGTTAGTGATTTAGTGGCTTGGTTCGTGTTCTGTTGAGGTCAATAGAATTGTGATGATATGGCTCACGTCTATTGGTGTGTGTTAGCTTAAGTCAATGGTTAAGAAAGGATATACTAGGCAGTTTAGAAGGATTACAAAGTGGTCTTGTTAATAGAATGAAATGAAGATGAATTCTTTTGTGTTTTCTCTGTCGTCTTCCTCTATAAACCTTTCTTTAACCATTGTTAAGGTTAGGTTTGAAAGGGGTTTAACATTCTTCCAATCTCTTCACTGGTTGTCGGCAGCAAAACCTCCCTCAAAACCTCTTTTGCAATCTATGCGGCACGTCCTCTTCTCTTGCTCTCTCACAATTTCCTCTTCCGATTTTTATTTTGTGTCGTCACTCTCTCCACCTTCCTCTCTTTCACCAAAGCCAAAACCCTCCCTTTTCTCTCACAAAAACCTCTCCTTTTTTCTTGTTCTTCTTTCTCTTCTGCGGCCCACTTCTTTTCAAACAAAAGCCTACCCCTTTTTTTTTGTCTTTTTCTCTTCTCCTTTTCTACACGCCACCACTTTTCCCCTTTTTCTACTTCTTTTTCCCTTTAAAACCCTATTGTGTGCTATTTATATTGTGCAACCATCTCCCCACTAAATCCCTAACTCTTTCAATTTTCCCTTTTTGCCCCTTTGATCTTTTTTATTTTCTAATTTTTCATTTAATTTATTTATTTTTCATTCTCTAGATGTTTTCTAGGACTTTGTTTTTGATAATTGGACCAAAACTTGAGCTTATTTTAGAATTGGGTCTTAAGTTTTGAGTTTATGAGCTCACGGGCTTTTAAACAAAGAAAATAATTGAGATTTTATTTTCCTTGTTTTAATGTTACTTCGGATTTCATTTTTTCATTTATTATTATTTTTGGTCGGACAAAACCGATTACTACACCTATGACTGTCAATTGGAATTGTTTAGAGAAGGTAGTTATGCTGATGAGCTTCCCGAACAGGATGAGAGGGTGGTAGGAGGAATTTTCTTTTTCTTTTCCTTTTTTTTGGTTTAGTTGGAGCGTGGATTGAGACAAGGCAATCCCTTGTCCTCTTTCCTTTTTAATCTTGCAGAAAAGGGCTTTAATAAGCTCGTGTAAAATGCAGTTCGTAAGGGTCTGGTTAGAGGTGGTGTTGTTGGGAACTCTGACATTGAAGTGACTCACTCACAATACTAGCTAGCTCGGATGCCAAGTTATTTTTCTATGATGATAACTGGTAAGGAAGGAGTACATGAACTTAGACAAGAGTTCTCTTGTGGGCTTTGTCATGGATGAGTAAAGTAGAAGAGGTGGCTGTCAAGCTTATGTGCCGAAGTGCGAACCGGGCATCCAATTGGGGGCAAATGATATGAAAGAAGTAATTTTAAGTGCCTGCCGGCAAACCTATTTGGGTGAATGCTCAATGTAAGACAGAGAGCACAAACCTTTGGTGGTCAATGGACAATAGCTAGAAAGTCCTCATGCTGAAACTTGGATCCTTAAAAAAGTATGTGTAAGAGATGAAAAGTGCCTTGAGGTCTCCTGGATTTGATTGTCACTGGGAGAGTCTGACACATTGTTTTTTGATAAGCCACAGTCTATTCAAAAAAATGAAACAAAACAGGACAATAGGGCATCTGAGATGACCTTAGAGGCAGTGGCAGGGTTGGAGACGTACCCTCCAACACACATGAAGAAAGTAAGGACAACGGTACAGACACAATAGTTCAAAACAAGAAAACAGATAACTACAATATGCCTAACAGTTTAATATGTAAGAGAAATGATATGAAAGAGATAAAACAATAGTCATTGACAGTAAAATTTTTGATGGCCGTTGCATGCATGTGAATGCCTTTGAGGTAGACAAATAACCAACACAAGTGTGTCTTGATTGTTTGCAATTTTTATTGATGATGACCTTCATTCCAAAAAGCAAGCAAGGGGAAGCAAGCTTCTGCAATCATTTAAAAGCATCTTTAGTGTACTTCTAGCTTTGTTGTTCCCCTTTGATAATCCATATCTTGTGACGGTAGTCCTTTGTTGACTCCCGTTCCTTCCCCTAAATGCAGATGAGCACAAAGCTTACAGGGAGTTGTTGTACTTCTCATTACTGTGTAACCAAAGTCCTAAGGGTACCAGGATGCAAGCGGAGAAGAGGACCACACACACCATCAAGATCATTAGGATAGAATGAGAAACCAAAATAATGAGAGAAAGGAGAAAACCACACTGAGGCCAAGCCACAAAGCCTTTAGATAGACAGAGAAAAACAGGAACAAGGGGGAAAACCAAACGGAGAGGGTGAAGAAGAGAGAAGAAAAAAAGAGACACAGAAGGAAAAACACACAACAAAAGAACAAGAGCAGCAAGGCAAAAAGGCAGGGAAAAAGCACCTAAGAAGGAAAAGGCACCTGAGAAGAGGACAGCATAAACTTTAGAACTCCTTGAAGAGGAGGAAGAGAACGCACACACCAGGAAAGAAAAGAAGACTCAAACCACGTAAGGGGAAAAAACCGAAGGCCTTTGACTCCAAATAGAGAAGCCAGAAAGCACTAAACACAGAAAGCAGAAACTCCTTGAAAATGGAGAGGAGGTGCCAAAACACAACAGAAAAAATCAAGAAGCGGACAGGGGAATAGAACACAAACACAGAGTTTTAGGCACACACCACCGTTGCAAGGTATAGCCTGCTCAATCCCCCTGCAAGGGCCTCTAACCTTAACCAAATCGAACCCATGCAGAATACATATAATATATATATACACATGGATTGCATGGCCCAGGTCAGAAGCCCTTGAGGGAGAGTGAGCAAACCAGTACCTTGAAAATATATAATTCTTCTCCTCTTTCTCCATCTTTGATTCTTATTAACTGTTGCATTCGTTGAAGAAGGATTAGCTTAGAATTCCATTTATATATAAAAGTTGAAGGTGAATCAAAAACATGTGGAGATATAGCGTTAAAAAATTGATACCCCAATTGGGTGGGGTCCCCATATCTTGCATTTGACACTTGATATGAAATATATGTACATGTATATATATATATAGAAAAGATATACCAAATCTATACTAGGCTGTGATCATTACAAGCCTTTAAGCCCATAGTAATTGTGTCATTGTGGAATATAATATTGAAAACCATTTGTTGATCACCAATCAAAACAACAAAGAGATTAATTAATTGGTCCTTAATAATCAAGAGAAGTCAATTAACACCCGAGTCACTGATTAGAGTGGTAAGGATAGTATGTATCACCCTGGTGATCAAGATTCGAATCTCCCACTCCATAAAAATAAAATCAAATAAATAATAAATATGCTCTTCTTTCTTTTCATAAATCCGAATATATAAGACATCTTTATCCTATCCATTTATAATACATTATATGTGTATGGAAGTGCTCCCAAATATGATTCCATTTGCACTCATGTCAACTACTTTCACGGCTTTTTCTTATCTAGCAAACCGGAGATATATGTAGTGGACTCTTCTGTCCTATATATGTGGTGGACTTATTGATCATTTTTTCCAACATGCGTGCATACTGTGTATAGAATATGGAGTGCAAGTTGGTTTGTCAACTATACATATCAATGCCGAAGTCAACAGGAACGTATAATTCCCAACAAGAGCAAAGACTCGAGAGGATATAGTTAGCCCACTAAATGACAAGTGCCACGATATGGGAACCCCACCAAATTTAGTACAATTCTTTACCGTTTTGCTTTTTCCCTGCAATTTTCTCAATAAAGACAATTTATTTTATGGGTAGGCAAACGGGGAGAAATTTTCTTGTGCCCACTTAAAATTCAAAACAAGATAATCTATGTTGTTTTTGTAAACAAGTGAGACTCAAATTAATGGGCTCCACTTGTCAGGGGATATGCCTAGACCACAAGTCCAAGCCAGGGAATAATAATAAATCTCTTGATTTAAGGAGAATTGGCAACCTATAAATAATAGAAGAAAACACAAGGTAAAAGACTATCTCTTCATTTACAAAAATTCTAATACTTGTTACGAGATTCTAACTTGAGTTTCAAAGCGTCTTTAGTCACCATGTGGTCGTCGACCTACTGACCTTCTTGTTGCAGATGATGAAGAATTAGAGGGAAGCTTTTATGTTCGATTTAAGGATTAAAGTTAAGAGCCCATGAAGGTGATATTCTTGTTCCACAATTTGGCAACAACATAGGGAAGAGAAATCAATCCAATGAAAGACAATTTTTTATCAAAATTCACTACACGAGTGTGAAAGAAAGAGAGGTTTTTTTTGAAACATGACAATGACCAAATCGCAAGCTTTAGAGCAACAAAATCATGATCCACCCCCGATAGAAGTGGTCGAAGATAATCCATCGATTCCCAAAAGGCAAAGGAGGGAGAATCGGCATGATGAGAATCCCCCAACTCCAAGGAATACCATGGCGACCTCATAACGTGCCTCAGAGAGTGAAGGGCCTGTAACTGAGGCGAAGATGGAAGACGAGATTCGATGGGCGAGACAACATTTGGAGGCCTTGGAGGAGGGGTTGCACCAAACTCACATCAAAGGAAAGCGCCCGATGCGAAGCTTATTCCAAGGGTGAGAGCACCACAATTATGAAGAAGAGAGTAGACGAACGAGGAGGGGTCCAACTCTAGAGCATTACTCCTATATACGGTGTAAGTATGAATGCCGAGCTAGGGAGGAGAAATCCCCTTCAAGGCACATCAAATAGAAGGAGTACCGGTCCCATTATGCTGAGATTGAGCCAAAGAGAGATTAGCGTCCCGAGGAGAAGAGGTCAAGGGCCGAACAAGAGCCCGATGCCATTGGGATTGACATGATTTTAGGGCCGCATTAGAGGGCAATGAAGGCACTTGACGACCTCCCCATTTGTTAAAGAGATTAGAAGATGTGAAATCCCAAGGAGAATGTTCGTCCTGACTTTGAGTTGTACTATGGCCGGGCGGTCTCGTTGCCCATCTTGAATTGTGCAAGGTCTTTCCTTCATCCTTGGGGCAAGCGTCCGTGCGATGGATCTACAAGCTTCCCCCAAATTCAATTGAATTATGGAGGCAATTGGCCTAGTTGTTCATTTTTATGTTCATAGCGAGAAGTAGGGAGCCGAAGACCCTTAGCACCCTTCTCACTATGAAGCCGAATCTCGACAAAGGTGGAAGATTACAATGAGAATACGGAAATGGCCTCTTTTTCGCTCGGCCTATCCACGGAGAGTATACTGAATAAGTCATTGACTCTACATGAGCCAAGTACAATTGCGACTTTACAACACTGGGTAAAAGGGCACGCCAAGATGGAATATGATCCTATGATAGATCGAACGAGGGATTGGTCGGCCACACCCAAGAGATTGGACAATAAAGGAAGGTTTCAAGGCGATTGATAGAGAGATGACATGAGGGGAGGCCAAGAAAGAAATCATAACTCAATAAAATCTATAAAGATCAACACCTCCATACAAAAGATCTTTTGTGAGATAAAAGAAGAACCGTATTAGGTCAGGCCTCCGAAGATAGCAGGTGACCCAAGGTACAAGAATCAAAAGAAATTTTAACTAGGAGAAGGGGCAACTGAGACAACACTTGGAGAGTTTGATCAAGTAAGGCAGCCTAGCGAGGTATATAAGGATTCCCTAGGCAAATGTACCAAGGCACGAAGGAGAGGAAAGGCCAGTCATTGAGGCCCATAGACAATGAAAGGAGCCCCCAGTCGGGACCATCAAAGTTATAATTTTAGAGGGAGGAAGAAAGACGTTAACAGTGAACAACAGGGTCTTACACCCTTTCTTGGAAGTGCCCCTAACAGGGTCTTTTTTGATAGCACGGGCGTTGAGCACAACGATGCACTAAAGATCACAATAAAAGTTTTGAACTATGATGTGAAACGAGTCCTAGTGGAAGTTAGGCCTCAAGCGGGGGGACTTGATCTCAAAGGTGAGCACTAATGTGAAGGTTGGCTAGAAGACCGTAGAGATGAAATTCATAGTGGTTCAGAGGAGACCGATCGACAATGCACTATTAGGACGACCATGGCTCAACGCCAAGCGTATAGTCCCATCAACTTATCATTAGCTACTGAAATACCCATATAAAGAGAATATACATGATGTAAGAGGAGACGAGGAAGTCCCAACAACATATGTGTCTATTGGCAGTACTAGAAGCAAAGTGTCTTTGATATGTACCCCTATGGTAGAATCAGAAGTTTCCCAAGAGCTAAGGGTGGACCTTGATAATAAATCAATTGAAAAGCTGGAGAAAGTGCAGATCCATCCGATTGATCCTTCGAGGTGCTTTTTTATCAGGACTGGACTGACCAAGAAAGAGAATGAGTCTACGATTGATCTCCTCAAGAGGAACCTCGAGGTGTTCGCTTGGGTGCCTAATGAAATTCCAAGGGTAGACCCGAAGATAGCAAGCCACAAAATTGAACATATCACCGCAGTTCAAACTGGTCGTAAAGAACGCAAGGAGGTCGGCCTTGGTCCATTTGGATGCCTTCATAAAGAAGTTGCTGGAAACTAGGCCCAAATTGAAAAAGACCATACACCATGGTCACAGGGGCAGAGGCAGGATTGTACTGCTCGAAGGACGCATAGTGCAAAGAACTTCCAAGGCCTTGGAATGCTATGAGCCTGAGAAAGTTCTATCAATAGAACATGTATCATCGATCTACCAACGCATGTGGTACGACAGTCAGTCTGCTTCAAATTATTTGTTTTCAGTTATTCCAGATGAATAATAAGATCATCATCTTCTCCAAAACAAGTCTCCACTACTATATTCTAAAAACCTTAGAGGTTCCTCCATAAGAGGTTTGATAGGTCAGATCGACCTAACCCAAGAGGTCAACCCCAAAATAGGGCTACGATCATTAGCTCAAGCCAAGTTGATCGACCAACAAGAAAAGTCCTAGGGACTCTCCCAAGAACACTTGAGTTTATTTTTAATACAAGCTTGGGGGCACATAGTAGGATCGCCCTATATGTCAGAAAAAAGAAACAAGTCGGTCAACAGAAAAAGTCCAAAGGACCTCCAAGATGATCGGCTCCATCGCTTAGATGTTTATTAAGCTCGGCTAGTGGTGGACATGGACCTCGCTCTTGAAGCTACTACAAAGAAGGACTAACTAGTCGAGCAGAATTAAGGCTTTGCCCAAACAAGTCTGAATTATGCCTTGGGGGTAATTGTAAAGGAACAAGATTTAGCAATACAAAGTCAAATCAATAGTCAATAAGGATAAGACACTTGTCATGCAAGCAAAAAAAATAGTGTGAGATCAATTGCATGATCAAGCGTCCAAGCTAGGGGATCGGCCTAGACCGCACGTCCAAGCCAGGAGATCGGATTGGACCACATGTCCAAGGTAGGGGGTCGGTTGAAATAAGGGATTGGACAGACCAATCCAAACCTTGAGATCGTGGAGAAAATCTCACAATTAGCTATTAAGGGAATCATAAATCTCTTGATTAAGGAGAATTGGCAGGCTATAAATAGTAGAATGAAACTCAAGGTGAAAGACTATCTCTCCATTTACAAAAATTCTCACACTTATTATGAGATTTTGACTTGAGCATCGAAACGTCCTCTGTCACCACATGGTCATCGAGCTACTGACCTTCCTGTTGTAGGTGATCAAGATTTAGAGGGAAGCTTTTATGTTTGATTTAAGGATTGAAGTTAAGAGCCCATGAAGGTGAGATTCGTGTTCCATAGTAACAACGCCACCACACCCAATAATGTGTGTCACACACTGCTGAAATTAGTTTGGGATGGATATTGCTAGGCTCTTAATCATTTTTCAGCATAAAAGATGGGAATTATTACTTTTGAGTTTAGTGGCGTTAGTGAAGCAGTCAAGTGTGGGTTCCATTTTGATCTTAAGGTTTCATATACAATACTAAAATTAACAAGGGAAAATTACAAATTATTCACTAAAAATATGAGCATTTTCTATTCACTCCGCGAAAGATTATGACTTTCAATTTCCTCATCCAAATATTGAAAACATTACAATATGTTCATTGCGTCAGTTTGACCATTAGTCATTGTCATAACTTGAAATAGGGGAGAAGTGGAAGAATGATGTGAGAAAATTTGGCCCAATCCACTTGAGGTATTTTTCACACTTTGGGCCAAAGCCCATGTGGTTTTCTCCTTCAAAAAGGTGCCTCAAGTGATAAGGAGATGGCCCATGGTTATAAACTACATGGATTGTCTCTAACAAACCGATGTGGGACAACACTCCCCCTAGGCTCAGTGTGCAAGGCCCAACAATTGGACAATACGGGTTACAGTCTGTATGGTACCACTCACTTTGTGGGTGGTCCGTCTATCCATAAGGACATCCGAAAGCCCAATAGGTGAAGGAGTAGGATCGAGACAATGCTCCGATACCTTGTCATAATTTGACATAGGGGAGAAGTAGAAGAATGAGGTGAGAAAATATGGCTCAATCCACTTGAGGTATTATCCACATTTTGGGCTGGATGTGTGAAAGGGTGTGGGTGTTTACTGTAATATGGGACAAGTTTTGACACTCGCCTACACTTGTGGGTTGTGTTATGAGAGATCCAACAAGTGGACAGATAGAGGTCCATCCAACTGAACCAAATCTTCTCTTTGATACCATATAAGAAAAATCCACCTCACTTACTATAAACCAATATTGTTTGCTTTTGGTTTTTCATTTCTCGTGAATACATCAGACACACACGACTTTATTCTTCTTGGGCCGTCTCACTTAATGATACTTAGGCCAAAAGAAAAAATATTAAATATGTGAGGGTGTGGGTCTTTATTTGTAAACCACATCACTTGGACAATCAACAAGTAGGGTAGATGGACTTTGATTGCACACTGGGAGCCTTGGCTATAGTACATCTTTTTACTAGGCCCTCGATGAATTTTTTGTAGGCCCCCAATGCCAATTAAAAATACAAGCCCAATTGCCCATAGCCAAGTAACCCCCAACTGTCAATTAAAATATACTAGCCCAATTGTCCATGGTAAAGGCAGCCCAATCTTTGTTGGCCTAATATTTTTATCTCTATTTCTATTAGGGTTTTCTCCGTTCTTTATCTTGGTTGTGCGACTGCGATACAAGATATTCCTCTTCCAATCTTCATCTTTTGTGTCTCACAAGTCACAGCAAAATTATTATTTACTTACTAAAGACAAGAGTTTAGAAAAAAAGAGGTACCATTTGTTTATTTTCTTTAATTCTAACTAGCTTATTATAATTGATTCTTTTGTTGTGATTCAATGCTTCTAATGTTGGTGTGCCATGGGCGGTGAATGGTGATTTATGAAAAGTTTGAGTTAAAATAGTCATGTCTTTTGTGATGAGTTTGTGTTAAAATAGTTGTTTTTTATGTAATATTAGTTTATTATTGATATCCCAAATTTCATTCTTAACAGTAAGCTGCATTTTATGGAGAGATTTTTCAAAAGAAAACTTAGTGAAGAATCCTCTTTTTCAATGCCAAAGAAGATTGCTTTGAACAACCTTCTTCCGAATCCTGCAAAAAGGAGAAAGATTTTAGAGTATCACCCAAATCAAAGAGATGAAATTAGACATGCATATCTGCTTAAAGGACCTTGTTAACCTCGTTGCCATGATTTTCCTCTAAAAGTGATTGGCAATAAGGAATATCGACTCAATCCATAGTGGTTTGATCAATATGAGAATTGGATAGAGTATAGCATAAAAGAAGACAACGCATGCTGTTTATGTTGTTACCTATTTAGAGATCAATTTGGAAAACAAGGTGGCAGTGAGGCTTTGTTACAGAAGGGTTTTCATTTTGGAGCAAAACTGAAAGACTAGCTTCTCATATTGGTTATGTTAATAGTGCACATAATTAAACAGTTCAGAAATGTAACAATTTATTGAGACAAAAGCAATCCATTAAGGTTGTTTTTCATAAGCAATCAGAAAGCATGAAGAGTGAATATAGGATTCGCTTAAATGTTTCGATTGATGTTTCTAAATTTTTATTAGACCAAGGATTCCATAATGAGTTAGAAGAGTCTGATAACAGAGGTAATTTTCTTGAAATGATTAAATATACAGCTGCTCAAAATGAAACTGCATGTAAGGTTGTTCTACGTAATGCTCCAAAAAATCTTCAAATGGTAGTTCTAGGTATTTAAAAAGACATTGTTTATTGTTTTGCACAAAAAATTGTGCATTCTATCATTGAAGAACTTGGGGATGATTTTTTTGCATTATTGGTTGATAAATCTAGTGATGTATCTAAAAAAGAATAGATGACTGTGGTTTTGCGATATGTTGACAAAAATGAAATTTTTAAAGAGATGATTTTTGAAATTGTTCATGTGATGCAAACCTATGCTTTATCGCTGAAAACTGCTATTGATTCTTTATGTGTTGACCATGGTTTGAGTTTAAAGAAAGTTAGGAGTCAAGGCTATTACGGGGAAAGTAATATCAAAGGATGAGTTCAATGGTTTGAAAACTTTGATTATGAATTAAAATAAGATAGCATATTATGTTCATTGTTTTGCACATCAACTTCAACTAGCTTCTCTTGCTGTGGCTAGAAAACATGCTGATATTTCAGATTTTTTCAATATGATCTCTACTTTGATAAATGTTGTAGGAGCCTCTTGTAAGCGTAAAGACATGATTCGATAAAATCATGTAGAAAAAATAGCACAAGGAATCTTAAATGGTGAGATTCAGATTGGGAAGGGATTGAATCAACAGCTAAGTCATAAGAGGCCCGGAGATACATATTAGGGGTCCCATTATAAATCACTTTTGAACTTGGTTTTTTTATTCTCCCCTGTTATTGAGGTTCTTGAATTTATTTCATGTGACGCTTCAAATTCATAGAAAAAGCTCAAGCGTGTGTTCTTTTGAGAAATTTTCAATCCTTTGATTTTGTTTTCAATTTGTAATTGGATGCTAACTATATTGGGAATCACCAATGAGTTTTCATCGGCTTTGTAGAGGAAAGATGAAGATATTTTGAATGCTATTGCACTTGTCACAGTGGCTAAGGGGTGATTAGAAAATGTAAGGAATAATGGATGAGAATCTTTCATAAGTAAGATTATCGCTCCTTGTAATGAGCATAAAATTGACGTTTTGACTATGGAGGAAGCGTATGTTGATCCATATCATCCTCGACATACAAGCAACACTCTTAATGAATTTCATTGTCGCATGGAATGTTTTTATACGATTGTGGATATGCAACTTTTGGAACTTAATGATTGATTCAATAAGGTAAATTCTGAGTTGTTTCTTTGTGTTGGTTGCTTGAATCCAAGTGAGATTTTGGTGATTTTAATTGATCAAAGTTGATAAAGTTGACTCAATTTTATCCTAATGACTTCTCTCATATTGAATGCATGATTCTTGAGCATCAACTAGAGACATACATTGCAGATGTATGAACAGATGAAAGGTTTAGTCAGTTGAAATGGCTTGTTGATCTTTCTAGATTGCTAGTGCAAACAAAGAAGCATATCTCTTTACCTTTGGTCTATCGGCTTTTGAAGTGCATTGGTTTTGCTCATAACAATGACAAGTGTTGAAAGATGTTTTTCATGAATTAATATTGTCAAAATGGATTTGTGGAATTAGATGAGTGACCAATTTTTAAATGATTGTCTTGTATGTTTCATTGAAAAAAAGTTGCTTAGAACTATTATTAATGATGTTGTAATAGAGCGTTTTCAAAAAATGAAAAACTCGTAGAGAACAATTGTGTTAAATAAAGATGTAATATTTTATTACTTGAAATTATTACTTGTAATTTTGTTCGAGTCATATAAGTAACCCTAAAAAAAATTTTCGGGGGCACTGCCCTCGGACCCCACCACTTATTTGTGCCCCCAGTGATTTCGAATCTTGTATTTGCCACTGCCAACAAGTCTTGACAATGAGTATCATTATGTAGTATGTTTTTAACGGTTGAAGTCGTGTTAACTTCTTTTCCTATAGCTAATTCCATAGTAATGGTGGTCAGACCTTGAGACTTTGTTTGGATTGAAAAATGAAGAGTCAAGTAGAGTTAAGTGAGGGGGAATTATGTGAGGAATTATAGGAGGGGAAGTAGTTTTACTCACCTTTACTTGGATAAGATGTAGAATTAATGAGAGTTAAGAGATGTGAGTTACAAAAATTTTATTATTGTCACGACTCAAAAGCTGGTGCAAGACCCCAATGAACCCAAGGATCTATTAAGGCCAAGCAAGCCTCAAAGCATATAATCGACTATTCAAAATGAGCGGGAGTGCACTGTCAATAACTCCAAAATAACGTCATAACATGTCATTTGTACATACCAGGATTCCTAACTGTGTTCAAATGAAGCTACTAGATACAGGGTTTAGTCAATAAACTAGGTTGAACAAAATAGAGTTTACCCACCCTAACAGTTGGCGGGTTCACCAAAAATGAAATAGAGACTCTATGTAGCTGAGGATGGTCTAGGATATGCTGGATCCTCTCTCTATCTGAAAAAAAAAATGTCAACATATAAAGCTTGAGTCACAAGACTCAGTGAATGAATAAAAAGTTAAACGATACAATCAAAGAACATAACAGGGTTAAAGAGGGTAAGAAATGATATTCAAATCACTGAATCTACCAAGTCATACAAGAAAAGAGAGCAACAGATCTCATGCGGTCAAGCGAGAGGACTCTATACAGAATCAACAGGCAGCACACGAAGTGTCGTAACAGGTAGCACATGAAGTGCAGTAACAGGCAGCACATGAAGTGTTGTAATAGGCAGCACACACAGTGCCATAACATACTTGGTGTAGTAACAAGGCTAACGAACACTGTCGTTAGCGAGCAGTATTCTGTCAGACAGTCGCTCTCGGAATCGGTAAATCAATTATCAAGAATTTCCAAGAGAGTCAAATAAGACATGGTTCTCAATATGAATCAAACAATCTTGCTCCAAGGAACATGTAACCAACCAGAAGTGATAATGCTCAAACAAGATGTCAACATAACTTGTCTTGGTACTATAGTTTGAAGCAAGAGGCAAATCAAGTTCAATGAATCAAATTGGTTTTCCTTTGTGATTGAACAATAAGAAGCCGAGTACCATGAGAACTAAGAACAAAGCTGTGTCATACATGATCATGAATCTAATGTATCGTAGAAGTTCTCTATCCACTCACCTGAGACGCTGTTGGAACAAACCCCACTTCCTCGAGTTCTCGATTAATTCCTTGTTAGCTAATCACCACCTAAAATATATAGTTCAGCACCTAGACATTTACAATACGCTCAGATTATAGTCAACACAATGTACGAAAATTCGGCAATATAACAGCACTCGGTCTTATAACCCCAAAATTATACATATCCAATCAATTCAAAAATGAACACTTTCACACACTAATTCATATCCACTCCTCCAGTTGTGAGTTAAAGTATCAATTAAATCATTTAAATTAGTTCAAAGCAATATGCAAGCTCCAATAAATTCTAAAAATGTCCAATCTTGATTTTATTATATCAATACTAAGTTAATTCCTTGCCTTTAATTTCAGCACATCAGTAAACACAAATTCAATTCTTACCTACGGGTTCTGCTCCCACAAACTTTCAAGACTACATCTTTAGCTCAAGGACATCATGAAATGGTCACACAAACACTTTCCCTTTCAAGTTCACTCCTGTATTTGCACAAAACCCAAAAATTTGTCATGAATTGAACACTTCTGTACAGGATTTCAAGTTGTACTTTTATGATTTTTTAAGACCACAAACAAAACAGGGTCCTTAAATTACTTTAATCTTGCACAATATATCCTTACACAATAATCTCATGAGTTAGAATTCTGAGGGTACCTTCTTAATTTTACTCCAACCTCAAGCTTTCAGGTAGTAGTTCCTAGTTCTTTTCCCTCACCTTGAGCCACAGCAAATACACCACATTTTCCTACTTCAACACCGGCACCTTCAAAAGAGAAATAGAGGCAGTAAGAGGTGTGAAATCGTCATCAACAACAAGGTTCCTTGACTTCTTATGTTTCTTTTATCTTTCTCACTCTCTACTTCTTTGTGTCTTTCTCTGGATTCTTCGTAACAAGGCTTCCACGAAAAACAATTTCTTTAATATATATTCTTTTTGATAATCTTTACCTTAGAAAATGACTAGAATGTCCTAAGATTCTCACCAATTCCAAATATGTCTTTTTAGTTTACTTAATTTTATTATTATTAATTTTTTAACCTCGGGTGTTAAAATTATAACAAAGTTTTTTTTGTCACCCGTACAGCTTTTAATTGGGCATATAACGCTCAATTGAAATTAATTGGATGTTTAGCACCATGTCGCTATTAGAAACAGCATCGCTGCTTTGTCTTTAGCTGTGCTGCTGTATAGAACGACACCCCATATCCCAACAGTTGCATAAGGTTGCCGCTGTTTCCAGTAGTGGCATTAGAGAATCCTAGGTGATGCTGCTGTTCACAATTGCGGCATTGCTTAGGATTCTCTGATGCCACAATGGTGAACAGAGGTTTCTTCCATCTATAAACAAACGCACAAACGCTATCCCTTACCCATAAAAACAAAATCATTATAGAGAGGAAGAGAGTGTTTCAGTTTAGTAGTTTCCAATAACAATCGAGGAACTAAACTGTAACAATTTCTTATCGATTTCTACTTGCATTCGTTGTTTGGGTACGTATCTTATCTTGTATAGTGTTTAAATTTGTTAATGTTGAGTTCATTATTTTATTTAGTATACACAAATTGTTTAGATTTGTTAATATTATCTTGATTAGTGTAGTTTGTTTATGAATATTGTTTAAATTTGTTAATGTTCCCTTGATTATTTTAATTAGAATATAAAAATTGTTTATATTTGTTAATGTTGAGTTCATTATTTTATTTGGTATATAAAAATAGTTTATATTTGTTAATATTAGTTTGATTAGTGTAGTTTATTTATGAATATTGTTTAAATTTGTTAATGTTCTCTTGATTATTTTAATTGGAATATAAAAATTATTTATATTTGTTACTGTTGAGTTCATTATTTTATTTGGTGTATAAAAAGAGTTTAGATTTGTTAATATTAGCTTGATTAGTGTAGTTTGTTTATAAATATTGTTTAATTTTGTTAATGTTCTTTTGATTATTTTAATTGGACTATAAAAATTGTTTAAGTTTGTTAATGTTGAGTTCATTATTTTATTTGGTATATAAAAATTGTTTAGATTTGTTAATATTAGCTTGATTAGTGTAGTTTGTTTATGAATATTGTTTAAATTTGTTAATGTTATTTTGATTATTTTAATTCGAATATAAAAATTGTTTATATTTGTTAATATTGAGTTCATTATTTTAATTGGAATATAAAAATTGTTTAAATTGGTTAATATTAACTTGATTAGTTTAATTTATATATGAATATTATAATACGAAGGTGATAATGACTTCACGAAGAAATCAAGATTTTTCATATGAATATGAGTACAATTACAGTCAATCTGTTCCTTGGGTTGATTGTACCCAAACAATTGCTAGAGGTTCTTCTTCACAACATCAATTACCGGATGTTAATGTCACGTTGATCCCAGAATTCTGTGCCAGTGAAAACACGATAATTTTGAGTCGACGATCGTGAACAGCGATGTTGAGGTTGAAGATGATGAACGTTACATAGAATTTGATGACAGTGAGATTGAGGATGATGATGATGTTGGTGACACTTAACAAAATGTTGGGTTCCAGACTCTCTTGGTGCCAGAAATACCTAAATTTGGATATGTTAGTTTTGATGATGCAGAATGCATGGATTAATATCATGTTAATCAGGGGAATGAAGGTGACTTAGAAGTGAAGCAAGTGCTCGAGAATAAGGCAGAACTGCTTAATGTGGTGAAAGCGTGGCACATAGAAAACAATTATCAATACAAGACTCAGTGTTCTAACACAGAAATTATTCAATTAAAATGTGTGAAGGACAATGCTTGCAGATGGTATCTTCGGGCGAAGGAGGAAGAGTCAATAAAAATGTGGATGATAACTGTGTTAAGAGGGCCACATACATGCATAAGTGCCTCTTTAACACAAGGGCACCAACAGCTGGATTCTGAGTACTTGGGAAGTGTGATTTTAGGTATTGTCCGAGCTAATTTGAAGATTTGTGTTGCTGCTATCCAAGCCTTTGCAAGCACACAACTGAAACATGAAGTATCTTATTTCAAGGCATGGATGGCAAAACATAAAGCAATAGAGAAGTTATTTGGATCATTCGAGGCATCATACGGTGTACTGCCTAAGTTCTTAGGATCTTTGCAGATGTCGAATCCAAGCACAGTTGTCCATTTCGAGTATAAGGACTATAACAACTTAGTAGCAACATTTGGACGTGTGTTTCGGGCATTCAGGCCAAGCATTGATGGTTCTCAGTATTGTTGTCCATTGATCAACATTGATGGCATGCATCTGTATGTAAAATATAAAGAGAAGTTGCTAATAGTAGTTGCATTTGATGCAGATAATGGGTTGTTCCCATTATGTTATGCTTTGGTCGATGTAAAAAATAATCGAAATTGGGCATGGTTCATAAATTGTATCCGTGCGTATGTTACTGATTGTCAGGGTGTATGTGTGTTGTCTGATTGACATCCCAATATCAAATGCGCAATGCGAGAGCAATGGCCTCAGCCATTCACATTCCACAGATATTTGTCCAACATTTAGCCAGTAATGTCATGACGAAGTTCAAAGATTTTGAATTGAAAGCCACCGTTAATAGGCTAGAGAAAAATCTTGGGAGAAGTTTGATTTTTGGATGACACAATTGAAAGAACTAAATATCGAAGCATGGTGTTATCTGGACAAAGAAGAGTAAGAAAGATGAACATTATCATACGATGATAGACATCACTATGGTAACATGACTACGAACATGTTAGAAATTTTTAACATTGTCCTAAAAGGACGTTGGTTTTTTCCTGTCACCACTCTTTTGCAATTCACTTTCTACCGGTCAAATAACTACTTTCTGATAAGGAGAATCATAGCAAATCAAAATTTGCGTTAAGGTAAAGAATGACTAGAAAAAGTGATGAAAGCTCTATTGTGAGAAGTGCCCATATCAAAGCGACAACATGTACGATAGCTCAATCATGATCCACCGACATTTAAAGTTTCCACGAGTGTTCGCAAAACTGAAGTTAATCTACAAGGCACATGAAGTCATACAGTTGAGATTGGGGATCAAGTTGATCAATAGAGTTGTACATGCAACAAATGGATGTTGTATCATCGTCCTTGTTCGCATGTTATTGCTTGTTGTTCAACAAACCGCGTAGACTACTATCAGTTTATGTATGCCACCATGATGTTGACTTGAGTGAAGACAATGATGACAATGCATTTCGTTTACTTGCAATTGACACCAACGATTACACAGAACGTTTTGAGGTAAGGACAATTTAAGTATTACATATTATTTGTGTTGTTTCGTATTTTATATTTAATGTAATTATATATTCCTTGTAGGTTGCTGAATCTTCCGCAAATAAAGGATCAAGAAAGAAGAAGATTGGTTGATGTGTCGGATTGGCTGCTATGTCTTTATTACATATCTTCTTTTGTAATGAAGTTATTAAGCATTTGAGGATAATAATTTAGAAGTTAAGCTTTTAAGACCAATAATTTAGAAGTTAAGCATTTGAAGATAATATTATTTCACGAATATTTTTTTCAACCAATATGTAATAATAAAAACATAATGAGTCTAGCGCCCTATCCTCCTAGTACTCGGACTCCATACAGTTGGGGTGGAAGATGGAGCAGGGGCAAAAGATGAAACAGCGTCGACAGATGGACCAACCTTATCTCGACTGTGTTGTGAAGAATAAGCCCGACCAAGTCTGCGTGCCTGACCTTCTCTAACTCTAGCACCACGTGAAGGCTCTATTGGATCAGCTGGTTGGTGAAGACGATGTCCGTTCCTAGCTCCTGTAGAATATCGCGACATATGGTGAAACAACCATGTGCTATAACAGAAGTGGCATCATAAATAGCATTAGCCATAGCAGCACCAGCCATCCTAGCTCCCTCCGCTGCCAAATGAGCTTACATATGAATAATAGTTAATTAGCAAATCTTAATATATGAATAAATAATAATTTCTTTCAATACTTACAACTTGATATAACATACTCATATAAGGCTCGTACTCTAGCTACGGAATAACTGGAGTTTCTGTTGGAGGACTGATGAATATGCGTGTGATAGATGTATATCACCGCATATAGTCATCCATGCCCAAGTATGTGATGCGATTCTGTACGATTAGGTCATGTCCCTGCTTCTACTGTTGTACCCACGCTGCATTCTCGTCAGCCCAGTTCACATCGCTCCGTCCTCTCCTACTCAACTCATGCAAAGTAGCACTCGTATCCACCAGCTCTGGAATATGCTAAAATAGTCCAAACTGTTGCATGACACGATCAGGGTAATGTCACTCAGCTATCTCATAGCATATGAGCAATACAACTGACACCCATATCTGGGATCCTTTAACACACACCTGTGACGCTGTTGAAAGTCATTACTGTGTGGATGTCCTACCACTTAAAATAAAAATAAGAGATGTAGCCCACAAGTTTTAATATACTTAGAATTTATAATAAATTGTGGTTAGTACCTGATGTGGCCCCTGACCATTAAGCTCAGCCCTTGCAAACGAAACCATAGTGGTGGGATTATTCTTGGAAATCTGATCCCCACTCCAAATAGCACCTAGTGCAGGCAAATGTCTGTCAGATCCAGGTACGACATGCCTAACAATCTCCGGGCGACATAGATGTAGCCGCTCCCACGACCATAACTAAAAAATATATATAAAGTTTCACACATTAAATTTATGAAGATAACGTCAAACCAAATTACGAACATA
Organism: Tripterygium wilfordii; assembly: GCF_013401445.1. NCBI lineage: Eukaryota > Viridiplantae > Streptophyta > Magnoliopsida > Celastrales > Celastraceae > Tripterygium > Tripterygium wilfordii. The sequence continues at coordinate 5,527,079 of NC_052247.1, forward strand.
ACATCGAAACATAACAATTTATACTAACCTATAGTAACATTGCACATCTACCCATCCCTTTTGCTCCACTTAGAAGAGCTTGACAAAGATTTCGATATAAAACTATGACAACAGCTCCTTCCCAACTATTTGCAAGTCCTCCAATAGTGGCAGATAGTGAAGTGAAACGCTATCGCCATTGGTGTTCGTGAACAACAAAACTCCCAAACATGGCCCAAATATAGGCTCGAGCATACTGTCGTAATACATCCTCTCCAGCACCATCGACTTGTGGACTGTGATGACCAAAATTGTCAGAGAGCCACGAAAATCGAATAGAGGCACCCTACCTCTTCGTACGTGGGGAACCTGACCCAAAAATCGTTGCATGACATCATCCCACTGTTCAACCGCATGTCCAATGATAGCACAACCATCCACTCTCAACCCTAATAACACACCTGCATCCTGGAGAGTGACCGTCATCTCACCGCAACGGAGATGAACTGCGCGCTTCTCGCGCCTCTATCGCTCAACTAATGCGGTAAGTAGTCCATGGTAAAGCCTCATATGACCAATTTGGGTGATCCTATAAAAACCTACCTTGATCACAAATGGCCTAGCACGTGCGTCTAAATCCCATAGCACATGGTGCCTAAACGTGATAGCTCGTCGAGCATCATCCTAAATATATAAATAAAATTTAAGAGAAAACTTTTATGAATGTTTTAATAAATGATAAACAAATTTTTTCCTCACCTCACAAACCTCTAAATTAGGGGTAGAAAATGTTGAGTTAGAGACTTTAAGGATAACTTTCCATTTCCTTCACCCTCTTAACTCTATTCTACAATTCAAATAAGGTGAAATTACGCTTCTTCCTTAAATATCCTTATTTAACTCTATAAAACATAAATCCAAGCAAGCCTTGATGGTTTGCAACATGGCTCACAGGGACTATGGTGAGGGTGCAATTGGGCCTGTTAAGTTGAGCTCAAGGGCCTTCTAACTTAGGCCTATACGCTCACAAATCCTGTAACGGGTTTTGTCATTGTCCAAACTGTCTAATTGGGCCAGCCCACAACAGAACATGTGGGCCATTCAGACCAGATAGTTGTCACGAGCACCGCACGTGAACAAGAAACGCGCGAAAGCAGGCTCTTTTCTATACAGTAGGGTTTTTTACTGATACTCATTTTTGGGCACTGCACCACGCCATGGCTTCCTCTGCACAACCTTCAAAGCGAAGACGAAAGAACCATAGCGGCAACGACAATGATTCTGCTGAGGTTGAAACGTCACTCGAGAAGTTAGCCCCTGTCGTTGTCTTCGCTCATGGCGCTGGTGCCCCTTCCTCCTCTGATTGGATGATTAGGTTTGTCCATTCTTCCTCCTCTTCTTCGATTTTCTTTCAATTCACTTTTTTTTTGACTAATTTATTTGGGTTGATCAGAGTAAATTTAGGGTCTATTATAGTGAACCCATTTCGAGATGAATGTTTGGACACCCTTTTTTTGTAATTAAACAATAATACTTGCGTATATAAGAAAATTAATTTGAAGATGCTGATGAATTTACGATGCTTCACTGATAATTCGTATAGGTGGAAGGAAATGTTGAAGAAGGCATTAGGTGCTGTTGAAGTGGTCACATTTGATTATCCTTGTAGGTTCATTTACCTATGCAATTCCTGTTTCTGTATTCGTTTATGTATAAAGAATGAAAGTTGTAGAACTTCCTATTAGTTGGCAAATTGATGAATGTTGGGGCAGATATTTCTGGTGGAAAGAGGAAAGCTCCTCCAAAAGCAGAAAAGCTGGTTGAGTTTCACTCAAATATTGTGAAAGAGACTGTTGCTAAGTACCCTGGCCATCCTCTGATATTGGCAGGGAAATCTATGGGTTCAAGGTACACTCATTATATTTTTCACTGCTTTGATGTTTTTATTCAAATTGTGTTATATCTAATGCATTAGTGAGTGCTTCAACCTGCAATTGCCAATCTTTTTCAAGTGCATCTTTCAAACATTTCTATATTCCATATGTTAATAATAGGTCCTGATCCCCTTGTAATTTGTTTGGGCTGCACCCCCTTGCTGCTTGAATAAAACTTTTTCCATTCAAAAAAAAAAAAAAAGAAAAGGTCCTGCTCCAAATTAATTGAATAAGGGAAATGGCTGTGGTAGAACTTTATTGGTGTGTCGTAATTGCCAGAAGTACCCTATTGATCTCTACGTTTCTTAATATTTCTGCATTCTAACTCCACCCACACGTGAAAAGGGAAAGATGATAAAATTAAAAAGGAATAATACTGAGTGGCCACAGTGTTAGAGTTCAATACGGATTTATCTATCAATGCAGCCATACACCTTCACTAAGAAGAGAGTGTTTCCTTAATTTGAATTTGTGATGCTTAAGTTGCAATCAATATAATTTACTACTACACGAAATCTAGCTTTTTCCATGGACGGAACCTGAAAACTGGATTAAAAAATTAAAAATGAAAAAAATACTATTGACTTATCTTGGTCCTTGGATGACCTGAGGACATTTCAACCATGTATTGAAAGAGTATTTTTGTTGAAATTTGCTCGACCTCCTCGTTAGAACAGTGGGTTGATTAAACTCAAAACTACTAGTGCTGGAGAGGTGGGGGGCTTTGAAAGTTTCATGTAAATCTATAACTTGTTGCTTGATCACCTTGTTCACGAAACATTTGTAATTTTGTATTTAATTGTTTCTGGTATATCACTTTAAGTATAGATAGACTGTTATTTGTACAGATGCATTTGTGAGTTAAAGTTTTACTTGTCCCTATGATGGATATCTTTTGATCTTAGACTGCCCAAGTTTAATGGCGGTGCACTTCGAATGATAATTATAATACTGTGGCATAGTCTTTGATGTTTATTATTTATTGGTTTCGAATTTGTATCTTTGTAGAGTCAGCTGTATGGTAGCTGCTGAGCCAGTCATTGATGTTTCAGCAGTAGTCTGCTTAGGATACCCCCTGAAGGTATTCTGTTATTCTTTCATTCAATTAGGTGGCACTTTCTTGCCTTTGTTTGTCATGTTGGTTGCCAAAGTTCACTAATTTTTTGTGATGGATCTTCAATTCTTCATTTAGCTTTACAATGAGGGGATATGATGTCTGACAGTAGCTTTGGTGCTCTTCTCATGGCTACTTGATGCCAGTTGGTGCTCTTCTCTCACTCCATTAGGAGGCACTTTCTTGCCTGTGTCAAGTTGTTTGCCAACATTTCCTAGTTATTTGTGATGCTTTATCAAATTCTGGTAGTGGATCTTCAATTCTTCATGTAACTTTTCAATGAGGGGACATGATCTATGACAGTAGCATTGGTGCTCTTCCCGTGGCTACTTATTGGCATTACCAAAAAAAGTGGCTACCTAATGGCAGTCAGTAATCTAAAGGGAAAACAAGTTTAGAGATTTGCATTCATATTGGTGTAAATATTAGGGATAAATTGATTGTGAAATAAAGTAATTTTCTTTTAAAAGTGTGAACTTGGGGTTTTTCCTTGTGCTGTAAAGAGTACCTCGTGAGTATATACCTAGGTGTCGCAACATTTATTGGCATCACACCTAGGGATGATTGCATCCCAGCGTAAAAGAAAATCTCTTGCCATAAATTGTTTTGATATTATTCATTCATTCTTCATTTTTGCTGTTATAGGTTCTATGTATATATGAATTTCCTCTCCAAGGCACATTTCATAGGATTTGCAACTTTAAAAATAGTGGCAAAAATTTTAGATTGTCACTGTTAGTTTCCATGAACAGCAACATAAAAATTTTGTTACTATTTTTAAAGTTGGTTTGCGTTATAGGTGAACATGTTGCCCAATGTTAGAGTTGTAGGGGTGCAACCTAGAGGTCACAAGTTTAATTCCTGGAAACAACCTCTCCACATATTATTTGAGGTTAAGGTCTGCATCTTGCATGTCCCCAGCCTTGCCCTGTTCCATGATTTTCCATTTTTCTCAACATTTCAATTATCCTATGTTTTTTCAAACATGTATTACTATTTAACCAATATATATTTGGAGTTAAATGCTCCTACGTAAGTCATTTAATTCTCTATAAGTGTTTCAGATGATGATTTTGTATCTTTTCTCCTTTGATTATGCGTCACCATCGTGGAAATTTCCATCATAGTGACTACATATTTCAAAAGTGTTGAAAACACTTTAGGTTGTTATAAATTTATAATTTCACTCTCCTGATATGTGAATGTTCTTCCTTAGATCTCTAACCATTTTCTACCCTACATAAATCTTTTGGTTTTATAAAAAGTTATATAGTCTTGTGTTTATATTCTAAGCTGAAGATAACTAATGAATTTCCTTATGCACTAGACGTAGCAAGATGACAAGAAATTCTATATTATGAAATGTTTGCTTTATGTAGGCTGCATACTGCATTTTGATCTGCTAGTGCCCCTGAGTGGCTGTGGTTTAGTGTCATATTACAAAGATAAGCTAGTTGTCATACAACTTATTCAACCTAGTTATTGAATATTTCAGGGAATGAATGGCACCATACGAGATGAGATATTGTTGCAACTTACAGCCCCTGTAATGTTTGTACAGGTGCAATTTTCATGCTCACTTAGTCCTTCCCATTTGAAGTCTCTATGTATGCTGTTTCGTAACTAATCTATCAGGGAATGTCTACATCTGTGCAGCCTTAAGTAAATTTCTTCACATGGAATTATTTATTTTAATCACACATTATGATTCCAAGTAATCTCTTATTTCCTTGGTGCCATTACAACACTGATACGCTATTACTCTTTTTTCACGCTTAAAAGGGTAGCAAAGATGGACTATGTCCCCTTGACAAGTTGGAAGGTGTACGCAAGAAGATTAAATCCCATAATGAGTTGCATGTGGTGGATGGTGGTGACCACTCATTCAAGATTGGAAAAAAGCACCTTCAAATGAAAGGTTCAACTCAAGATGAAGCGGACCGTCTTGCTGTAGAGGCCATTGCAAAGTTTCTCTCCATATGTCTTGGAGAAAGGTGATAATCATCTTTAATCTCGTATTTCTCGATTTTTTACCTATTAGGCTATTACTCCTCTGAAGGTTCTACTTTATTGGCTTTTTAGGATATATTTAAAAATTATTTAGGTTATGTTGTCTTAAAACACCCAGCCTCTAGTAGATCTTTTGTTTTTTAATGCTCAGAAATTGAGGGCAATGTCGGTTGTCTTTCCCAAATAGAGATATCCTAGACCTAGATTTTGGATTTCCTGTTATGCGTAGGGAGCAAGAACCCACATTAGAAATATGTTAGTTTCCTTCAACTATGGCGATCTATTGTTTGCGACCGATGTCCAGAATTAGTATTTTTTTAGTGGTTGTCAATGACCGGCAAAAAGAGTGAAATATTAATATAATACCAACTTCTATTATTAAAACAAACACATAACATAAAGTTACAAAGATAAACATGTAAATCCTCTAATGAGGCCACAATAGTTCACCAATTATAACATCTTTGTCCGCTTATTGAGACTTGTTTATTTTAGTCTTTGTACCATACATATTTAGTATTATGTTGACAGGCACCCTCTCTTAACGATCTCTCAATCCTGCACAAAAATTACAAACCACAGGAAATAGAATTACTTGAAATAGTCATTATAATAGTGAGATTATTGGAGTGGTAAGTAGTTAACAACACTTGCCTTGTCGCTGTCGCTACTACTGCTGCTGCTGCTGCTGTCACTGCTACTACCATGATCCTTGGCCGCCTTCTTGTAGATGTTCTTTTTTTCTTTCTTCTTGCACTCCCCATTCTTTTCCTTTTTTTCTTTCTTCTTGCACTCTCCATTATTTTCCTTCTTTTCTTTCTTCTTGCACTCCTCATTCTTTTCCTTCTTTGCTTTACTTTTCTTTTCAGGTTTTCCACAGGGTGCATGAACTGATGGATGTTTGTTGGCCGTGTGAACTGGGGGCTGTTCATCACATTGCTTGACCACATGGTTGTTGCCAGTGTGGTTCCCATGCTTGTTGGCTAAGCCTTGATGGTGGTGACTGGTTTGGCTGTGATGGTTATTGGGCTGATGCACAGGGGGCTGTCCATAAGAATGGGCGTGGATTTTGGTCTTGTGGTGCCTGTGTGTGGGTTCGGCGGGGTGTAGTTGGGCCTGGGCCGTGTGGTCGTGGCAGTGAGAGTTGGTTTTGGTTTTGGTCTTGTCATGGGTATGGCCCTTGTAGGCCTCTTGATTGTAGTTGTCTTCCTCCACAGACTTGTACATTTGCGTTGAACCCATGTTGATGGTGGTTCTTGCTCTTCTTTATCGGTGACACAACTACACACAATGCAGCGTTCGATTGAACACACACATATATATATAGGGTTGGATATAGGGTTGGAGCTCCAAAGTGTGATTCCTTCTCCAATTAATTTCCGCGTCTGCTTCTTCGGTCTTATCATTGCCTTTTTTATCCGAATCGATTCGATATTTTGTTTATGTGAATTGAGGATTCCTGTCCAACTGTCTTCAACTCAAAGATTCTAAGGAAAACTGCAGTTAGACTGAAAATGAGATTGATCTCCTCCTCTTCCTTTTTGAGGATATAGACATTTTGTTTATTGCTCATCGATTTCTTAAATGGAAAGTTACTTTTTTAAATAAAAAAAAAAGAGAAAGAAACGTTGCTCTCAAGCAATTCACAACAAAATTTATTTGATAAAATTACACCGAAGAACCAAATGTGAGAGGTTTGTTTCAATAAGATTAAGGACGATGCAAAAAAAATTTGAAAATAAGAACGAAAGTTACAAACTTATTAAAATGTTCATGCATTGTAAAAAGACGCTTCTTCTTCCGCTTCCTTCGCTAGCGATAGTTTCTCTGTCGATCTCTTTCTTCGTCATATCCTACATTGTCATAACCAACGAAAGTTCCTCATCTCTTCTATTGATTGAAGTTCTTCTAGACTCTTCTTCCTCGATCGGATCTACACGTGCATAAGAGACAGATCTTCAAGCTGAGCTTTTGATCAAGAGAGAGAAATAGAGAACGAACATGAAAATGTGATGCTTTGATTGTCATCACATACCTATTTTTGGTATTTTTTGTAGTTTCTTTTCGTTCTGCTAATGATGTATTTGAAATTGGATATGTTAATATTATATTTGTTTTGGATTAGCTGATATTATATTTGTTTTGGATATATTTATATTATATTAGCTTATTTTATCTGTTTTTGATATGCTGATATTATATATTTTTAATATCTTATCTGTTTGTTCAATTTATCAATATTTATTGTGATGCTCTTACTAAATGAAATTCTTGTATTTCAACCTTCATTGTGGCGATATTAATAGATGAAATTTTCATGCTTCAGTCTTCAAACAAATAACATTTCATTTAATATCTTATCTATTTGTTCAATTTATCAATCTTTATTGTGGTGTCCTTACTAAATGAAATTATTGTGTTTCAACCTTCATTGTGGTGGCATTGTGAAATGGCATTCTCATGTTTCAGTCTTTCAACATATAACATTTCATTAAGAACAAACGATGTTTTTACATGACATATAACATTTTACTAAGACAGATGACATTAGGACATGTATCAAATTCTTAAAATAGATATAATAAAACAGATAACATATCAGGAGGTCGAAATAGATAATATATCACCAAATCTCATATTCGAATATATCATAAATAGGTCTTAAAAAACCATAAAAATCACAACATAAAACTGTCGAAAGCACTTATGTGACGACAATTGAAGGAGAATAGCAAGATCTACAAGCTCCGCTATGAAGATGAGTAGATCCAAATTCGAATACAACATAATCAGAATGAAAAAATCACAAAAAAAAAACACCATAGAAACTGTCGAAAATACTAATATGATCAAAAACAAAGGAGAATAACAAAGGAGAAACGAAAATCCAATGATCAAATCATGTTTTGTCGATAAGTTTAGATCTACAAGTCCTTTAGGAAAAATGAGGGTATTTTAGATAATAAAATAAATTATTTTAACTTTTTGTCCTTTTATGAAGTATAATTTTAAACTTTATGGAACAAAACTTATTTATATGTCCTTATTGGAACACAACTTTAAAGGGTTAGTTAGCAATAGGTCCCCCAAAATAACTTTTTATTCCAATACTTCCACTCTAATTTTCTTTTAACCCATAAGTTTCATAAGTATATAAGATTTATTCTATTGAAAAATTATTTAAAATATCTTTTTTATTGATCAAAGTAACCTCAACCCTTGTTTTATTTCTAAATTTCAACAATCAAATATCTTTTCCAAAATTAGTGTGGTCGGATAGCCATAACTCACTCGTTTAAACTCTAATTGAGATGACTTTTATGGCGTTCAAAATAAGACTCAAATACCCAAAAAATTATGTCTAATATATTTTTGGATATTCAAAAATTTTAAGGTCAAATCGAGGCTCAAAGTTTGTGAATCAGAGCTATGTTTATGACAACAATGTGTTCGACGTCAATGTGTTCAGACAGTCATAACTCACTTCTTTGAGCTCTGATTGAGACGATATTTATGGCGTTTGAAAGAAATCTCTATGATTCATAGAATTATGTCTTATTCATATTTGGAGATTCGAACATTTCAGAGGTGAAATTGAGGCTCAAAATTTGCGCATTAGAATTATGTTTATGACATCATTGTATTCGATGTCAGTGTGTTTGGACAACTATAACTCACTTGTTTGAGCTCTGATTTAGATGATTTTTAAGCAATCAAAAGAAGACTCTAAGACCCGCAAAATTATCTCTAATATATTTTTAGAGGTTCAAAAATTGTAGAGGTCAAATCAAATCTCAAAGTTTGCACATGGGAGCTGTGAATCGTATAAACATAATTTTACACTAAATTTATCTGCATTATCTGTTGTGGTTTTCTTGTGGTTAATATATATTGAAATTTAGCTACAATAAATTTATATGTATTATTTATTGTGGTTTTGTTATTTGTTACGGTTAGTATATGTTGAAATTGATCTATACTAAATTTATATGCGTTAGTTTATCTGCATTATTTGTTGTGATTTTGTTATGTTTAGTATATATTGAAATTTATCTGAATTAAATTTGTATAAGTTAGTTTATCAACATTATTTGTTGTGATTTTGTTATGATTATTATTGTGGATAAATAAAATAGCTCAAAGCCAAGTCAGCATGACAGGTTGGGTCATGCCAGGTCAACCTAAGACGTTGGAAAGAGGAGACTTATCCTCAAACTGAGACGTTGGGAAGAGAAGACTTATCCTCAAGCTAACAAATGTTCAAATGCAAAGAAGATCAGGATCAGGGATCAAGGGAGATTTGATCTAACTACCATGATACTCAATTTCAAATACTTTTATCGGATCATCCTGTCAACTCCAATATAAAGGAGGTTAGGGATATGTCAAGGTACACTACACAGTTCCTAAAATTTACTTCCATTCCACTTTGATTCTCTGAAGAGTTCTTACTTGCGCGTCTGAGTGCCTTTAGGCCACGGAAGGGCCCCCTTCTCTTTTGTTCCTGCAGGATTTCTTGGAGACTTGCTGCTCGTCAGCTGTGCCAGAAACTGATATGTGGGTTGTTTGATTTTTGCGTCCACAATTATATATTGAAATTTATCTGCACCAAAAATAAATTTATTTACATTGCACTTAATTATATGCACTGTAAATAAATTTTTATGATTATTATATGTTGAAATTCATCTGCCCTAATGATAAACTATTTGCACTGTAGATAAATTTATCTGTATTAAATTTCTATGCGATTTTTTTTTATCTTAAAATATATCGATAATGAATCTTGTTTTAAAGAGTTTTTCACATTGATTTAAAATATTCAAATTTCGTCATTTATTTTGAGAGATAAATAGTTTGAAGTTTCGCAAAATATAAGGAAAAAAAAAAGTCAAAACTGATAATGTCATGTGCATGGAGAAAAGTGGAAAAGAAAAAGCATAGATTGTTAGGAAATTTTATCAAATGAAAAGGAATATATATAGGTAATTTAATGAATTGTATCCATATTAATAAATTTTTTTGGTTGTCCTTATTGGAACATGTCTTTCCAATTTTGTCTTTATTAGTAATTATTCCAACATTTATTTGAGAGACTTATCTCTAATTTTCCCTATTTAATTTTGGTCAGGAGGAGTTGGAAGATTTTCTGTCTTTATTGAATTGGAGCCAAATAATATATACTCAAATAATATATATTTTTTATAATAAGTATATCTAAATACTATGGTACTTACTGAATTGTGTCTAACATTTCGTGTGTGGCTTAAGTTAAAGGAAGAAAAATAATAATGGACATTGAAGAGCCAAAATATAAATAAATTACCTTATGGCTTCGTTTAACAAATTGCAGCTGCTGATGATGTGAAGTTCGAACTGGAAGGTGCATAAATGATACATATTCTATATGTGTCAAAAGACTAGGCGTCCTTCACATCAATAACATCATACTCTGAATCTGCTTTTGAAAAAAACAAACTAATAATGCATAGTGGTCTGGCACAGCACATATTCTATACATACATGTCAAAAAAAAGTGTGATGGATGAATTCTAGACGTGAATTCAGAATATATATGAAGCTAATTGGTACCACTTCATGGAGAGCAACATGACCACCTACTAAATTTATAGACAAAAATGATCTAGTCCGGCCAAACAGGTCATAGATGGAACCACAAAATGACCTGGAACGCTCTATGGAATATTGCACAATCATCTTTTTTTTTTCACTATGTATGATTCATCGACATTGTTGGTCCAAATTTACAAATATATGAAATCGTGCAAGTAATAAAGAGAGAGTAGAGTATCGTCCCACAAAGATTTTGACAATTTAATTCTATATCAATCAAAACTACAATTGTACTAAGGTGGAGAAGCGAATTAGTTTTGTTTTGATTTGATTTGTTCTAAACTAAAACAAATATTAAAAAGTGATTAACAACTAAATTAAGCGAGTAAGCAAGAACAAGATTGAACTCAAGAATGAAAAGTATTAGGGTACCTAATTTCACCGTCCTTTATCCGATTCAACTCCCTTGACTCTTTAATCTCCTAAATAACTATCTCATTGTTGACAATCGGTCTCTTTATCCTATCAGATGCTCAATGCTTGGTTACACCAAAAGTGTCTCTATCCCTAACCTCTATTATTCCTAACAATCGGGTTCAAGAGACAAAGATCTATTAAGATTTGTGGATTAACTGTGTAGCATTTGCATGTCATGCCCCTATATTCCTATGGTTCATGCAACCTGCGATATCTATGATAAGAGGCAAATCCTAGATATCTCCTTCCAGTCTCAATATAGGTAACGAATCAATTGAATGATGAGCAAACATCCAAAAGCATTAAGCACACCCATAAACAATCAACAATAGATAGAAATCAAGAGAAATCAAGAGAAATCAAAGCCAAGTTTATTGAATCATCAAAGTTAGGTTACATTCGAACACTAGCAAGAGAATCTAGCCACTCATGGAGTCAAGAAACATCATATAAAATGAAAGTAAACCATAAAACCCAGGATAAAAGAGGAGAGAAGAAACCCCCTTCTTCTCCATGCTTCAATGGCTTCCTCCTTGAGAGCTCCAAAACTCTAGCCTCCAAGATCAATCCAAGTGGGAGAGAATGTCTCTAAAACCCTAAAACTACCCTTTTATACCTCCTTAAGCCCCTATGTCGTTTCTCTAACAAGTTGGGGTCGTTTTGGCTCAAACCCACTTGAATTCGAGACTTTTTCGTGAAATTTACTGTGCTGTGAATAGTAACTCCGATTGATTGGGAATAGTTTTGATCGATCGGAAATGGAATCTGGAAATTGAGCTTTACATGGCCCGATCGATCAGGCTTCAATCCCGATCAATTGGGATTTAGCTCTGTCTCTGAAAGTGACCGATTCTGACTCGATTTTGCTCCGTTTCTTCAATGCATGCCTCAAACACTTGAAATGTGTACAAATGAAATACTTAGGCAATATCAATTCTCAATTCACTCAAAAAGACAAAAAAATACATGTAAAGGGGTACCTAATATATGTATATTCTAGGCACAACAAACACCCCCACACTTAATCTTTGCTCGCCCTCGAGCAAGTTGAGAATGAAGAAATGATTTTCATTGATGCTCAAATGAAAAACAAAATAACTAGCACTAATGCAGATTAAGAAACTAATCGATGCCACTTTTGTAGGGCTCACGATGACACTTAGCATGTACCACAAGTCTTTAAACCCCTAGGTGTCCCTAGTAGAAGGAGTTGTGTCTCTTGAGGATTTACAAGAATGATACCCACAAACATTAAACAACTACAATGCCAAAGTTCTTGTCATCAACAAGAGTATAAAATGAACTTACAATTGCAACCCTATCCACACTAACAAACCAAGTATTAGGGCATTCAAACAAATAAAAGCAATCCTTCAAGAGTCTTATCTCATTCACCATGTAAAAGAATATCATGAAATGATGCACATAATGGAATGCACTTGCAAGTTTGGCTTCATAATGAACTAAACAAAGGCCATGTAATTTTCCAAGAACAATAAGAATCAAAAAGCAAATACAATGAGTATTTATTCAAACTTCATTCTTATTTACATTCTTTGCTTCTTTTTTTTCTCTTTTCAAAGGTGACTTGCGCAATGCACAACCCCTTTAAGCCTTCTAAATGACTCATGTAACGAGTTTTTGACCAATAACTTCCAATCCAGTTGGCTTAGGGCACTAGGTGTTAAGACACCACAAAGGATCTAATTACTCGAGTTAAAAATGTTACGAGGTTAAACTAGTCATTAAGGTACTCTAACATTCATTTCCTACATTTTTACGTGAAACTCACTGTTTGCTAGGCAAGAGACCCAGTTACTCAGCAGGAAACTCATGAAAAAACCAATTATTCATAAACTCAACTTTTTCTTTTTCTTTTTTTTTTCTTTTCTTCTTCTATATTTTTCTCTTTTCATTGCTCAAGTACTGCTACTTAAAATCAAATTGATCTCAAACAACCACGAATGCCCAAAGTCGCGTCATATTTCATACTCCACAAACAAGTGTTCCACATCACAAAAGAGCACAATGGGTGAAACTAACTCAAGATAGGAAAAACTCAATTGGATAGATGCCTACAACAAGATCTATCAACACATCAAAGATCACAAAGTTCATCCAAATACGCTCTAGAATGACATGGCATAAGGCATTGAAGTCAATAGTTCTTTTTCTTTTAGAAATCTAAAAATAGAATCCTAGATTCCTACCCCCACACTTAAATTATGCAATGTCCTTAGTGCATGGAATAGGTGAAAATATGACAAAAATAAAGAGAGAGATGGAACAATAAAACCAGGATTGCCTCCCACAAGTGCTTAGTTTAGAGTCTTCAGCCCTACTTCTCCGGTCAAAAATCAACTGGGGTCCTTGGGAGTTGTGGTGTAGACTCCTCTTGATGGCTTATTGGGATTGACATTTGTTGGCCTAGATGCTATGCAATGAGCACAAGCCTTCACCACCACATCTTCATTAAGAAAAGCATTTTTCTTCATTTTCGTCGGCTTCTTCTACATCTTGGTCTTCCTTCTTTTCTTCTTTGGCTCTCCAACTTTGGCTATTGGCATTTCAATTTCAGCTTGGGGAGTTGCCTTAGGAATTTCATGCTCAACATTGGCATCGTGAGCTAGAAAAATTTCTACTGGAATGCGTGGAGCTTGCTTCACAAAATTGTCGGGATGTCGGACCAATCTAGCTCAACTGCATACCATGGCTACCCTACACTGCTATTTTTTACATTATCTACAACTATTGCACTAGACCAATTGATCGGGGTGGGGGTCCGATCGATCGGATCTTGCCCCTGTACCCCTTTTCCAGAATTTGCTTCCTGCAACTTCATTTCCTGTAATTTTTTTCACTTTTTCAACATCTAGATCAGCAATAGTTTTAATCAAATTACGATTTTGGAGTGTAATTGCCAAGCATTGCTCCTTCTCCTTCCCTTTTGGATTCACCTCCGATTGGCTTGGCAAGGTACCCCTTTCTTTAGTTGACAAAGTATTAGCTATTTGCCCCACTTGAACCTCAAGATTTTGGATAGAAGCTCCATAGTTTTGCATCAAATTTGCTTGAGCTTGTAAGGCGGTATCGGTTTTGTTCATGTAGTGCTCCGTCTTGGTCATGAATTGGGAGGTTTGGGTTGAAAGTGCATCTAAGTCTCCAACTAGCTTTGAGAACATCTCATCAATGTCTCTTGTCTTCTCTTGGGGCTATAAAAGTTATGGATTTTGAATATTTTGGGTGTTGCTCCAAGAGAAATTATGACGGCTTTTGAACCCCGGATTGTAAAAATTGGAATAAGATTCATTTCGCAGCCTAAGTTGGCTCCTTCAATAGCATTAACTTGCTCCATAGGGGTTGAAAAAGATGAAATTAGACATGCCCCATTTTGATGCGCTCCACTACAATAATCACACTTGATGCTTGAAAATCATTGAAGCGCATTTACTCCTTGAGTGGAGTTCATTGTCAAAGCATCGATTTTCTTAGCCATAGTGGTTATGGTAGCCATCAACTCACTATCTCTTTGATTGCCTTGCCTTTGAGGGAGCCTCTTCGTAGGCCAAGAATTGTTTGTCTTAGCAACCTTGTCAAGTAAAATTCGGGCCTCCTCTTGAGATTTAGTCATAAATGAATCATCCGCGACTGCATCCAACATTTGCCTACTCACACCCAATCCGATATAGAAAGCTTGATACACCACCCACTCTGGGAGGCCATAATTAGGACAACTCCTTATGATAGCTTTGAACTGCTCCCATGTCTCATAGATAGATTCAAATTCAAGTTGAGCAAAAGTCATGATGTCATTCTTAATTTGAACCACCTTGGAAGGAGGAAAAGATTTACTCAAAAATTGCTTCAACAACTCCTCCCAAGTGCCAATAGAATTTGGAGGCAACGACATCAACCAAGCCTTGGCTTTGTCCCTCAAAGAGAAGGGAAATAATCTCAGCAAAATAGCATCCTGCAAAGCTCCATTGATATCAAAAGTAGTGCAAATGTGCAAGAAGGATGAAAGGTGTATGTTTGGCTCTTTGTGAGGAAGACCATAGAAGACCACCGAATTGGAGATTATGTTTATGATCGCCAGCTTGATTTCAAAGTGTGTAGTATTGATTGGGGGATGCTGAATACTAGAGGGAGTGGTATCCCAAGTAGGCCTAGCACACTCTTCCAAAGAGCGGGGGTCATTTTGCCTTGGAGGCCCATCCACCTCGTTAGCCTTGTTCCCACCATTAGCATTTCTATTGCCATTCAAGCCTCCACCTCTAATGGGCTCAACACCATTGTAACCTTGCGACAAGTTATCCCTCATGCATTCCAATAGATTATTTGGTTGTTCCCGTCTAAGTTGGCAAAGAATTCTCTCAATCTCTGGATCTAGAGTTGCTAAATCCAAGCTAAGAGTCCTTCTCCCAAAACTCATACAAGAGAAGAAGAATCACCTAAAAGAAAGACAAGAAAGTAAAATCCAAATTAGCACAATAATTAACGTAAGTCAATAAGAACAAAAATTACCTCAATCCCCGGCAACGGCGCCAAAAACTTGTTGGTGCAAATTCACAAATATACGAAATCGCACAAGTAATAAAGAGAGTAGAGTATCGTCCCACAGAGATTTTGACAATTTAATTCTATATCAATCAAAACTACAATTGTACTAAAGTGGAGAAGCGAATTGGTTTTGATTTGATTTGTTCTAAACTAAATCAAATATTAAAAAGTGATTAACAACTAAATTAAGCAAGTAAGCAAGAACAAGATTGAACTCAATAATGAAAAGTACTAGGGTAACTAATTTCATCGTCCCTTATCCGATTCAACTCCCTTGGCTCTTTAATCTCCTAAATAACGTCCTCATTATTGACAATCGGTCTCCCTATCCTATTAGATGCTCCATTACTGGTTACACCAAAAGTGCATCTATCCCTAACCCCTGTTATTCCTAACAATCGGGTTCAAGAGACAAAGATCCATTAAGATTTGTGGATTAATCGTGTCGTGATTGCATGGGTCATGCCTTTATATTTCTATAGTTCATGCAACCTATGATGTCTATGGTAAAAGGCAAATCCTAGATATCTTGATCGATCGGGATTTGGCTTTTACCATAGAAATTGAGCTTTACATGGCCCAATCGAGCGGGCTCCAATTCCGATCGATAAGGATTTGGCTCTGTCTCTAAAAGTGACTGATTCTGACTCGATTTTGCTCCGTTTCTACAATGCATGCCTCGAACACCTAAAATGTGCACAAATGAAATACATGGGCAATATCAATCTCAATTCACTCAAAAAAACAAGAAAATGCATGTAAAGGGATACCTAATAGATGTATATTCTAAGCACAACAGACACCAAGTAGTAATTTTCGAGAGTCCAGAGTCGAATCTACAGGGAAACAAATGTAATTTTGGTGGATGAATACAAATAATTAACAAGTAAAGATAATCACAAAGAATAATAAATATATTGTTGAAAAGTAAAAAGAGGGGCTGAATGAGTTGGTAGCATGAAAGATTATATCGAAACTAAAACAAGATTTATGAAAACAATTAAGTAAAAAGCTCTAGCCTCTAATCTATCTCGATGGATGTTCAATTCTCATATTCAAGGTAATATTGCAAATATACACAACCATGCATAGTGAAATTGTGTGATATCAAACAACCATACAAGTGCAACGGAAATTGGGCATGACGACTTCTATACAAATATGAAGGTCATCGAGTTCATTGATCTATGATGAAAGCTTAGATGTAGATCATCTATTCTTATGCATTAATATTCCTAACAAGGCTCGACTTTGCTAGCACCCCAATTCCACACTCAAAGACCAATTCACCATAACTCTACCATACTTATTTCATAAATTTCATGAAAACCAATAATGAACTCATACAATCGATAACTATACAATTAGCTCAAACAATTAGGGAAATCATGCATTGGGTGTTTAAAACTTCCATACAAACATACCAAATTTCTAGACTATCGATGAATGCTTAGAACACAACACACCATTATGAATTAATGTTCCCCCTGGAGCTTAGCTTGGTTGTGGAACTAGATTCACACTCCAAATCTATCCATCACAATATAATATGCTCATTTAAATATATCCAACGCATAACTATCACAAAATCACAAGAGATAAATCGAAACTACGGCTTTATGAACACATATACCTTGAGCAATCAAACATCACATCCACTCTTTGAGATTATAAACTAAAAGATAGAACTTGTCACTCATGATTGTTGTGATAAACATTAAAATTATTTTCATCTAAATAAATGTTTACACAAATTCAATGAAAAGAATTAAGAAACACACAGAAATCTAGAGAGAGAAATTAACATAAAACTACTCCTACAACTATGGTGGTTAATGGAATGTAAGCGAAAAAACCCTTAGATTAGGGTTTTAACCTCTTGCCTATAGTAAAAAATACCTATCTACTCTTACAAAGTCATCCCCCATTAGTTATAATTGTTAAATGCTCAAAAACCCAACTTGAAATCTATTTTCGGAGTGTAGCTCGCGAACATCTGAGGTGTCCGAACGGATTTGAATTTGTCTCAATTGCAACATTTTACTCATGTCCAGATGGTACTATTCATCTATTGATGAAACTATTCACAGCACTGTAAAGTCTCTAAAATATCCAATTTAGATCCATTTCCTACGAAATTAAAGGGAAACACTTGTAAGTGATAAGCTTGATTATTGGTTTTGCGCCAGCTAACAACCTTGCCTCCATCGTATTCGCACTTTCATCCAGTTGTCTCTCGAATCTTTTGAATTCTAGGGTTTTTTTTTGTGAAGACACAAAGTTCCTCTTTGCTGCTGTCAAGACGCAACATTTTGGAATGGTTAATGTTTGACATCTTTTAGTAATATGTTGCGTGTAATACCCCAACATTTAAAACGAATTAAAGTGAAATTTTCAATAAGGGTTAAATTGAATGTACAAATTGTTAAGAGGTTAAAATTAGTATTTAGAAGAAATTAGGGTAATTGGAATATATATATATATATATATATAATCATGATTGACAAATATTACTCAACCGAAAGTGTGATGTAGTTTAAAATAATAATAATAATAAAAAAATATGCCACTTTCGGTGAAAAGACAAATATAATACAAATAAAAGAAAAATAAAGAAAAAGAAAGGAAGAAGAATCGAAGAAAACAAAAGTGAACTGTGCTCTCCTTTAGCTCTCTCCCTGCGACGCTTAGCCAAGAATGGCAACTTCATCGTCCGTTCACCAAACGAGATGCCGTTACCACCAAAATAAAGCTTGGACTTCCAGGAGCAAAACCCAATGAGTCTCAGCAAGTTTCGTCGACTGTAGCCACCAGAATCGAGTTTGGAAACTCACGGCAACCACAAGGTAAAAGTGGTCGATCCGGCCAACTCTGGCCACCATTCAGCTCGTCGTCACCACCATTCAACTCACCGGATTGAGGAGCACTTAGGCCAACTAATTTTCGGGTGAAACAAACCCCGGATGCCGGAGATTCGAGTTTGACCCGAAATGGGTCAATTTGACCCGGTTTTGATCCGGCTGGAATTTCATTTTCCGACGACCCCGAAGTTCTATTTTAACTTGTTTCGTTGTTCTGAACGTGTTGGCGATGTTTTTGGATCCATACAGAATAGCGTTGGAGCATCTTGGCAATTTCGTCTTAAATATGCATATATGTATGGTATACATGGAGGTATAATACGAAACTAGAATATAGTTTTTCATTAATTAGAGAATATAATATTAATTGAATGAATATTTTATATAGATATTGATAATACATAGAGATTTATAAAAATGTATTATTATTAAATAAGTTTATTGAATTTAGAATAGTTGATCGAGATTTCATGGAATCTTTGACTCGTCATACCAGTTTGTATGGTTGACGTTGGATCGCTGAATCACAATCATAATAATCACGACAATGATACGAACACAACCATACCCACGGTGGTGCCATTGGTGGTTGTCGAATGAATAGTATGAATAGTGACCGAGTTGGTGATCGGGTTGCATGCATGCAACTCAATGAAATATGTTAGTGATATTTTTTAATTTTAATCAAGGGTAATTTGGTAATATTGATAAAGGGGAAAATTGGTAATTTCACCTCCAAGGGTAAAATGGCAAGTTCATTTTCAAGGGTAAAAGGATAATGTGGATTTGTACAAATTGTGATTGATTATTAATCAGTATGAAATTGGTATATTGGTATAGGTGATCGAGGAGTTGGACTTGAGGCTGTAGACGGTTAATTATTTTGTGTACCGCTATCGAGGTAGGGGTTTCCTTACTCTTGCATGTGACTTTAGAGTTCCGGTTTTACGGACTCTGGTGATATTATGGTTTTGTCAGTTTCCGGGGGTGGAAATACGACCTGTTTGTATGTTGATTTATATTCTCTGTTATATATATATATAACTGTTGGTATGTTTTCTGAGAGTGAGGTGATTGGAGGTGTTGGATGTGGATGTGGATGTGGATGTGGATTGTAGGCCCATATAGGCGCCTAAATGATCGGATATGGATTTCTGATGGATGATATATATATATATATACATATACAGACCGGATATATATCGGTGGACCGTCTGAGATGGGGTGCATCACAGGGGACGCCCTCTGGTGTAGGCTATGCTATCGGGATACCCGATCCTCATCCAGTTTCGGTGTGGACCTGGACTGGGAGACACCCTACGGGGATTAGGGTGGGTCCAGGGGTGTGATGGATTGTTGGAGATTGATGTGGTGATTACAGTGTTGGATAGCCTTATCGGCTACCATTTCACTTGATTGGATTGGTGTATGGATTTCTGGAGACCAGTGTGGGTGGTTCCAGTGTTGCTTAGCCTTATCGGCTATTGTGCTATTTGGTTGACTTACTGATGGATGTATATTTCCTGTATTGCATACTATGCATTTCATTTCTGGATTTATCATTATTATTTATGGATATTGGCGTTTCCTCTCTACGCCCTACTGAGCTTTGTGGCTCACCCCTCTTCTTTATCCCCTTTCAGGTGAGTTGGATGTAGGTGATGGCGGTCAGCGGCGGGATGCGTGAGCTGGTGTGTGGGAACCTTTTGTATTGTATTTGTATATTTTATTACTGGGTTTGATATCGGGTAGATATATTTTATTATTCCGCTGATGTATTCATACTCCGGTATTTCAAGTGATTTAGGTGGTGGTATGTATGGTATTTTGGGTTCAGTACTGATTATTATACATTGTGGGAGCTAGTATGATTATTATTATTACAATTTATTTTATTGAGTTTAATTGTATGAGTTGGGATCAGGTTCGGCGGACGGGGTGTCCCCTGCCGGTCACGTTCCTGTGGTATAGGTACACTTCGGTATACCTTAGGAGAGAGGGGCGTGACATTGCGTTTTTGTTCACGGGCTTTATTCAGCTCTTCTATTTGAATATTTGTTCTTTTATTTATTTATCTTTCTTTATGAGGTCATTCTATTATGAACGTTTAGACCAATCTAATCTCTGTACATATATAAGCCAATATGGCAGTTAGTTTCTTCGAGTTGAATGAACAAGTTTGATTCAGCTTTCTTCTCTGTCCATCTTCTTCTATTCTTCATTGTTCTTGATCTTGATATTCATGTTGTAATCTGCAAACACAAGATATACATAAATTATTTCATGGTATCGGAACGAATCGATCCCCAAGATATTCAAGTCACAAATACAACCATGGTGAATACAACACTCTTAGAAGTTGCGAACTACATGAGACAAACCTCAACTTTCTCTCAAACTGGTACATTTGCACGAGGTCTGATTCAAATGGTTAAATGTACCAGAACCATCAACTTTTTCTCAAGCTGACACAAAAGTATCAAGTCCAATTCAAACTGGTTAGCAAACACCAGGACTATCAAATTCATTGTCTCAAGCTAAGCTTCTCATACCATCTACAGTACTTCGAAGTTCCGTTTCTATACCTCCATTTATCCCATCAATAGCTGCACCTATATTGTCAACTCCTCCATCCTTTCCTACCATACAAAATTTTCCTTATACATCTGTCAACACTGGTCAAAAGGCTTTGTTCTGTAACTATTGTAAAAAAAGACAATCATATGATTGACAAGTGCTATAAACTACATGGAAAATCTAAACAATCCACACAAGAGGCAAAGACGGAATTATAACAACAAATGCTACACAATAAATCAAGTAACTAAGAGTAGTAATCAAGAGAATGAAATTGCCATCTCAGTGAGTGGATCTTATTAGTGACCAGTGCAAACAAATCATTAAAATTCTCATGACAAATGTCCACAATACAAATGCTGTATCAGAAGGTCAATACCATGCTACTGCAGCTTTAGTGGTAGGTAACATCCTTCCTAAATCTTCTCAAAATGTCTCTAAGTGGATCATAGACAGTGGTGCATCAGATCATATGTCATCAATCATTATTTCATACATCACATCCCATTACCCATTCATATGTCACTCTACCCAATGGAGACAAACATACCATCACATATATAGGAAAAGTTAAAAACATACCATCACATATATAGGAAAAGTTAAACTCACAGAACAAATCATGTTCATAGGTGTCCCATGTGTACCAACATTCACATACAATATGTTATCCATTAGCAAATTAACTGAAAACATTTGAAAGGAAGAAACTAGAACATATATCAAAGGTTTTATCACCTATGTAAGAACACAATTTTATAAGAGAGTCAAAGTAGTGACGATAGATAATGGGAAAGAATTCTTAATGGGAGATTTTTACATGAATGAAGGCGTAATTTATCAAAAGACATGTCCGTACACACCACAACCAAATGATGTGCTAGAAAGAAAACATCAACATATTTTAAACATCGCAAGAACCATAAGAATTCATAGTGGTTTATCTAAAATTTTTTTTCCTATTGCATCCAAACAATTGTATACCTCATAAATATGATTCCTACAAGAGTCCTAGATAAACAAACACCTAGAGTTTTTGGATGTTACTGCCTTTCTAAAAATCAAAGACCAGTATCAAAATTTGATCCAAAGGCCGTCCCTTACATTTTTTTAGGATATCCTTTTCGGACAAAAGGATATAGACTACTAAACTTGTAGACTCAAGAGGTATTCACTTCCAGAAACGTATACTTTCAGGAAATATAATTTCCTTTCAATACAACTCAAAATAATTTACTCGAGCAAGCAAATCAAAATATACAGCTCAACACACAAATAATTCATCACACAAATCCATCAATATCTCATAAAAGAATTAGAAAAGCTCCTGAATTTTCACTTGTATTTTTTGACTCCTTTTTTTTTGATAAAGCAACAATATATTCAAACAACTAAAACAGTACAAGAAAATAAAACAGGGCATCGAAAACAGATGGCCTGAGAATATGCAAGAACCAAAACAAAAAATTACAAACTAGATAAGCATCCACTTGATGTCCATAAATATTTTAAAGCAGAAAACATGAACTCAAGATATCTTCCAATTTATATTTTCAGCCCCAGTGGTCTAGTTCTGGGACTTTGCCATGTATCTGATGTATGATGCGTCCATGCGTCCATGCGATTGTGCTTATAATCACCTTGCCATCTGATGACAGCATGTACTGGTACCACCTGGTTGTGATCCTAAACAAGTGAGAGAGGACCAATTGTGCTAGCATCAAGAGCACATAGAAAGACACAGAAAAAAAAGAAACCAAAAAAAAAAAAAAAAAAAAAAAAAAAAAAACAAAGTGTTTAGAACAACACAAATACACATACCCAGTGTTTAGACCAGAAGACACACTCACCCAACAACACATATCCCCAGACACACAGTGTTTAACCCACAAAACACACGCACCCAGTGTTTGTAACCCCAAAATACACCCAACGTATTGATCAGAACACACAGAGAAAGAGATAACACACACCCCCCCAATCCCCAGTGTTTTTAGAACCATCTCACATAATCAGATGAGCGCCTGACTCCTTCTCTTGCTAGCAGATCAGCCATAGCATTTCTTTCTCGCCGAATATGATGTACCTGGAAATTTTTTAACTGCAATTTTGCAATGCTGATTGCGTTCATTGATTGTTCAAGTCGCCAAGGTGTGACTCCATTTTTTGAGACCCATTTGAAAGCATTTTGAGAGTCTGTTTCCAGAATGATCCCTACATGTGAGGGCAAAACCGACAATGTAGATAACTCCAGAGCTTTTCTAATAGCTCTCAACTCTGCTTCATTTGATTCACAAATTCCAATGTGGCAAGAGAAAAAGCATATTATCGAGCCATACTCACTTCTCAGCACACCACCAATCCCTGACCTTCCCGGCTTACCCAATGAGGATCCATCTACATTCCATTTTAACCAGCCCTGGCTTGGGGGATTCCACATCAGTGCTTTGGATGGTCTTTTAGACCTTGTATTTGTCCAGAATTTTATACACTCCGGGGACTGAGCCAGCTGAAAACTTTGATAAGGGAAATGAGGCACTATGTAAGTAGCCCAGTATTTCAATCGAACAAAAATTAAATGATATATATCCAGCCAATTGACATCCTTTCCTTCAAAAATCAGCTCATTTCTTGCCTTCCAAATAGACCACACAACCACATAGAACAATAAGCACCATATTTTCCTCTGTGTGCTCCCTTGTGAAACCATAGACTCCCATTGTTCAAACATGTTATTAATATCAGCAGAGGGACACCAGCAGAAACCCCACCATTTCATAATGCGATACCATACCGATAGAGGTCCAGCACATTGGCAAAATAAATGATCAACAGATTCAATTTCAGTAGCACAAAACGGACACAAGTTTTCCGAGTCATGTAATATACCCTTCCTAGTAAGGGAATCCCTCGTTTGGAGTTTCTTCTGGACTAGAATCCATACAAAAATCTCTACTTTTGGTGGGGCCAAATTTTTCCAAACAATAGTAGTATTAGGAAGGTTGTCAGTTGGCATACTTTGTAGCAAGACATCTAACAGCTTGTGGTAAGCTGACTTTACATTGAAATCTCCATTACAACTAAATTTCCAGATTCTCCTATCAATCCTGGCAGGACTTAAAATATATGAGGATAGACCTTGCATCATTTCATTCACAAGAGATTCCTCCCAGTGAAAGAGTCTCCTTCTCCATACAAAGTTCCATTCCCATTTATAATTCACCCAAATTCCCATATTCACAATCTTCTCACTGCGTTGAAGAGAAATATTATATAACCGTGGAAACAACTCCTTGAGGGATCTGTCAGTCAACCAAGTATCATGCCAAAACAAAGTTTTCATCCCATTCCCCACTATAATACCAATGCCGTCTGTATACAATGAACAAGAAGCCAAAGATTGCATATTCTTCCACAAAGGCGAGGCTGATTGAGAAGTGGGAATATCATTAGAATGAACAGCCAAACTGGTACCATATTTCTCCAGAATAACCTTTCTCCATAGGCTATTTTCCTCACTAACATAGCGCCATATCCACTTGAAAAGAAGGGCTTTATTTTTTAGGGTAATATCAGCAATGCCCAAACCACCTTTTGACTTTGGCTTCCAAACCTGCTCCCATTTTACACAGTGGATCCTTTTCTTTTCTTCAGTTCCCCCCCACAAAAAATTCCTCTGTAGAGATTCTAACTTTTTAGCGACCGATGATGGAATTTTGAATATGGACATGTAATAAATTGGGAGGTTTGATAGTGCAGATTTGATCAACGTCAATCTGCCCCCAATCGATAGTTGCTTGCCTTTCCAGCTTGCAAGTCTACGCTGGAACTTTTCTACTATCGGTTTCCATGATCTGGATAGCTTGAGGTTTGCCCCTAGAGGCATTCCAAGATATTTAATTGGCAGCGATTCTGCTCTACAATGATGAGTGGCAGCCAAATCTTCTAGCCATGATTTACATTTGCCTATCCCCACGATGGAACTTTTATGGAAATTTACTTTTAGCCCAGAAATTACTTGGAAACATCTCAGGATTCTCTTCACTGCTTGAAGATATTTTTCTTTGGCTTTGTAGAATACAAGAGTGTCATCAGCATATTGGATGTGAGAGATACTGAGCCTATGCTTTTGAACCACTACACCTTTAAGCAAGCCAACCTCTTCTGCTTTCAAGAACAACTGGTGTAGACCTTCAGCTGCGATGTTGAACAAGAAGGGAGATAAGGGATCGCCCTGCCTGATTCCTTTGTGCATTTCAAAGACTGGTGATGGTGACCCATTCACTAAAACAGATACACTGGCAGAGGTAATACATTCAGTGATCCATTTTCGCCATCTCTCTCCAAAGCCCATCGCTTCCATTACATGATTTATGTAATCCCATTTCACAGAATCAAAAGCTTTTTCAAAATCCAGTTTAATCAGTAGACTTTTCTTCTTCTTCCTCTTCAACAGATGTACCAATTCATTTGCAATTAAAATGCTATCTAGGATTTGTCTTCCTTTAATGAAAGCTGTTTGTGAATCACTAATCACCGTAGGAAGGACTGCTTTTAGCCTTGAAGCTAGAGATTTGGAGATTATTTTGTAGAGGCTGTTTACTAGACTGATTGGTCTGAAGTCTGCGAGCTTGCATGAACCTTGAATTTTTGGAATCAAGGTTATAAAAGAAGAGTTAATACCTTGTGGCATAGAACCTGTTGAGAAGAAATTATGAACCATTCCATATACATCATTCTCTATAATAGGCCAGGCTCTCTTTATAAAAGTGAAATTATAACCATCTGGTCCAGGTGCCTTGGAACCTTCACAACTCCATACTGCTGCTTTAACTTCTTCAAGTGAGATGGAGCATTCAAGATTTTGGGCTTCAGCCATTGAGATGTTCTTGAATTGTAGGCCCGACCAAGGTAGATTTAGTTGTGAGTCATTTTGAAACAAGTTTGAGTAATGCCTAGCTACCTCTGCCTTAATTTGATAAGGATCCGTAATCAACCTCCCGTTAATATTAAGGCATGATAACTGATTTAACCTCCCTCTTATGCTCGCTGCTGTATGAAAAAATCTTGTATTTCTATCACCCTCCATTAGCCACTGTACTCTTGATTTCTGTTTCCACAAGGATTCTGATTTCCTGTATTCTCTCCACAAAGTGGACTTCACTTCTAATGCTTCATTCAGTTCTGAGTCTGAGAGAACTCTCTGATCTGCCAATAAGTCCCATTGATCCACCTTTGCCTCCAGAGATTTCAGTTTATTTTCTATATTTCCAAATACTTCTCTATTCCAGATTTTTAACAATTGTTGTAACGCCGAGAATTTCTTTATCAGTGGTACATCTCTATCATAGTGTCTAGAGATTTCCTGCCAGAACACTTGTATATAAGTGTAGAAACCAGTATGCTGCCACCAACAATCCAAAACTCTAAAGGGTCGTGGTCCCCAATTGGTTTTTGCAGACTCCAAAAGTAATGGTGAGTGATCTGAGACACCTCTAGCTAACCCCCATAATTTCAAGTTTGGTAAGGCTGAGAACCATTCCGCTGAAGCAAAACTTCGATCTATTTTGCTTCTGCTTCTGCGGTTTTGCCACGTGAAAGACCTACCCAGTAGAGGCAACTCTATAAGGCTTGCATAATTAATAAAGGATTTTAGAGCTCTCATACCTCTGGTGATCGTACTTTGTCCCATTCTATCATGCATCTCAATTATTTCATTGAAATCCCCTATGAGTAGCCATGGAGAGGCTAAGTGCATGTTATGAGAAAGGAGTTCTTCCCAAAGATGCAGCCTTGATGCTTCGTCATTGGGCCCATAGACAGCTGTGATACAACCCGAGAATTCATTCTGAAATATTTTGACATCCAAGGACAGCCAACGAGCGCCTTTAACCACATCAGATACTTGCAGAGTGAAGGGATTCCAAATCACCAAAATTCCTCCTGAAGCCCCTATTGATGGTATTGCACTCCACTCGTATGGAGAAGACCCCCAACAACTTCTTACATGAGATTCTAAAACAAAATCCAGCTTGGTTTCAAGGACTATCACTAGATCCATCTTCTTTGATTGTACCCAATGTCGGACTGCCCTTTTTTTCAACAATCTTCCCAAACCTCGTATGTTCCAAGAAAAGATAGAAATCATAAGTAAAAAATAGACACCTATGCTTGACGTTAATGGGGACTACTCAAACTGCACCCTTTGCACCTTGCCTTGAAGAACTTTCCAGAAATTCTGTGGTAATTATTTCTTCCAGTTTCCTTCACAGCTGTGCTTCATTTTGTGGGGTTGATAAACCTAACCCCTTCCACACATCCAGTGTTGCCTGTACTTCCCCATTGAGATTGTAGTAAGATGATGATGCTTCCCTATTTATCAACTGGGCACTTTCACCTATTTCAGCTCTGGTCATTTTATTTAGACTCTTGCTTTCCATCCGTTTAGCTTTTCTCTTCCTCATCTCCTCTTCAGTTACCCTTTTACACTGCTCTAATAGAATTTGCTTCAGAACCACCCTTCGTGATTGCTCTTTGCTCTTCCCTTTTCTCCGTCTGACTGGTGCTGATTCAGGATTGACATGCTCAAAACCAGGCGGAATGCTAACATCTGAACCTGATTCCTGGTCAGTGAGGGTTAAACTTTGACTGTTATCTTCTTGAGATTGAGAAGGCTCATTTGCTTGAATCTCCGTTGGACTAATTCCCACAATGCTGACCGGGCTATTGCTGATGCTTATTATCTGATCATTTACTTCTGTGGCTAAGAAAAATTCACCTTCACATTGGACTGCCTCTGCAACTTTATATTGGCCCAGGACTGATTGAGGCACAATCTGTGGCAATTCAATTTCCCCTTGCAAACCGACATCTAATGCTTTCTCAACCTCGCTCTCCACCGCCGTGACCGAAACTGAGTTGCGACATTCTTCATCTACACTTGTCTCTGGGCACTTCCTCCTTTGTTCAGTCATATCATCACTTACTACCATGGGAATTGTTGGTTGTTTGACAATTGGCATAGCAAATAAGTTTTGATTTGGTTCCTCAACAACTTTTACCGTGAATACCTCTTCTCCAATTGTGATATTAACAGAACTAATGATGACATCTTTCTCTGTTGTTGAAATCAATACCCTAGCCACGTCTAGACGATGTTTATAGAGAGATTCCTCACTGGTGGTTATATGCTCTCCCCATAAATTTCCCATCCTAGCAAAAGTCTCATTATTCCAGATGTGAAGTGGTATGCCCGAAAATCTGAGCCATGCAAAGCGTTGAGTTGAGGTTGCTGATGGGTGCCATTCCTTTATTAGTCTGAACCATTCACCAAGCCACTCTCCAACCTCAAGTGTCTGTTCCATAGCTTCCCTTGAACTGAAAGTTAGCAGAACTTGATGGCCACCCATAGGGCGCGCTTCAATAATAGTATCCTGATGCATCAGGGTCTCCTCAAGCTTCAACAGGCATTCAAAATTGTGCAAGTATCCAACTGCAGACCTTGCAAGCCAATTCTCCACTTCTGCCAGTGGTTCAATAGCTAGCTCCTGGGTATTTCCCCTCCCATCTTTGCTCGGGAACCTGCCAACATTTGCAATGAGGGGAGGCCATTGATCTCCTCTAAGAACTTCCGCATATGGTCTGTGGTCAATGTTTTTTCTTACAAAAGTCCTTCTTCGTTTGATTTTCTGTGGTTGTGTCACTTCTGCTTGTTGAGGTTTTCCAAACTTCGCAAATTTTGCTCTTACCTTAAAGCTTCCAAACCAGGTTTCTTTTATATCATTTAACAGTTGCATATCTTCTCCTCCTTTAAATCTTAGAAAACCAAATCTGCATCCTTTTTTGCTTAGCCGCGCCGAGATATACACATCCTGTAAGACTCCAAACTTGCTGAAAACTCGCCTGGCTACATCGACGTTTACACGTTCTGGGAAGTTCTCAAAATATATATTACAGTTGGTGTGATTTTGTAGTTGGGAGCCGAGGTTCAGAGTGGAAGTACTGGTCTGATTTGTAGAGGTACTAGGCGGGGGGTTGAGGGTGTGATGGGGTGGTGGGGCAGGTTGGATAGAAAGGTCCGTGAAGAGAGATGGTGGTTGATGGTACTGTTCTGAATCTTTCCGCCAAGGGTCGATCTGTGGGTTGAAAGTGAGGGTTCTTTGAGAACTTGGTAATCCAGGTGAGAGGGGTGAGATGGGCGAGAGGTTTGGGTGGAAAGCTGGTGGAGGTGGTGTTTGAGATAGGAATTTGCGTGGGTCTCTGCTAGGATCTCTCTTAAAGAAACCCGGCGGGAATGAAAGTGGTGGTGCTGGTGCTGGTGCTGGTGGTGGGGGTGGTGGCGGTCGAGGTTGGCAGAAAAGATTCATGGCGGACTCTCCTTTTGGTGACTATTCTTAACCAGGAAATCTAAGAGGGCGGAAAAAAAACTTACCTCAAATGTATGGATCTGGGATTGATTATGGAATCGAGCATAGAGAACCCAATCATATTCTAAATCATGGTTCTAACTCCTCCGTATTGAATCAGCAGGCCGGATCTCTGGCTGAAGTATCTAGGGTGTTCATCCTTTCAGGAAAAAAAGGTTCCATTTCCATGGATCTATATGCCTAGTCCCCGAGAGCCACCTTCTTGGCTGTGATTTCCATACACAGTAGTTTGATGAGTTGGGATTCTGAGTTTTGGGGGGTGGCAAGTTGGAGGTAGAGGACGGAGAGATCGCCTGCGCTTTACAATATAATTATCAATTTTTGTATTTTTTGACTCCTATTTCTAAAAACCAGCAAACTTCTAGGTATAGCTTGGCCATAATAGCTCCAAACTGGTGTGTAGCTATAGAAATTGAAATGAAAGCTTTAGAGGCTAGCCAAACATGGGAATTGACTACTTTACCTAAGAATAGAAAATCTATAGGGTGCGAAAGGATTTATGAAATAAAATATAACTCTAATGGCACAATTGAGAGGGATAAGACAAGAGTTGTTGCCCAAAAATTCAATCAAATCAAGGGGTTTGATTACGAGGAGACATTCTGAGCAGTAGTCAAAATCACTACTGTGAGAATTTTCCTTGCCTTGCCCGCAATGAACAAATGGGAAATTCAACATTTAGATGTGCATTATGCATTTCTAAATGGAGATTTAGAGGAAGATGTTTACATGAAAGTCCCTTCTAGACATGCTAACAAGAACACAAATTTAGTATGCAAACTAAAAAAAGGTCTTATGTATGGCTTAAAACAAGCCGAGCCTTTAGACAGTGGAACCAAAAATGCATAAAAGCATTACTTGATTTTGGTTTTCAATAGACCAAATCGGACTACTCATTATTTATATATAATTAAATGGGAGACATAATTATATTACTACCTTATGTCGATGATATGGCATTGAGAGGTAATAAGATACATTTAATCAACAAATTCAAAACTTACATAGCATCATGTTTTAAAATTAAGGATTTAGGCCTTCCAAAATATTTTTTAGGCTTAGAAATTCACAGATCAAATTCAGGCTTACCCATTTGCCAAAGAAAATATGCCATAGATCTTTTAAAATATTAAAATCTCATAGACTGTAAACGTAGCTGTTCACCAATTGATACAAATACTAAACTATCTAGCCATCAAGGAAAATTTTTAGATGACCCTTTAAGATATGGAAGTCTAATAGGAAGGCTTATGTATCTTATCATAACCCGACCAGATATAACTTATTAAGTAAATACTCTCAACCAATCTATGCAAAAAAAACCCCACAGACATACATTTCACTGCTACTAACATGATTTTGAGATATATCAAAGCAACTATTGGACATGACTTATTCTATCCTGGAACTAATGATTTTCAGGTTAAAACATTTTGTGATTCTGACTGGGAACCATGCATAGATACTAGAAGATCATTAATAGGGCATTGCATAAAATTGGGTGAAGCTCTAGTGGCTTGAAAATCAGAGAAGCAAAAAACAGTATCAAGATCTTCTGTCGAAGCAGAATACAGAGCCATGGCAGCTACAATTAGTGAATTGGCGTGGATTAACAACATTTTCAAAGAAACTCAGATCACTCATGTCTACCCTATAACTCTTCATTGCGACAACCAAGCAACAATTCAAATAGGTTCTAATCTAGTGTTTCATGAACGCACAAAATACAAAGAATTATACATGCATTACACATGAGAGAAAGTTCAACAAGGCTTGATTAGACTATCTCACCTCAGGTCTGAAGATCAGCTGACGGATCTCTTTACTAAACCTCTTGCTGAAAGCCGAATCAATCTTCTTTTATCCAAGCTGACCATGATTCAATACCATGCTCGGCTTGTGGGGGTGACAAGTGTTGGTGCAGCAGTACAAAATAATACAAAAATACAAAAATGGAAATCAACTATAGTGGACTGAGGCATGTGTATCTCGCTCTCTTCATGGAGATTAGAGCCCTCTGCAATTCTTGATTCAAAATAGGTGCACCAGGTTTCTGTTGGCTCGACTCCTCTAGGATACAACAGACCGACTCAGTCATATAGCTAACTCAGACCTGCACTGGATGGTTAGCTCGAAGCCCCACAAAGAACACCTTTTTCTCTACCTAGAGAATATTAGAGAGAGACTTTCTTAGAGAGAAGAGAGCTTGTGAGAAGTGTTTAGAGAGTGTTGGGAGAGGAGTTTATATATGTGGGCTAGGAGTTAATATCTTCATTAGTCACATAGGTTACAATTAATAGGCAAGTTTTTAAGTAAGGTAATAAATAAACTGATTTGTTACTAAATCATAAAAGATTTAATCTCTTTTAATTTAAAATAAAGTCAACAATCCCCTACCTATTATAAATAAATGAAAAAAGAATATTCCCGAGCATAGAGGACCATAATGTCTCATGAAGGAGTGCTTTGCATTGAACTTCCACTTAGTGAACTAGCAACCTTTACTCCAGAGCCAATAGTAGTCTCGAACTTGAACTATGACTGCTTTGAGGAAATAAAGTGTCATCGACCACACATGACAGTCCAAGTGTAAACATAGGCTTCCACAGCCAGCACATTACGGCCATGTGCTGATCCCAGTATTTATAAGTGTTATTTGAGAATTCACCCAAATTCTATTAAGAGCGGCCCCACTCCCACACTTATATAAGTAAATTCTGTCAAGGGTGTTCCTGTACACCAATCACCCCACTCATACGAGCTACATATATTCATTAAGAGTTTTAGAAAACTCAACCTCCAAACAGTACAGGATAATGCACACACATCATAGGGATGAAAGAAATAATCGTGCATTGTCAACCACCTTATGATTCGTTCTTCCCATTGAACCCAGTTACAGAATCTCTGGCCCCTGGGTTGGGTATCCTCATATGTGGGTCATGACTCAATAGTCTTTAAACCCATCCCCCTTGATAGACTCTAGACCCTATCTCTTGTCAAGCCCTTTGTTAGTGGATCTATAAGATTATCACATGATTTCACATAATTCACATTAATAACACCATCACACATATACGACCTTACAGTACTGTGTTTTCTTCTAATAGGTCCAAACTTCCCATTGTAATAACGTTTCTTTATTCTCCCAATAGTTGTAGTGCTATCACAATATATAAGAATCGATAGAACCGGTTTCTCCCACATAGGATTTCTTGTAAGAAATCCCTTAACTAACTAGCTTCCTCACTAGCAGAGCTTAAAGCTATAAGCTCTGTCTCCATAGTAGAGTTAGCTATAATGGTTTGTTTCTTAAATTTCCAACACAGAGCACCACCACCCAAAGTAAAAACATAACTAGTGACAGAGAGAGAATCACCAGATAAGGTATTCCAATCAGTATCAGAAAAACCTTCAAGCACAGTAGGATATTTTTTATATAGCAAGCCATAGTTTTTTGTACCAGATAAATATTTCATAACACGCTCAATGACAAACCAATGTTTTTTTTACTAGGTATGCTAGTACACCTACTGAGTACTCCAACAATATATGCAATATCAGGTCCAGTACAATTAGTCGCAAAACGTAAACTACCAATTATACTAGCATATCCCTTTTGATCAATTATCTCATCATTATTCTCAACAAGAAATAAATGCACACTAGGATCAAAAGGAGTTGCAACATGCTTACAATCATGAAAACCATATTTATTCAAGATTTTCTCAATGTAATGTGACTGATCCTCATGAAGATCTTTCATATCAAAATGGCTACTAAGCATATTTTTAGTCTCACGAATAACATGCAAATTAGAGCCAAAGATCAACATATCATCAACATATAGGCTAACTAAGACATGCATATTATCATATGACTTATAATAAACACACTTGTCACATTCATTTGTCTTAAAGCCATCCTCCAACATGCAGGAATCGAATTTTTCATGCCATTGTTTTGGTGCTTGTTTTAAGCCATAAGGGGATTTTTGTAAGCTTATACACTTTGCTTTCTTGTCTTAGGACTACAAAGCTTTCAGGTTGATTCATATAAATCTCCTCATCTAGTTATCCATTTAAAAAAACAGTTTTAACATCCATTTGATGAATCTCCAAGTTAAAAATTGATGCAATAGCAATTAAAAATTAATGGATGAAACTCTAGTAACCGGAGAAAAAATGTCGAAAAAATCAAGATCTGCTTTTTGTTTAAAACCGTTCACAATTAACCTTGCTTTATATTTATCAATAGAACCATCCGGTGGTAAATCAACTAATTTTTAAGTATTGTTTGAAAATAGTGACTCCATCTCATCATTTATAGGCTCCCTCCAAAAAATAGCGTCAGGTGATGCCAATGCTTCTTTAAATTAATGGGAGTATCCTCAATATTAATAACATAAAAATCATCACCAAAATCTTTTTCAACTCTAGCTCTTTTACTCTTTGGTTCAAAAACAACTTCTTTTTTCATGATTTGAAGTTTGTTCGACATATGCCATGCAATTATTTAACCTCCCCTTATCTCTATGTAATGAAATGGATGGTATCTTACGCCAAGTATGGTCGGGTAGTAATGTCAATCAGAACCGCAAAAGTTGGCTGCCATGGTCAACATTGTGTGAATCAAAACAAATTGGAGGAATAGGTTTTCGAATTCTGAAGCCTTCAATATTAGAAGGCGATTCGTCTATTATTGTTGATGCTATTTGAGGAGAGGAGATGCATCTTTTGGCATGGCGTCCTATAATATTGGAGATTCGACGTTTGCTTGAATTTTTCCCTGCATGGTCAGTGTCTCATGTGCCACGCAATATCAATGTTGCTGCGCATAATCTTGCGAAACATTCTTTCCATGAGCAGGGGCTGCGAGTGTGGATTGAGGAGGTGCGTATTGCCATCAAAGAAGTGATTGAAGATGAGAAGTGTAAATGGATTCAATTTGTGAGAAATGACTTATATGGGTAGTTGTTTAGTTTTGAATAAAAGTTTGTGCACCTTTGCAAATTTCATTTTAGATTACCATTTTTTTGTGATGTTCACCATTCCACCATTTTTTGGTGGCCTGAGTGCCATATTATGGCCTCTAGTTCCTTTGCTCACTAGTTGAGTTGATGAATATATCTGCGGTCTTCTGACCTTTTCAAAAAAAAAAAAGATAAGTGGGGGTTGGAGATTTGAACCCCATAACCATGGAGTTTAAATTAAGGCGGGAACTTAGCCACTAGATTAGGATGTAACCCAACACCTTTGTATCTCATAAATCCTAGAATATTGTCCAAGTTAAGACGTCCAAAAGAATTATTAATTTATTCTTCCCACGTTTCATCTCCTTCAAAAAAAAAATTATAAATTATATTTTGTGTTTCGTGATGATATATATATAAATATATAATCTTGTTTGGCCATGATAATTAATGACCCATATTGGTGATGCACCGTAGCAGCTAGTGCGATCTGTTGAAACAGAACTAGTCAACGTATAATGACAAAAATTGACAATAACTACTAGTCAAACCGTCTGTCGTCTCAATTGGTTGCACCAGCCATTCCATGTAAAGGTATGCAAACAATACTCGTTTGCTCTTCCCAATACAAGTAGTACACAACCAATTTCATTACTTCTCCATTCTTTCTCAAATTCTACCCTTTTGATCAATTTAAATCTGCTAACAACATCTCTTTGACTACAGTTTCTGTCTATTTCTTATCATCACCTGCTCATTAGTTCCTGACTGTGCTTTCTCTCTCTCTCTCTCTCTGTTTAACTCCTCTTTATCATTCTGGTTCCAAGTAATGATGGATAAGCGTCCCCGCAAGCAAGCCAAAACCAGAAGCACAACCTCTGAAGGTTCTGTACATATATCCACCAAATTCTTTCCTTCTTCTTAAAATTCAGAGTA
The DNA here is from genome assembly GCF_013401445.1 of Tripterygium wilfordii. Lineage (NCBI taxonomy): Eukaryota > Viridiplantae > Streptophyta > Magnoliopsida > Celastrales > Celastraceae > Tripterygium > Tripterygium wilfordii. The sequence continues at coordinate 5,562,499 of NC_052247.1, forward strand.
TTAATTAATCAAATCTTTGATTGTTGGTGCAGAAGTGAGTAGCATCGAATGGGAATTCATCAAGATGACAGAACAAGAAGAAGATCTTATATACAGAATGCATAGGCTGGTTGGAGACAAGTAAGCAATTCAATCTTTCAGACACATCTATTGTTTTCTTTTTAATGAGATAACTACGTGTTTATGGTTCTGCGTAAAATCTCAAGTAATTCTTTTCTCATATATACTCTTCTCGAGCATTTTGGTTTGGGGATGTCAATGAATTTGATGAAAGTTGCATAACCAGCGAGGTGAAGTCGAGACCTAAGACAGCCAGGAGCTTTGCCTAGAAGTCGCCTCACATCGGATGTATAAGACCCGTTGGATTTTTATATGATGATTTTTGAACTTTTCGGTACTAAACCCGTTGGATTCTTATACGATGATTTTCGAACTTTCCCACTGCTGCCCACAGCGAAAGCGAGTCTTCATAAGCAATTGTTACCGCTCCGGACATGAACCTAGTTATTTATTTAGCTTCTTAAAATAGATTTTACAGTAGCCAATTATGAATATGTGATGCAAGTCCCATTGAATTTCTTTCCTATTCCGACAGAAAATTGTGGTGTTATTCTGACAGAAAGTTGTGGTCTAGTATTTATGGCAAAGACTTTACATTGCAGACACAATTTATGACGTTGTACTGAGAAAATGAAACCACAGATAACACCACAAAATCATATAACGTTAACTGTCTTTTTTGTGGTGTTATCTTTCGTTTCATTTTCTCAGTACAACGTTATAAATTGTGTCTACAATGTAAAATCTTTGCCATAAATACTAGACCACAGAGTCTATTTCCATATACAGTACTAGCCATCTAGCGATTGCAATCTTAGTTTTGTACACACTAGTATATTATATATTTGTGTCTTTTCCATATATTAAGTATATATGATCAATGTATACAAACCTATATAAGTATGTGTATACATATATGATGATGATGATGTGTAACAGGTGGGATTTGATAGCGGGACGGATACCGGGCCGTAAAGCAGAAGAAATAGAGAGGTTTTGGATAATGAGACATGGTGAAGTTTTTGCTGAGAAAAGAAATGAACACCAAGCCAACAACTCCTGAAGCTGGTGCTTTCCCGTTAATTTTTTTTTCGAAACGGGGAGGGTGATTCGAACCCTAGTCATCAGGGTGACACACACCATCTTTACCACTCTAACTAGTGACTCGAGTGTTATTAATTTCTATTTCAAGTACATTTAGTTTGTATGTGCATTTTGTTTGGTGGTTCTAAGTGCATGTTTGGCAGGCCTGTTATTGGGCGTTTGGGAGGAAAAGATTCTGGGTGGTTGATAAAGTTATAATATAGAAGTGCAAAAAAATGTCTATGCCCCTTCAAAATGCATCCTTAATTTTTGTCAACAACTGTTGTACTCAGAACAACTCTTCTTCACTGAACACCGAATTTGTGGATGGTGCAAATATTTTATATTTTATATTTTTAGTGGGTCAATATATATTATTCTACCACTCTTCTCACTTGTGAAGGACCTAGGCTACACAAGAGGGGGTGAATTGTGTCCTTAAATTCCTATTAGGAGTCCTCTTTCACAAAATAATCACACAAAGCACAACACACACGGTTAAATGTTACTACCGATTGTCTATTCAAGTTCAAGCAAAAATCCGATTTTGATTTGTCTCTAAGTGTGGCTTGTGAACCTAGTTATTTATTATAAGTTTATATGTAATGTCCAAGTTCAAGTTATTCACTAATAAAAGCAATCAATCAAGACATGATTTGAATAAAACAGATTTGTGCACAATAGACCACCTGGATGAATAAGTGAATTAACTAGAAACACTAATCAATGTACGGAAAGAAATCAAATATATCAAAGCAATAAGTAAAATTGTAAAAGTCTAGGGAAGAGAGAGCAAACAGATATTTATAGTGGTTCGACACTTCACCAAGTCTTTCTACGTCCACTCCCTAAGCACCCTTACTTATGAGTTCAATCCACTATGAAACGGTGATTTTCCGGAGTTTACCACCGAAACTCAGAGGTTTTCACAAGTTCAACATCACTTTTCACAAGTAAAGATATTTCTTTATAATATCACATATTCAACTATCAAAAATAATCCAAAGTTATATATTCCAAAAATGATTATTTTGTTTTTCGTAAACAATTGTTTCATCAAATCGATTTCGCAAACATAGAATCATAAGAAGTTTCCATATAATTTATATAAGACATTTTATAAAAGCTCAATAAAAATATTTAACATTCTTATAGCACAAGGGCGCCTCACCTTCTTAACGTCTACTAAATCCTTAAACATGTGTTTTCCAGTTACTTTTATTGAACACCAAATTGTGACATTCGTCCTGTTACCCTATTTAATTAAATAAAATAAAGATATCAAAAAAATCCTAAGCCATTAATCATCACCAAACATAACCCATACAAATTGTTACTAATCACCGAGTAACTCATCTCACCAACCCATGCTCTTACCTGAAATACCACTTTGTTCACAATTAAACTTACCCATTTTAGACCATCATCGTAAAAACTGAAATAAGAAAAATCACCACACGTACAACCCATCTCAATAGCGTCCTCAACAACCAAAACAAGACGTCTAATATTTGAACCCGTATCCATCATCATATTCAAACTAATAAAACATCCCACAAGAACCAATTCCTAATCATAATTCACATTAATTCCGAACGACCAAATCAATACATATTTATCAATCATTTCTCTTTTTAATTGGCCAACAAGAACATTCCATGCTATAATCATAATATGCTTACATATCTTCGGTTAACAGGAAAGCTTACCAGAATTCGTCGAGTCCGAATATGATGTTAACCACACAAAAAAATGAAATCTAACTTATAAATCTTACCTTTCTATAACTAGTACGTTGCACTTCCAACACCTTAAAACAACTCTGAAATACTCCTTTTTAGAGGGTTTGAACAAGAACAAATGATGAAGAACATGCACCACCTTTTTTATCGATAAGTCCTTTATTAAATCATCAACACTTTGGACCCAAACCTTCCAATTTCTACGCCACTACAATTCCTCTCTATTAAATTCATAACCTCCCTATTATACCTTGAATGAACCTTATAAATTGTGACATAAACATAACAACCAATGTATACCTAAAATATACTCAAAAGACTGTCTTTGCGATAGATATCTAGACACTTACTCAAGGTGTCCGGACAGGTATACTTCGATAGATCGCATTTTGCTACGGGTTTGAAATATTGACATTCTGGGAGCAGCTGTCCGGATGGCTCGGGTGCCGTCCGGACACTACCTCTCTGGACACCAAGGATGGGTGTCCGGACACCTACTTTAAAAATTGTAGACTAATTCCTACTAAGCCCACTTAATTTTACCAGTTTCAATTACAAATATAAATATACATTCTACCATAAAAATTGAATTTTATTATTATTGGTATTAAGTCAAAATATTGTGCATTTGACACCATCAACTTACACGTGGCTCCTTGCCAATGGCCATCAAATTCTTGGAATGTTACAGTTTCAATGTATGGCTCTTAAGCTTGATGCCCCTATAATTGTTACAACTTTAGATATCACATTTCTTCTATTCATCAAGCACTCTATGATTTTCTGTAATTTGATTAAAAATACGGATCATATTTTGGAAGTGTCAATCATTATTTTATATAGGTATAATTGTATTTCCTGCATTGCTAGTGGGGTTCATTAGATTGCACCATTTATTATATAATTACTTATGGATGAGAAAGATAAGTAATGCTTAATCAGCATGCCATATGTCACAGGAACAAAGTCTACATATTGCAGCAGCTTTCTGGAAGCCGTGCTAAGAATAAAAGCTGGGAGAGGATAACTTTCAGCTCCTAGGGTATATCACACTACTCTCAAGCTAACGTCCAAGGATGCCAGGAGATTAGAATCAACATGTTTGATTCTATCACGACTCCCCTGGAAGGATGATATCAACAGCCAAGGAAAGGCTTTATCTCCTCATTTGTTAACCCCTATATAAAGGAGGCTGAGGTTGAGCCAAGGTACGCTACACACATTCTCTGATTCAAGCATTATAATTTGCAATCACTAAGATTATTAGAACTCCCTGAGTTTGACACTGACATGAGCGTTGGAGTGTTCTTGGGTCACAAAAGGCCGCCCTCTCCATCCTACTTTTGGTTCGGTTTTTAACAAAAATTGAAATGTCCGAATTGATTCGGTTATGTTATTTTAGAATCCATAACCGGACCATTTATGTTCGAATAACCAAACCGAAATAACCATATTTTTCAGATCAGATTGGATCGGTTTTTGGTTTTTGAAGAAATGAAATAAGGTTGAATAAATCTCAAATAGAGGGAGCCCATGATCAACTACAACTCTATCTAACAAAGTTTGATAAAAATTCATGATAACGATAATAAATATATTATCTCATCACAATTAAAGAAAAATAAATGTACAAAGTCAAGAGAAATAATATAATAAAAAAAAACATACATAAAGATGTCTCCTCAGTTTCGCTTTAGGAACAGTCAATCTTAATTTATGTGAATTTTAAAATGATAAAGCCACCATGAGTTTCAATTAATCAATCTTACTTTATAATTTATATAATGACTAGGTTAATGGGTATCTTAATTTATAATTTGTTATGGAGACATAATCAGAGTTTTATAAATACTACTTGGCCTCCCTTGGCGTCTCAACAATCCCAATATGTAACTACAGTTCGAATCTATTTCTCAGTTACGGATCGGTTATGGACACCCCTAAAAAGCTCTACGATTTTCAATAATTTAATTAAAAATGGGGATTGTATTTTAAGAGTCTCAATCATTATTTTATATATGTATAATTGTATTTGCTGCATTATTATATAATTCCAGATATTGCACCAAATAAGTTTAACAAACAGTTCACGCTGTTTGGCCAACCAAAAGTTCTTGCGATAAGTAATTTGGGACAAATATGTTATGACCTTGTTTTTTGAGATGATATTGAGTTTTTGTTTTGTAATTTTTGTGTTGTTGGAAATTGGGTCTAGGCTTGGATTGACCACAATGGACTTGAGTCACTTGACCTGATACGCTCCATGCGACATGGGAATGAGTGGCTGGGGCCAGTAATCATGCGTATGTAAGAGAAATTGGGCATAAAGACTTCTGTTCCAACATGGAGCCCATCCGGCCTCTAGATTTACAATGAACGCAAAAGGGTAGTCACCTAGTCTTATGGATTAATGTTCCCCCTTGGGGCTCGGCTTTGCTAACACTCTAATTTCACACTCAAAGACCAATTAACCATAACTCTACCATGTTCATTCCATGAATTCAACAAAATTCAATCATCAATACACGTGATCAATGGCTAGCAATTTAGCTCAAATAATTGGGAAAATCATATATTGGGTATTAAGGAATTCAATTCAAGCAAGCTAAATTGCATTCCTAGATTTCATGATGAATACATAGCACACAACATACCAATTTTTATGAATTAATGTTACCTCTTGGGGCCTAGCCCAGTCGTCTAACCCGATTCACACTCCTAATCAAGAAACATAATAAAAATATACACATTCATACGCACTCAACACATAACTATTACAAAATTAAAAGAGAGAAATCAAAGCTAGGATTCTATACACATACCTTAAGCAATCAAAAATCGCATCCACCCTTCAGGATTAGAAACTAGATTAGAGAACTAACCACTCATTATCTTGGTGATAAATATCAAATTTATTGTCATCTGAATCAATATTTACACAAAATCAATGAGAAAAGCAAGAAAGAACAAGAGAAATCTAGAGAGAGAAACTACCCTATACTACTCCTACAACTATGAGATTGGAGAATGAATGAGGGAAAACCTTACATTAGGATTTTTTTAAACCCTTTTCATATAGTCAAAAATATCTATCTACTCTCATAAAGTTGTCCCTCAAAAAACTACTTTCGAAGTGTAGATCCGTGAAAGCTATCCAGACAACCCGTGGGGGTGTCTGGATAGATTTGCACCTGTTTAGCTTTATATTGAAGCTGTCTAGACACCCATGGAGGTGTCTGGACACCTAGGAGGGATGTCAAGGGATCCACGCTTACTTTAAAAGCACAAAAATTATTCTTTAAGTTCTCTCATATGCAAGAAGTAAAGTTAATCCCCCAATTTTCCGCTAGTTAAAACATGCAAAATCATTGGACAACTAATCTCAACCCCCTTTGATGATGAGTAAATCTGTCTTGATTTACCGGACATCTCAGATAGATCAAACCAGGAGGAGCACGATCGATTTTGAGGCTGAGAAGATGAACAAACGTAAACTAAGAGATCAAACCCAAGGTGTTTTCCTTGGGACAGACCTCCGATGCTTAAGTCAGAAATTAGGAAAGCAAGGACTAAGAACTTGAGGATTCAAAACTCTTCACATGAAAGTATACAAAATTGTGAATGAATCAATTACCTTATAAAAGTACCCTTTTTATAGTGTTGAAGTAGACTTACTTTGATTAGGAGTTGGACTCCTGATGCAGCGGCTATAGCGGATCACTTTTATTTGGATTGGGATCGTTGAGTACGTTGAGTATTAGTGCATGGAGTCAAATTCCTTTGCATGTTTCCTGTTGGCAGTAGACTTCCTATTGTGTCCTATTATTCAGGAATTATCTTTTATGTTTATTTTTCTTCTTTTTTTTGGTAGCAGTATTTCAATAGTAGTTATTGTGTTAGGTTTGATAGAGAATATATAACTCTATTTTGTAAGCCTTCGGGGGCAGTTATCTGATTGAATTAATAAATAAAACAGGGAAAGTTTTTTCTCTAACCTGCGTAAACTATTCTTGGAGAATTGGTTTGTGCAGAAGCTGTTGTGTGAGTTCAACTACTCCATCGCCTACCACAGTTGCATTAGTTGGTATCGGAGCAAGTTCTTTCCAACCATGCCACCAAAGAGACAAGGTGTCGGACGGCAAGCTACTTTGGAAGAGGTATACGTGCGAGATGAGACTGCGCTAGACCAGCGTTTGGAGCAGATGGAGCGACGGATAGAAGAACGATTTACCCGATAGGTGGATCTGTTGGCACAGCGCTTGGATGCCGTGCTACAAAACCAACAAAACCCGTTGCCGATTCCACAAGAGGTGGGAGAGCTTGAATCTGATGATACGTTGAGTAATCCTTTTGGCGAGTTTGGTGGACCAGAACGACGGTATGTCAGAGGTCCGGACCCTAGGTGGTGGGAAGCTGGACTACGTATTGAAATCCCTGAATTTCAGGGAAACGGCCAACGAGAAGAATTTGTTGATTGGTTGAAGACAGTATAAGAAGTCTTGGATTTCAAGGAGGTTCCCGAAAACAAACGAGTATCTTTGGTGGCAACAAGGTTCCGGGGTAGAGCCGCTGCGTGGTGGCAGCAACACAAGTTGGTTCGTGAGAGACGGGGTAAATCAAAGGTAAATTCTTGGGAGAAGTTAAAGAAGCACTTGCGCGCGGCCTTTTTACCACACAATTATCGGAAGTTGTTATTCCAGCAGCTCCAAGGATTGGAGCAAGGCAACAAATTGGTAGACGACTACACTACTGAGTTTCATTGGTTAGTAGCACGGAATGACTTGAATGAAGATGACGAGCAGCTTATGGCCAGGTATATTAAAGGTCTGCGAGAAGAGTATCGAAGTGTTGTAAATCTATTTGATCCATTCTCAGTCTCGGAAGCTCATCAGCGTGCCAAAATTTGTGAGAAACAACGTAAGCCGGGAGCCGTTGTGTGGGACTCTGCATTTGGACGAGGGAGGCTGGTGAATAGATCGTCTGGGGGAATTCCTTCCCAGTCGACATGAGGTGGGTCCACTGTGCCACTTCAGGAGACGAGTAGACAGATTATCGGGGCCCCAGCACCTCGGCCCCAAGGTAGCAGCTCGACAATACGATGCTTTAAATGCGGAGAGCAGGGTCATCGCATGGCGGAGTGTAGAAAAGATGGGAAGTATGGCAAGGGTCTGCTCATAGACAATGAACTGTTTGAGGAAGAACCAGTTTTTGATGACTATGCTACTGAAGAAATTGTAGAAGGAGATGTGGGACCTCTACTAGTGGTCCGACGGTCTTGTCTGGTTCCTAGAGAGACTGAAGGTGAAAGCTGGCTACGAAATAATATTTGTCAATCTTCTTGCACGATTGGAGGAAAGATTTGTCGTTTGGTTATTGACTCAGAAAGCTGCGAGAATATTGTTTCGGAGGAAGTGGGGAAAAAATTATCATTGCAGACCCAGCCACACCCTAGCCCATACAAGTTATCTTGGTTAAAGAAAGGAACCGATGTGAAAATATCCCGACGTTGCTTGGTCTCGTTATCAATTGGTCCTCGATATAAAGATGAAGTCTGGTGCGATGTCGTTACAATGGATGCTTGCCATATTTTGTTGGGAAGACCGTGGCAATTTGATAGGGAAGTTGTTCATGATGGACGTAGAAATACGTATAGTTTCATATTTGATAAGGTACGGATTGTTCTAGTGCCGCGTAAAGGGGAAGAAGCAAAATCAGATGGGAGTGAGTCATCTAACATGCTGACCCGGCCGCAATTCATTGATGAGATGGAACGGAATGGGGTGATGTTTATTCTTGTAGGGAAAGAAGACAAAGGGGGTTGCGATACTATGCCCGTGTTTGTCCAGCCTATAGCAGACGAGTTCCGTGATGTCTTTCCATCAGATTTACCACAAGGGCCTCCACCAATTCGTGATATACAACATCAAATTGATCTTGTGCCAGGTTCCACGTTGCCGAATAGACCGCATTATCGCATGAGCCCAACTGAGCATGAAGAATTGCGAAGACAAGTTGAAGACTTATTGGTTAAGGGTTTTATTCGGGAGAGTTTGAGTCCATGTGTGGTGCCAGCGTTACTCACCCCAAAGAAAGACGGCACTTGGAGGATGTGTGTAGACAGCAGAGCCATAAATAAAATTACGGTCAGGTATAGGTTCCCTATTCCTAGGTTGGATGATTTGTTTGACCAGCTTTTAATGTGGCGGATGCTCTCAGTCGCAAAAGCTGCCTATGAACAACAATGAAGAACACGGTACTGGGTTTTGATTCTTTTGCCACGTTGTATGCTTCTGATGCCTACTTTGGACCTATATGGGCGGAGGTTCAAGCTAGTAAATCCACTGAGTATTCATTGCACATGGGTTTTTTTGTTCCGGGGTGTTAAACTTTGTGTGCCTGATTCGAGTCTTCGCACAAAAATTATACGAGAGTTGCATGACGAGGGGCATATGGGTCGGGATAAGACGTTGCAGCTGGTAGCCATGTCGTATTATTGGCCGACTTTGCGGCGGGAGGTTACCAAGTTTGTGTCTAATTGCCGTACCTGTCAGCATTCTAAAGGAACTGCCACTAATGCCGGGTTGTATCTTCCTTTACCGGTGCCAGATCAACCGTGGACTCATATTAGTATTTTGTTCTGGGTCTTCTGCGTACTCGTCCAGGTATGGATTCTATTTATGTTGTTGTTGATCGTTTTTCAAAAATGGCTCACTTTATTGCTTGCAAGAAGACTACAGATGCTTCTAATGTGGCGAATCTATTCTTTCGGGAGGTTTATCGATTGCATGGTCTGCCTTTGTCAATTGTGTCTGATCGGAATACAAGATTTTTAAGTCATTTTTGGCGTAGTGTGTGGCGGTTGTCTAATACTAAGCTGAGTTTTAGTAGCGCCTATCATCCTCAGACGGATGGGCAAATTGAAGTGATAAATCGATCCTTGGGTAATTTATCGCGTTGTTTAGTTAGCGCCAATCTTCAATCTTGGGATCAAGCTTTATTTCAGGCTGAGTTTGCTTTCAATCACTCCATTAATCGGAGTACAAGTGTGAGCCCTTTTTTTGTTGTCTATGGCATAAATCCCAGGTCCCCTCTTGACCTTGGTCCAGCTCCCGTGTTGACTAAGGTGCATGGTAAGGTAGAAGATTTTATTGCTCATATTCAGGAGGGACATAGGTTGACTCGTCAAAAATTATTGGCGAGTAATGCTAAATATAAGTTGCAGTCAGACCAGCGTCGTCGTTATGTTGAATTTGATGTGGGTGATTTCGTGTGGGCTGTTTTAACGAGGGATCGTTTTCCCGCTGGTGAGTATAGTAAGTTGGCTAACCGGAAGATTGGTCCATTTGAAGTTATTGAGAAGATCAACCCTAATGCTTATCGATTAAAGCTTCCTAGCCATATCCGTACGGCCGATGTGTTTAATGTGCGACATCTTATTCCTTTCACGGGTGGCAATTCGGATGATGATGATGCCGTGAATTTGGGGTCAAATTCTGTCCTGGCAGGGGAGGATGAAGCAGCGGCTATAACGGATAACTTTTATTTGGATTGGGATCGTTGAGTACGTTGAGTATTAGTGCATGGCGTCAAATTCCTTTGCATGTTTCCTGTTGGCAGCAGACTTCCTATTGTGTCCTATTATTCTGGAATTATCTTTTATGTTTATTTTTCTTCTTTCTTTTGGTAGCAGTATTTCAGTAGTAGTGATTGTGATAGGTTTGATGGAGAATATATAACTCTATTTTGTAAGCCTTCGGGGGCAGTTATCTGATTGAATTAATAAATAAAACAGGGAAAGTTTTTTCTCTAACCTGCGTAAACTATTCTTGGAGAATTGGTTTGTGCAGAAGTTGTATTAACTCCTGTTCCGCATATGATTCACGAGACGTCTCCTGCCTATTCTCCTTATTGTAATAGAAGTCATATTGTGATGGCCCATTACTGGGATGCACCAAGCTATATCACATCTCGGTACCGAGATAATGCTCATCTCGGGACTGAGATGAGCATGACCACTTTAGGCTCCCAATCTATTTTTAGATGCTTGTAATTCTACTTGACCGAGATCATCATCTCGGTTCGAGAGTTATTTCTCAAAGATGAGGTGCTTCTCAGTTCTGACTTGAGCTGCATAATATAATCTAGTTAGTTTCTAAGTATGAATGTCTTTAAGTAGTTTGCCGTGCAACGTGTTGCGTTCGGATTGGTTGCTTGCTCATGATGTTATCACCCTCAAAATGACCAAGAAATTTAATGCTAGAAGATTTTAAGTTCAATCAAGTAAGACTATTTAACAAATTCACACAAGTATAACCTTGTTATGAATCCTCTAGGTGTTCATAAATCCCAACCCCAATTACAAACAAAAATATGAAAATATTGTGCTAAATGAGTGACTTACACAATTGAATTAAATGCACAAGTTTATGAAAGACCATTTAGGATGGGCATAACTTTGCAAAAGAAATTACCTACTAGAGCAGCTTAAGCATCTTTCAACTCACTTGCTTACCTTGAATCGAATTCATCACTAGGTTCAGTGGGTTGTAATGTGGTTAAGGGACAAGATATGAAGAATATCGATCTAGGTAACAAGTCATAAGGTTAAATCCAAAATATGATCTACAATCTCATTTTATCACCTCTTTCATACATACCACACATCTGATATATTTCTTCTCCTTTAAAAACATAAGAATAGCTTCATTCCAATTTTTTTCCCCTTTTTTTTTTTTTTTTTTTTTTCTTCTTTTCTTCTTTTTTTCCTGTTTTTATTTTTTTATCACACAAACACATCATAACTAAGTCCCTTTTAATGATATAGAGAAGTAGTGTCGACACCAACTCCTTTTCAAGCTCCTACTTGACCTTATGATGAAAAGTAGGAAAATTTTGGAAAAGTGTCTCACACAAGGCTTGCAAATGATTTCAAAGAATTTAAAATGAAATTCTATTATGTAATCACTCACAAATGAATAGCTTAGGCTCAAAATCTCTCCACCTAGTGAATCTTTTGATCCTAAGTTCACAGGCAAGTAACAAATGCTAAAAGTCACACTTCTCGATAATCAAATGTAAGGAGTTCAAAGCTATTGACAAACACGCTCAAAAGATGTACAATAAAAAATTATCAAGAAAGATCACCCGAATCCCAAAGTATATCAATGAAGAATGGTTTAAAAGAACAAGAAGGGTAAAAGGCAATTTTCAAGAAAAAAAGACCCATAACATAATCACACATGCTAAGAAATCTATACAACCACACATGCAATATCAAATTATGCCTCAATCACCCTAAGGAAGATTAATCAAAGTCATCTCATACAATTGCATGCATCGATTTGTAAAAGAAATCAAAGAATCTACTCTACAGTTGTAAATTCGAACAAGAATGAGAAATCAAAGTTCAAATTGGTTGTGAATCCCACAACCTTAACATCTACCCTTCGCTTTTTCTATGGTCAAACTAGCATATATGCATGAAACAATGAAGCATAGAACACTAGGATAGGAGGTAGAAAGCCATACCATATTCTTCAAAAGTTGTTGAAATCATGAGATGGGTAGGGAAGAATTTCTTGAGAAACTCCTCTTGCAATTGCCTCCAAGTCACAAAGGACTGGGGCCGCTACTTCTCAAACCACCGCTTCGCATGATCTTTTTAAAAAAAAGAGAAAAAATTTCAATTTCAAGACATCTAGTGAACTTGTAGCATCACCAAAAGTAGTACATACCGACTCAAAACCATGCACATATGAGTAGGGATTTTTCGATTCCATACTATGGTATTTGGGAATCACTTGGAGCAATTTAGGCTTGATACTCATATTTTGTTGATTTAAAGGAAGAATGGTGCATGAAGGTCGGGCTTATCAAGAGGGTTGGGTCAATTACCTTATAGTGCGGCTCTTATGAGCATGAATGAATTCCAAAAGAGAAGTATTCAAATCATGGCCATGATGAGCATGTTGATGCAAATAAGAATGCATGAGACGAACATTAAGAGGATTCACAATATGAGCATTGGGATTATGCATGTCATTGTCATTTTGATTTTGAGCATTTTGTAAATCTTGCAAGTTCATATTTTTTAATAAATGAAGCAATGCGTTCACATCAATATTTTCTCATTGTATACTATCCTTGTCACTCCTACTAGCATTATTTGCTCTCCCATTGACACTAGTAGTATCCCTTGGCAAAGACATAGTTTCACAAGTGACAAAAAAAATCCAAGCACATTTATCAATCTATTAAGTTCACAAAGAATTCAAGCAAGGAGAGGATAACAATCAAGAGATCCACACAAAAAAAATAAAGTAAATATATCCATAGAAGGGATCCACAAAAAAATCAAGTAAATGGCAAGCAATGAGGAAAAAGATAGATTCCAACAATAATCACACCAAGCATGAACAATTAGTAAGTGGAAATTAAAATTTCGCAGTCCTTCTCAAACAATGTTTTCACTACCAATCAAGAAAACAAGGTGAATACATTACCAAAAGAATTGAAGTTAGCCCCATCCGTCAAGTTCTTACTCTTTTTTTTTTTGAATTTCTCACTTTTTCTTCGACTACACTAAGCTATACTATGAAAGCGGTAAAAGATGGAATAAATTACCCTAGTCGTGTGATTGATATGCACATTATTATACACTTTTTTGCTTGTGTTTCTGGTTTGAATTGATGTTTTATTTATCGAAATGAGATCAGATTCTGTATAAATTCTTCTTTATGTGCTTTTCAACATCTTTTTTCATTTATCAAGGTTATCAAGCAAAATTGAAACTCTACTATTGATGATCTATACTTGCGCCTAACTTATCCCCGATGTGCTCCTGATCCACGCTCAAGCGTAAATTTAATCAGACCTACCCAACAGTTATGCTCAATAGATGCTTGAGCATCTTGACAAAATAAGGAATCCAAGAATTAGAAGTTTGACTTGTTTTAGACGTTTCCTATGAGGTTTACATATTTTCTTATTATTGAAGAAAACCTTAGAAGGTATAGGTTAGTTTCTAAACAATATAAATACCTCCTTACAAGCCAAAAGATGGGGAATTTTAGAGAGAGCGGCCATAAGAGTTGTGAAGACGAATAAGCTTCTCCAAATCTTTAGTGTTTGGTTCTTTCTTCCATGGTTTCAATATCTACTCTTGTTTTGTATTCTTTAATTATAAACTAAATCTATTTGGTAGGGTGTGATGTAGCCTAGCATGAATATTGCAAGTATTTCAATTTGTTAAGTGCATGATTATAGTTCAATGATTGTTATTTCTAATTTCTATGCTTAAAGTTTATTGTTTATTTGATTAATTGGCCACAAAATGAATATGCATATAGCCTCATCTAGCTAAGACTATGGAACGAACAGAATTCATATGTCTCAGTGGAATTGAAATCAGGAAGATCAATTGTCAAATGTTGAGAACACGATTTAGGGGATTGATTGGCTGCATAGTTCTTTAGATCGTAATGAGTCTTTAGCTTTGGGTTAACGACTGCAAACGAACAGGATTAATCCGCTGCTTAATGATATTTGCTAACACCACGAACAAACGAACCAACATAATTGAGAAAGAATTCACCCTTGACATAGAACTATAATTGTGTGCTTGTTAATTGGATGCTTGTAATAGGATTGCTAGGTGAAATCATTACCCTAGTATTCTTCTCTTCTAGGTAACAAAAATCTAAATTTCTAATTCTTTGTTAGTTTAATTTAATTCCATCATCATTCTTCCATACTTAGTTTCCATCAATATCAACTCATATAAATTGTTAGGCAAGGTACATACTGTGGGATCGACCTCATACTGCCATCCACTGTGCTATTCGTAGACTCTTGTGCACTTGTGAGAATTTATTACATCAATGACCGAGCACCTTCCTTATTTGATGGCTAAAAGAGTCTACTAGCAAGCATGTACAAGCCATTTTTGCCTACTAGCAAGTGTCTACAAGCCATCCTCCATCTTCACAATTGCGTCCATGGCAATGGCGCTAAAAACTTGATCGACACCATATGTGTGTAGTGAACTTACCTCAAGTGCAAGCTAGTCAACAAGTCATAATCCAGTGAGACCGGTATCGAATACATAGGGAAAAAAATGTAATTTTTGGTGGATGAATGCAAACAACTAATAAGTAAAGCTAAAGACAAAGAATAATGAATAAGATACAAGAAAAGTAAAAGGGACTGAATGACTCAGTAAACATCCGATTTTTGTAACTAACTAAAGCAAGAATAAAGAAAGCGATTCAGTAAGAACTTTAGCCTCTAATCTGTCTCGATGGATGGTCAATTCTCATGCTCAAGGTAATATTATAAACATACACAATCGTGCACAATGAAATTGAATGATACCATTAATCATGCATATGCAAGGGAAATTGGGCATAAAGACTTTCGTTCCAACATGGAGGCTATCGGGTTTCTTGGTCTACAATGAACGCAAAGAGATAGACACGTAGTCTTATGGATTAATGTTCCCCTTACGACTCGGCTTTGCTAGAAGTTTTCTTTAGACATCATTTTCGAGAAACAAATTTACTCAAAACCCACGAAGACCTCCATTAGAAAACCTGAAAGTTCTCTTTTAGGTGTCGTTCTCGATGATCTCTATGTCACAAATCCACCAATAGTTCAAC
The DNA here is from genome assembly GCF_013401445.1 of Tripterygium wilfordii. Classification (NCBI taxonomy): domain Eukaryota; kingdom Viridiplantae; phylum Streptophyta; class Magnoliopsida; order Celastrales; family Celastraceae; genus Tripterygium; species Tripterygium wilfordii. The sequence continues at coordinate 5,578,040 of NC_052247.1, forward strand.
CAAAAATCACAACAAATCTCGTCGACGTTAGCAGATCCGATAGATTTAGACGCGAAGCATCATAAACAATCATTTACCAAGAAAAAAAATTCTCAAAGGTATTAATAATATCGAAAAATACATGAGAATTTTTTTATTGTTCCAACCAGTTTATAGTTCTCTGTTATCAACGGCTTAGGGAATAGTTTATTTGTAGTTTTATGATTCTTATGGGTTGTGTTAAAGTTCAACTGATTTGCTGTATTATTTTAATAATTATAGTGCATATAGATCTAAATAATTTATTCATGTATTACGCAACTGGATTAAGGTTTTTCTGTGTTAATGTGATTGGTTTTATTCCATCAAACAGTCTTATTAGATTTCTTTGTGGCATTAGTCACTTTTATTACATCTATATTTGTTGTGTTTCACATACATTGAATTTGGGAGTTTACATGATATAATTACATTTAGTGTACAGTAGTCCACTGCTTTTGTTATTACATTGGTTAGTTATCATTACGTTTCCTTATTAATTACATTCATATTTTTAATGTAATAAGGGTGTGTTCATCATTGGAAAAAGGAGGGTGAGCTAACCCTTATTGAAAAAGAGAAAGAGACAATCACAAATGCTCAACCAGAACCAGACACTAATCCGGATGATGCAACACCAAGCAACAGTACAATTTCGAGTGCCTCCAGCATCATAGCTCATATAATGAATCATCCGAAGAATATGAGGGAAATGACACTGCACAAGAGTCACCTACAATTGATGAACATGAACATGATTTAATAATAATTTGATTGGACACACCTTCAAAAGAAACTCCACACTCTACAATTGTACAATTAACAGTAGGGAATGGTTTGAGCTGCAGTACATCACTTCGAACATTGTCTAGTCTGTCATCTAATCCGTCAAGAAAGGTGTAAACTCTGTCTTCTTGTA